>NC_133752.1:200523530-200840751 GCF_036562045.2 Rhinolophus sinicus
GAGCAGCGTTCCTGGCTGTTCCTCACAGGTGGGCTGCTGGTGTGCGAGTTGGCTCCCCCAGAGGGATGTCTGCTGGCCAGCTCTGGACCACCCCGGGAACTAGGCCAGCTTGTCCTGTCACCGACCAGTCACAGACATGAGGTCCAGGGACATGCCTGAGTCATGGCAGGATTATAGGACGCCCACCTTCTAAGGCCTGTTGCTCCATCTGTGGAGGTGGCAGGTGACCATGTGTCAGGGGCACGTTCTGTTTCAAAACAAATGAAATTTGTAGGAGTGGGCTTCTGTCAGAATCGTGAGTGTCTGTGTTCCACCTGCTGGAACATGGTCTTGCTGGAGTCTGCACCTGAGACTGCCTCACGCTCTGCCTGATGCTCTGTGGACACGGAGCGGGCGGGGCTCCAGCAGTTGGTCCTGCCAGCCTCCTCCCACCTCTGTCCCCTCTCCTCCACCCCAGTGGGTTCGTTCTGAACAGATCCCAGAGGCCATAGCATTCTTTCTGTCGATACTTCAGTCTGTACCTCTGAAGTATAAGGACTTCCTTTCTTCTCAGAGTAACTATACTCCAGGAGGGGACAGGACGTTGCTGAGCAGGTTGCATCGTCACACCCCGAAATATTAGCCATACCTGTTTAATATCAGATGTGCAGTCAGGGAGGAAACCAATATGTCACATGTGTCTCTGCAGCTCTGAGAAGCTGGTGCCAGCCTGATACGCAGATTCGTTAATTACAAGAGCGAGCCGTGCTGCACGGCACTGTAATGATTTGAAAACAAAGTCAGAAACAGTAAAAAACTAACAGGTCGTTAATTTCATGCTACGTATCACTCGGTTTACGCCTGGTAAGGGGAGGCTGGCCGCTCATGGGCTACGTGATGGATACTTAGGCGACAGTGGTGATGATACGTCCAGTTCCAGATTTTCACACACAAAGACGCTCACCACACAGCGGGAGAGTCTGTTCCGTGAGTGCCCCAAGGGGCACTGACTGCTCACTAAGTGGAGACTGTCCTCACCCTCATGCTGAGTGGGAGGGGGGTGAGGGCGGGCTGAGGGGGCGCAGAGGCAGGTACCTTTGCTGTGACTTTCTGGACTACATTCTACGTTTTCATTTCTCTAAAAATGTTTCTGTGCGGTCCCACTCCTTCTACCGTTTGCTGTAGTTTCAGTGCCCGTGTCATAAAAGAAGTCAGAGGCAGTCCTGAGTAATTGGCTCCCTCCTGCCGACTGTCTAATGTCAGTTGTTCTCTGGCACTGCTGTTTCTCCGTCGTCTTCTCATTGCCTGGCCCTGGTTCGAAAGCGCTTGTCGCCAACAAGTTGTCTTCTGTTAATTCCTCTGGTGTCGTGGCTGTTAGCTCTTGAATTACTCCAAGATCCATATCTTGGGACCCCCCACCTTTTTGCCACATCTACAGTTTCTCCCATGATTTCCTCGATGGGCTCTGTCGTGAATCCTGTGAGGTCATGCAGCATCTGGACTCGGTTTTCTCCAGCAGGAATTAATATTGTTCCGGACTTCATGGCTTTCACGGCTTTTTCTGTAACAACGATGCACCTTCAGTGGTGTAATGCTTCCAGACTTCCATGATGTTCTCTCTGTCGGGTTCTCTTTCCTGGTGTTGACAGTCCTTTCCATAGAGACCGTGTGTGATGAGCCCTAATGTCCTATGACCCCCTGAGCTAGAGGCTGAATTAGAGACGCCATGTTTGGGGCAAGGAAGTCACTTCAATGCCTTTGTGTTGAAGTCATGGGGTTCTGGGCGGCCAGGGGCGCTGTCCAGCATCAAGAGGACTTAAAAGCAGTCCCTTGCTGGCCAGGTACTTCCTGACCTCAGGGACAAAGCATTGATGGAACCAATCCAGGAAAAGGGTTCTCATTGTCCAGGCCTTCCTTGTACAACCACGGCTGGCAGTTGGGTATCCTTTCCCTTCAGGTCTCCAGGGGAGCAGCTTACAGATCAGGGCGGTCCTGATCAATAACCCGAATGCGTTGGCACAAAACAGTGGAGTTAGCCCGGCCCTTCCTGCCTTAAATACTGTGCTCACTTCTCTTCCTTACTAAGGAATGTCCTTTGTGGCTTATTTTTCCAGAATAGGGCACTTTCATGTGCTTTAAAAAGCTGTTCAGGCAAATACTTTCTCCTCGTCGATTTTCTTAATGAGTTTGGGAACTCGTCTGCCGCCTCTTCATTGGCAGAAGCTGCTTCTCCTGTTATCTTGACATTTTCTAAGCCAAACCTCTTTCTAAAATTATCAAACCATCCTTTGCTGGCATTAGATTCTCCAGCTTTAGATCATTCCCCTTCCTTTTCCTTTGTCACATGATGACTTTGCTTTTTCTCGAATCATATTAATCTGTAGGTGTGCCTGCCTTATCATAATCTTGCACCCACATAAAAGCTGCATTTTCAACATGAGATAAAGGCATTTCGCAAGAAGTGCAAGGTTTCTGAGCTTGCTGGTGTAGCCGCAGTGACGGCTTCACGGGTTTCCCTTTCCTTACGTTAGATTCATTCATCTTGAAATGGCAGGCAACCCTCACTGCAGACTTCAGTCTACAGTACATGTCAAGCAATTCAGCTTTTTCACTCAACGCCATGACTTTTCTCGAGAGCACTTCCAGCATCACCAGTGGCACTTCGTATGGGTCCCTTGGTGTTATTCAAGGTGTACGGTATTGCACTAAACGTGATGAAAGATACATGAGAACCGTGAGGGATTGCTTTTCACTGCGACACGCAATTTACTGGAGAGACAAACTCACGTGGCGATGATTAGCATCACATGACATTGTAAGCGGATCCTCGAAACACTTGAGCATGTAGCAATAGCAACAGGAGGTGGCTACCAAATTATTACAGTTGTACAGTATGTGCTACAGTCAGTCATTACCGTAGTATGTACAGCCGTCGATTATTGCCATAGTGTGTACTACAGTTGGTCATTACTGTAGTAGGTACCACAGTCATTAGCATAGTATGTGCGGCCAACGATCATTACCGTAGTATGTAGTACAGTTGGTCATTACCGTAACGTGCACGACGGTCGATCTTTACTGTAGTATGCACTACAGTTAACTTTATATGTTATGATTGAATACTGCACCTTTATGTTTACTTGCATTTCTCTCTATTGTGAATGGCCCTATGTATGGTCTTGTTTGTGTAAGTTTTGATAAATTTTAACTTTTTATAATAGATTTCTGTATACGAGTATTTTATTGTAATAAATGACAAAATAGCCTAGTGTCTGCATATATTTTATGCATTCGTGACATACCTTTTTCTTCATTTTTTTGGGTATTTCTAGGCAATGCCATTCTTCTGTGAGTTTTTTAAATTGTCACAAATCTCCAAAAATATCTCCAATGTATTTATTGAAAGATACCCACGTTTCAGTGGACCCGCGCAGTTCAAACCCATGTGGCTCAAGAGTCAGCTGCACTTTTATTTTCACATAATGACATTATATCCTGAATATGGCAAAGTGCTTTTTTCACTTAGAAGTAGATCTCATACGTTTTTTCCTATAGAACTGCCATGTTCTTGCTAGTAAACAGCATCCGTGTTTGCTGCCCCAGCATTTGTACCCATAACCCAGGAGATGGCTTGTTTTCACAGTGTGCTCTCATAGGGCTGCTAAAAGTGGCTCCTGTACCCTGTTCCAATGTGTGTGTGGAGGCTTCCCTGCAAACAATTCTCGGACGCCAGCAGGGTGTCTGAGTTTTCCGCTCAATTCTGACACTGTCTACCTGGAGATAAAATCAGATTCCACAGGTGAAAGGCTCAGTCCTACGAGACCACCCTCCATTTCAGAGGCCAGTCCCAAGCCCAGCTGTCACCTGTGCTTCTCACCAACTGGCTCCAAATCAGAGGTCCTCACAACCCCCTCTTTGGGTTCGGTTAATTTGCTAGAACATCTCACAGAACTCGGGAAAACCCATTAACTCACTAGATTACCGACTGATTACAAAGGACACGAATCAGGAGCCGAATGCAGAGATCCATAGTGCCAGGTCCTGAATGGAGGCGCTCTGTCTCATGGAACTTGGGATCCCTCACAGCTGTACATGGAAGCTCTCTGAGTGAGGCCTACCATGTCTTTTTGGGTTTCCATGGCGGCTTCATGTGTAGGCGTGGTTGACTAAATCATTGGCCATTGACAGACCCTGTCCCCTCCCTGGAAATCGGGGGTGGGACTGAAAGTTTCAGACCTCCAACCACATGGTTGGCTCCAGCAGGCAACCAGCCCCCACTCTTGGGTGGGGTCCAAAAGTCACCTCATTACATAACAAAAGACTTACCAAATCAACACTTAGGAAATTCCAAGGTTTTTAGGACCTGTGAGCCAGAAATGGGAAGGGGGGCAAATACATATTTCTACCAAATCATAATATCACTGCTACAGTGCGTGTTCCTGTCATGTTTCCACAGAGAGGACTTACGGCGTATTCTTACCTCCTCATTATAGATGATTTCAAACATTCATAAGTTAGAGAATATAGTTTATGAACTCCTATGCCTCTGTCACACAGCTTAACAATTATCTGTTCATGAGCAATCGTATTTCTTCTACACCGCTTATTTCCAACCCCCATCCCAGATTATTTCGAATCAAATCCCAGATATCATATCATTTTATATGTAACTACTTTATTCAGTATGTATATCTGTAAGACTATAAGATAAGGGCTCTTTTCACAGGTATAATTACACTTCCTTTTTAATACTGTATAGTATTGCATAGTCTGGATGGACCACAGTTTGTTTAGCCACTTACCCATTGAAGGACATTTTAGTTGTTTATACTTTTTTTAACTATTAGTTGTTTATAGTTTTTTTGACTATTAATAAATGAAGCTGCTGTGAACATTTGTATACAGTTTTTTTGTGTGGATTGTTGAAGTGAATTTCTTGCAGAAAACATATAGTTTGGTCATGTGTTTTTTTTCTACTTTTTTGGCCTGTCTTTAATTGGCATATTTAGGCCTTTTAATTTTATGTAATTATGGAGATGTTAGGGCTTATGACTGCCATTTTACTTGTAGTTTTCTGTTTGGGTTCCCACTGTGTTTCATTTCTCGGTTTTTTCTTTTTTCCCCTTCCTCCCGTGGATTACTTGACAGTTTAAAGTTTTTCAGTGTGATTGACCTGTAGTGTTTGTTAGAATAGGTTTTTAGTGGTTGCTGTGGTGTTACATAATACGTTCATAACTGAGACATGTGTGGGGTAAGCTTGAGTGGATATGAAAGTGGCTGAGCCAGTTTGCAGCCACTGCCCCCTGCCCCAGCAGAGCCAGCTCCTGCTGCCCCTCCCGCACTCACCTGTGATACCATCAGCCTTTCTGTGAGCCATTGGCGGGGGGGGCTGTGTGATACAGTAGAGCGTTGTGCTTTTGATTTGCACCTCCCTGGTAACTGAAAAGGGTGAATGCTGTGGGTATTTTCTTTTGTGCAGTTTCTTGCTCATTTTTTACTAGGCTGTCTCTTCTTTTGGAATTTGTGGGAATTTTCCATATTTCGTGGACACAAATGCTTTGTTGATTTTTTTCCCACTCTGACTTGCCTGTTTTACTTTTCCTTACTCTGCAATGAGCAAGACTCTGATCCTCTTGTAGTCCAGTTCATAACTCTTTTTATTTGTGGTTGGTGTTTTCTTGGTTCTGTTAAGAAACTTTTGCCTGCTTCATAGTCATGAAAACATTCTTCTGTATTATCTTTTAGAAGCTATATTGTTTTACCTTTTATATTTCTATCCACAATCCACCTGGAATTAAGTGTTGTAAGTGGTATAAAGTTGAAGTAATTTTTAAAAGCACGCATATCCAGTTGACCCAGCACCATTTATTGATAAGGTCATTCTTTCTCAGTTGCTTTACAATGCCCCGTTGTCACAAACCAAGTGACTCGTGTATGTGTCTGTTCTGCACTTCATCCTGTTCTCTTTGTAATTGCACCGACATGCACTATCTTAATTACTGTAGCCTTGATAGTCCAGAGTTGGTCCTCTCACTTTGTTTTTCTCCAAGATTGTTTTTACTGTTTTTTGCCTTTTGCATTATTTTAGGATGAGTTTGTTTCCACCTTCTCCACTGCCCATCCCCCAAAAAGCCCTGGTGAATTTTGATTAGGCTTGTATTGGCTACAAAGATCAAAGTTCCCAGGCGAACCCTGGGTCCATCTCAGCACCGTGGCCTGGAATGCTGGCACTTCATCTCTGTGGCAAACCTGAGCTGTACTTGCAGACACGTAGCCAAGGAGGTCTCCTCCTAGGCTCCCTCACCTCTGCCCAGGCTCCCTCACCTTCACTTCCACACCCACCTACAGCTCCCTCCTGGGCACCCGCTAATCGGTGCTGTGTGCTGTGCCCCCTATACCCTCACAGTGGCTTCATACTTAGGCTGCCCACATTTTGTTGACATTGGTCGCCAGCTAGCCACACATCACTGCTGCTGCTTTTCTTTTTTTTAATTTTTTTTAATTGGGGAGTACTGGGGAACAGTGTGTTTTTCCAGGATCCATCAGCTCCAAGTCAAGTCGTTGTTTTTCTTTGTTGTTGTTTTTTTTTTTTCAATCTAGTTGTGGAGGGTGCAGCTCAGCTCCCAGACTAGTTGCCATTTTCAGTCTTTAGTTGCAGGGGGCGCAGCTCACTGCCCCATGTGGGAATCGAACTGGCAACCTGGGTGTTAATGAGCACTGCACTCTAACCAACTGAACCAACCAGCGGCCCCAGCTGCTGCTTTTCTAAAACCTCAGTCCCTCCAACCAGTCGTGGGGCTTGTTAGCAACCGGGCTGTCTTGTGTGGGTTGGCACCCTGTGCCCCAGGGCTGTGCAGTGACCATTGCCTCTTGGCTCAGCTGTCTACCCTGGACATTTCCGGTGAGAAGCTTGAGCTCACATGTGCTGAGTGGCTGGTGCGCACAGCAGCCAGTGTAGTTCACTCGGGGTGTTCACGTCATGTTGGATAAAGGCCCAGCTGCACGCAGATCTCCGTCATCCGGGGCCCCCTGTGTCCCCTGGGAACTTGCCTGTGTTCTTGCAGAGGCCTTTCTCCGATCTCTGCTCAGTCTAACTGAAAGTTCATGGTTTCCCCGAGGGCCCGTGGGGCTGTCTGGCGGCGGCAGGCCCGCGCTGCCCGCTGACCAGCTGCTGGCTTGCAGGTGACCGTGTTCCTGCGGAAGAAGGACGGGTTCGTCAGCCTGGTGCTGCGGCACCTCGGCACCTCGGCTCTCATGGACCTGCTGCTGCGCCTGGTCAGCTGCGTGGAGCCAGCCGGGCTGCGGCAGGAAGTCCTGCACGTGAGTGTGGCTCCTCTCGGCGCCGTCTCCTGTGCGGTGGGTGTGCGGTGGGTGCCGGCACGGGAGGCTGGCCGCAGCGGAAGGGCTCAGGGCCCCGCGCCCCCGCTTTCCATCCCATGGCTGTCTCCCTTGGGGTCATCAGGTCCTTGTCCAGGCGGGTCTGGACCCGGCACTCGCCGCCTTGTCCTGAGTGCTTCTTCTCCCCCACGCTCAGCCTCTGCTCTGTGAGGAGCAGAAATGAGCATTCCTCACCACCACCACCTGCCAGTGCCCCCATGGCCTCGGAGCAGCTCATTCGGGCTGGCTCTGCAGCCACTCACCGTGAGGAAAGCACCAGCTGCCAAGGGTTCCATGCAGAGAAATGGCAAAGACCGAGGTGGCCTGTTGTGTCCTGGAGCGTGTGCGCTGTCTGGTCTGCCCGGCGTTCACAGCCCGAGGCCCTACCCGTAGCTCCCGAGTGCTGTCCCAGGAGAGGGGTGGGTTCTCAGCCCAGAGGAGAGCCTAGGAAACCAGTGCCAGGCCCCTGTTCACTTGTGTTGGTGGATTTTGTTTGTCATGCAAGTAAAGCAAAGCAAACTGTTGGTCCTTGCTGCCGTTTTCCAGCTCCTGGAATGAGGGGACGGTTGTGCTCAGTTGTAGGTTATAACTGGTTTTGCTGTGGAGAACCCCCACTAAGCACTCATCCTAAAAGCCAGTGGTTCACAGCGCGTGCAGTGTACACTTCAGCTGCTCTTCAGAGTGAGTGGGAGCCGGCACTGACTGCACTGAGCCGTCCTAGGGCGCAGGCTGCCCCGCTGTGCATGAGGAGGTGTGCTGGGGAAGCCGGTCGTGACCCCGTCTAATCGGCCTGGGCCCCCATCGCCTGTGGACCTTGGGCGGCACCAGGCACTTCAGTTCTCAGTCTCCTGTGGCCTTGCCAGCGTGTTCTGCTGCTGGTCTTGGAAAGGCCTGGGCGCCGCAGGGGCAGAGGTTGAGCGGCCCCGCATCCCACTAGGCCACGTGCACTGGGAGAGCCCATCCCCTGGTGCTGGGGTGGCTCCGGGCTCCAGCTCCAGCTCATGCCGTCTTCCTAGATGTCCTGAAGTCAGAGCTTGCGGATGTTTAAGAGTCTGCACCATTAGGCTGTGTGCACAGTGATTCCCTCCTTTATAAACTTGGGGGGGTCCCCCCAGAATTTGGTCACTGCTTGTTCTGTTGGGTCTGGGTAGACACACGTGTCGGGCAGAAAACGTGTGTCACGGAGCTGGGCGCCCCTGGACTTTTTCCACATGAAGGGGCGCAGCATCCCGGAATGGCCTCCTTCTCCCTTTCAGTGGCTCAATGAAGAGAAGATCATCCAGAGACTCGTAGAATTGATCCATCCGAGTCAGGATGAAGACGTGAGTATGGCGCTCACACAGCCCGCCTTCGTGCAGGAGGGGCCCCTCGCCGGGCTGTTGGGGAGCCCTCTGCTGCTGTCTGAGGGGCAGGTACCCCTGTCCTCAGACGAGGACCAGTTACATATTTTCTTCCTTTAATCCAGCATGACTTTTAGACTTTTTCTTTTTACTAAAAAATACTACATACCTATTATAAAAAAACAGTTTAAACAGAATTGTATTAGTTGTCTATGGCTGAATAGCAAATTACTCCAAACTTAATTGCTTATGACAAGTGTTTTTCATCTCAGCTTCTGTGGGTCAGTGATCTGGACACTGCTTAGCAGGTCCTCTGCCCAGGGTCACTCATAGGGCATCTCAGGGCTCAGCTTGGGGAGGGCCCGCTTCCAGGGTCACTCAGTTCCTTGAGGGCTATTGGCTGATGCCACCCTGAGCTCCATGCCATGGGGCCTCCACAGGGCAGCTCGCTGCGTGGCTGCTGGCTTCCCTGGGAGAGAGCAAGATGGAACTCACTCTGCAAAGTCCTCTTAGGGGTGAAGTCCCTACAAGTGAGTGGCTAGTGGTAGCCCATACTTGAGGAGATGGGGTCTACAAGGGTGTGAGCTGTGGGAGGAAGCCCCATTGCCGATGCAGAAGCACGTAGGGGCTTCCTTCCCCGGCCCCTCCCCACTCCCTGTGGAGCCACTGCTGAGAATTTGGAGTGCATCCTGATAGGCCTTTTTCTCCCCATGACAAAGTGAAACATGCCGTCCTCAGCAATTCTGAGGACAGTGGTGCAGACTGGCACCTGAGCTGTAGCTGCTTCCAGGCCACTCCCACTCTGTTCTTTGTTCCCGTCAGCCCACTGCTGTCCCAAGTGTGAGAGCGTTGGGGCTGACTGGCTGTGCCCAGGCCCACGGGCAGGTGGGAGGCCACACACCTACCTGCTGCTTTCATTTTCCCCTAAAATAGTTGTTCAGGCACGACCTTAAGCCCAGTGTGCCTCAGCGTGCGCATCAGGGCTGCGTGTGCGGCTGCTCCCTCCAAGAGCCAGGGGCTGAGTTTTTCATTGTATTCACCCAACCCGCGGGCCGCCCCCACTCTGGGCAAGGGCACTGAGGCAGACATTCCAGATGGTCATGGGTGAGCGTGACCTCGGGAGGGAGAGCTGCGTCCTGTTTCCTCTGTATGACGTGTGTTTGCAGGCGCTCACAGGGCTCATTCTGAATACCACATTGGTAATTTATTTCAAATACCATATTGGTAATGTGGTCACTTGTGCAGCAGCTCCACACGGGTCCAAGGGATGGAGCAGTCCCTGCACGGCACACTTGACCGTGGAGAGCCCTGTGAGCTCCTGGCGATGGTTCAGTAGAGCTAAAAGCCTGAGCAGACCCGCATCCTGACAGTGGGAACGCAGAGCAGGCATCTCTGAAGTGAATGGGGTCAGAGAGAGTCCAGCACCTTTCAGAGAACGAGGCAGCAGGGCCGCCCCGACTGTGCAGCAGGCTGGCTCTGCTGACACTTGTCCTGGCTTCCTTGTCTTTCCAGAGGCAGTCCAATGCTTCCCAGACCCTCTGTGACATCATCCGGCTGGGCAGAGAGCAGGGCAGCCAGCTGCAAGAGGCTGCAGAGCCCGACCCCCTCCTCGCAGTGCTGGAGTCGTGAGTGTGGCCGCGGTGCTGCTGGGCCTGGCGGGGTGGGTGCTGGGTCCTTTGCAGCCGTGAGGACGTCCCCAAGCCCTGCTCTGAAGTCCGGCAACACGGCACCTGCCTGGATTCGGGCTCTGATGAGCTGGCCCTGAGATGCTCGCCTTGCTCCCGAGTTCAGTTGGAGGGTCTCCAGGGGACAGGAGCAGCGTGAGCACCCGGGGGCTTGGCCTGGAGCCCGACCCAAGCCCGCCAGCTTGCAGGGTGTCACTTGTCCATGGGGAGGAGAGACCGTCCATGGGCCTTCGGTCTGTGCGTCTGCCCTGCCAGGGGTGACCCGTGTGTGTGTGACAGGCAGGACTGTGTGGAGCAGCTTCTGAGGAACATGTTCGATGGGGACCAGACTGAGAGCTGCCTCGTCAGTGGGACGCAGGTGTTACTCACCTTGTTGGAAGTCAGGCGGGCTGGGTGAGTGCCCACGGGGGGAGACTGCGTGACGGCGAGATGCGGCCCTCCGTGACGTGAGTGCTCTGGTGTGCTGTGCTTCTAACTCATTTGCAGTTACGCAGCAATCATGTGACTAGACCTCCTTGCTGACAAGGGAAAATTCATGGCTGTGGCCAGTCCCCTTCAACCTTCACCGTCAGTCACGTTCCCACCTCAGCCTGAAGGTCCTCACAGTGTGCAGTTTGTGTAGCTACGTCTGCGGAGTAGGGGTGGCTGGTGGGTCCCAACGAGGCCCCACAGCACTTGTGTGCGGAGTGGTGTGGTGTGTGTGTGCATATATTGCACACTCGTGTGTGGTGGGGGGGCACAAGGTGTGTGTGGGGTGGGTGTACATGCATGTGTCTGCATATATGTGCACATGTATGTGTGAGTGCACAAGTTGTATCGGGTGTGTGTGCACGTGTCTGCATATATGTGCACATTTATGTGTGAGGGCAAGGGCGTGGGTGTGGGTGTGCACGTGTCTGTGCATATGTGTGCACATGTGTGTGTGAGGGCCTGGTGTGTGGGGGTGGGTGTGCACACGTGTCTGTATGCTTCTATGTGCACATGTATGTGTGAGGGCAAGGGTGTGGGGGGTGGGTGTGCGCACATGTCTGTATGCATATATGTGCACACATGTGTGAGGGCCCTGTGTGTGGGTGTGGGTGTGCTCACGTGTGTCTGTGTGCATATATGTGCGCATGTGTGTGAGGGCCCAGTGTGTGGGGGTGGGTTGAAATGTGTGTCTGTGTTCATATATGTGCACACGTGTGTGAGGGCCCAGTGTGGGGGTGGGTTGCACATGTGTGTGTGCATATGTGTGCACATGTGTGTAAGGGCACAGGGTGTGTGGGGATAGATGTGCGCACGTGTCTGTATGCATGCATGTGCACACGTGTGTGTGAGGACCCGGTGTGTGGGGTCGGTGTGCTCATGTGTCTGTGTGCATATATGTGCATACGTGTGTGAGGGCCCGGTGTGTGGGGTGGGTGTGTGCACATGTCTGTATGCATATATGTGCACACGTGTGTGAGGGCCCAGTGTGTGGGGTGGGTGTGCACACGTGTCCACTGTGTCCCATCCGTGCCTGGCAGTGGTCTGACCTGAGGTGCCTGTAAGACCCGTTTCCTTGCACTGCAGGCGGTGCCACTGTAGCCCCAGCACTGACAGACAGCCTGTGCTTTTTTAAAAAGGAAGGAGAGAGAACACGGAAATGACAAGAAATTGGCTTAATCTCGGTCATGACATTATTAGCAGTTTCTCTTTCTCACTCTCTCTGGTACCCAATACGTGTTTATTAGTTTATTATCTAAAAACAGAATTAGGATGTTACCATCATTTTTTCCACGTATGCAACCAGAACACAGACTTTTTCGTCCCCATGAACCAGGTCAAGCCCCTCTCTGCCGGGAGTGGGGACCCTTCTCAGGGCCCTGTCCAACCTCACATTGATGAAGGGACCACAGAAAAACAAGGGAAACAGATGAGCCAGATGATTTGTGTGCTTTTTAATCTTTTTATGTATTAAATTTTTTTCTCTCTAATGGTCATATATTTCTTTTATAATTGGAAAAAGTGTTTCAGTAAAGATCTCAGAGAAATTAGCTTGAAAAATCCCAACAGATGTTGTGGACAGGTCCTGTCTCCTGTTTCTCAGAAGGGGGTACAGCTGTGAATATTTTCCTCGCAGCAGGTGGGGGCAGAGTGGTTGCAGTGAGTGGGCCGGTGGCAGGGCCAAGGTGGCACTCTGGGCTGTCACCAGGGAACAGCTTCTAAAGGCCTGGGGCGCCTGCCGCTCCCTGTACTCACCGCCAAACCAGCCTTGACATGATGAGTGACAGGGGATGTTGGACGGGAGAGAGATGGACGCAGGACTGGGGCATGTCTCCCTCTCATCCACAGGACAGAGGGCTTGGCGGAGTCCTTTTCTCAGGGGCTGGAGAGGTGGTGCTCTGTCAGCGGCAGCATTCTGCACGGCATCGAGCCGCGGCTGAAGGACTTCCACCAGCTTCTGCTCAGTCCGCCAAAGGTAGACAAGCTCGGCGGCTGCAGGGTGCACTGCAGACATGGGAGGCGAGGCTGATTCGCAAAGGCCCCCGCGGTTTATCCAGGACGAGGGAACACACCCCAGCACTGCTATTGCCAGGCCCCCAGCTGCTGACTGTCCGTCTGTTCTCTTAAGTGGAGCCTGGGAGTCAAGTGTTTTGCCACCCCTAGATGGCTCTTGTGTTCTGAAATAGGGGGTCACCTGAGAGCCCAAGTCCATTGCTGCCCTGGCCTCTGAGTCCTGGGCACCCAGCCAAGGGTCGAGGTCCCAGAGGAGGCCGTTTGCTCAGCTCAGCAGCTCTGGGCAGTGCTTGGGTCACATAGGGGAGGGCTGACTCCCCACTGCGGGCCCAGCTCAACTTAGCAACCCTCCCTCATCACAGTCCCGCCCCTTTCCTGGTGCTGGCCCTCAGCACCACCATGATCTGTGAGCAGTTTGTCATAGTCATCAACTTGCTTATTGTCTGCCTCCCCCGCTAGAAAGTAAGTATCACAAAGGCAGGGATTCTGGAACTTTCTGTGAATGAAAAGGTGGATGTATTATGCTATGTGTGTGGGATCAGGAGCTGCCCGCATGCAGGCTCTGTCATCAATCTCCTCTGTGTGTGTTCCCGGGCATCTTATAGCCAAGGTGCACATCCCTTTGGCTGGCAGGCTGAGACCCACGGACCAGCCTCACTCCCTCCTTTGTGAGGCCCTACAGGGAGCAGTGGGGTTCTGAGCCCTCCTGACCCCCACACCCCTTCTCTCAGCCCGGCCACGTCATGGAGCTGCAGCCCTGGCCCTTTGAGCAGCTGGCACCTGAGCTGAGAGCAGTGGCCATGCTGGGTTGCACGGTTCCAGCTGGCGATGCTTCCGTGTTTGCAGAAAAAAGCGATCCTGACCACCATCGGCGTGCTGGAGGAGCCCCTGGGGAACGCCCGTCTGCATGGTGCCCGCCTCATGGCCGCACTGCTGCACACAAACACACCCAGCATCAACCAGGAGCTCTGCCGGCTCAACACCATGGGCTTACTGCTGGTGAGTGGGCACGGTGGTGGGCAGACAGGCCCGGGTCCAGCGGGCGGGCCACAGGGCTTCCTCTCCCACCTGGCGTTCTGCTTTGGTCCTGGAACAGCACAGTCTGCAGAGAACTGTGTCCTGGAGCCAGCCCGGGCTTGGTTGCATCCTGAGTGGCAGGGGGATGTGCTCAGTGTGAGCATGCGTGATAGGGTCACATGGCTGTGGCCTCTCCAACTAGCTGCTTTAAACTAAGACTTTCACTATAGCTCTTCAACATAAACATCCCAGAGGAGCAGTGGCCCCTCGTCCTCCACAGCGAGGCTGCCCGAATGATTCCTGTCCAAGCCAGTGCGGAGTGCTCCTCCATTCAGCACGCCCTCCCAGTTGCCTGCAGAAGGAGGGCACAGAGGAGCGGGCCTCGCTGAAGCATGCCCCTGGGCATCGGCCCCCACCCCGGGTTCTCTTCCGCCTTGCCCCTGGGCCTCTGTTCCCAGGAAGCTGAAATCTCTTTGAATTTAAATCTTAATCCCAGAAGACCCAGCCTTGGAACTGGGCCTGAAGTCTTGACTGCCTCAGAAGTCCTTCCAGCATTTGGAGGTCAGTCGGACACGGCTGTGACTGGAAAATCCCAGCTGTGGATCAGAGGGGCAGTTATGAAAGACCTCCTTTCCTTTTCCTCTCTTCAAAATAATTCTCTTTCTCTCCCCCCACTTCTTTTACTTTTATTGTGGTAAAAATATACATAACATAGAATTTACCGTTTTAATAATTTTCAAGTGTACAGTTCAGTGGCATTAATAAGTACGTTCACAATTTATATAACCACCACCACCACCTATTTGCAGAACTTTTTTATCTTCTCAAACAAACACCATTAAGCAGTTGATCCCCATTTCCCCTGCCCCCGCCCCAGCACCCACATCTTACTTTCTGTTTGGATTTGGCTACTCTGGGGACCTCAGAGAATGGAATCATATACTGCTTGGTCTTTTGGGTCTGGATGATCTCACTCATTATAGTGTCCTCAGTGCATCACTGTTGTAGCCGGTGTCTGAGTGCCCTTCCTGTTTGTGGCTGAACGATGTCCCACTGCATACACAGGTCACACTGGGTTTATCCGTTCATCGGTGAATAGATGCATGGGTTACTTCCACCTTTTGGTTGTTTTGAATAATGCTGCTATAATGGGATGTGCAAATACCTGTTCAAGTCCCTGCTTTCACTTCTTTTGAATAAATACCCAGAAGTGGAACTGAAAGGTCATATAGTAATTCTCTGTTCAACTTTCTTGAGGAAACAACAAACTGTTTTCCACAGCAGCTACACCATTTTACATTCCCACTAGAAATGTGTGAGGGTTCCAGTTTCTCCACCCTTGCCAACACTTGTTTTCCATTTTTTTAAATAATAGCCAGCAAAATGGTTGTGAGAAGAATTTCATGGTTTGATTTACATTCCCTAATGATTAGTGACATTGAGCATCTTCTCATGTGCCTGTATGTCTTTGGACAACTGTCCAAGACCTTTGCCCACTTTTTTTTTTCCCTTCTCCCGCCTACACCATCCCCCCACACTCCGGTGCAAGCCATTGTTTCTCAGTCTAGTTGAGTGGGACACAGCTCCCTGGCCCATGCTGGTGTTATGAGCTTTGCGCTTCCCCCGGCTGAGGCAGTCGGTCACTGGTCGGCCACTCACAGCAGCTCTCGCTGGCTGCCGGCCACTCACGCTGGCCACCGGCTGCTCACGGCAGCACACGGAAGCACACAGTAGCTCATGCCAACCTCTGGTTGCTCACAGCAGCCCAGCTCCAGGGAGAGCTGTTCACAGTCTTAGCTGTAGAGGGCGCAGCTCACTGGCCCATGTGGGAATCACCAGCGACCTTGTGGCACTGTTAACCACCTGAGCCACTGGGCCGGCCCCCTTTGCCCATTTTTAAATTGGATTGTTTGGTTTTTTTCGGTGGTTGTTGAGTTGTAGGAGTTCTTTATATATTGTGGATATTAAACTTTTACCAGATAGATGAATTTCTCCCATCCTGTGGGTTATCTTTTCACTCTCTTGATAGTATCCTTTGACACACACAAGTTTTTCATTTTAATGAAGTCCAGTTTATCTATTGCTGTCATAGCCAAGAAATTATTGCCAAATCCACTGTCATGAAACGTCTCATATGTTTTCTTCTAAGAATTTTATAGTTTTAGCTCTATCAAGTCTTCAATCCATTTTGAATTAATTTTTATATGTAGCGTAAAGTAAACGTCCAGCTTCATTCTTTTGCATGTGGGTATTCAGTTTTCCCAGCACCATTTGTTCAAAACACTGTCCTCTCCCCTGGAATGATCTTGGCACCTTTGTTGGAAATCAACGGACCATAAATGTGAGAGTTTATTTCTTGACTCTCAGCTCTGTTCCATGGAGGTATATGTTCATCTTCATGCCACTGCCACAGTCTGCTGATCACTGCAGCTTTGTAGCAAGTTTAGAACAGGGAAGCGTGAGTCCAACTTTGTTCTTTTCCAAGATTATTTTCTCTATTTGGGTCCCTTGTAATTCCATATGAATTTTAGGATGGATTTTCTCTTTCTACAAAAAACAGCACTGGGATGTTGAGAAAGTTTACACTGAATCTGTAGATCACTTAGGACAGCCTTGACAGCTTAACAATATCAAGTCTTCCGGCCCGTGAACACGGCGGCCTTTCCACTCATTTGTGTCTTCTTTAATTTCTTTCAGCAGTGTTTCTTTTTTTTTTTTTAATGAATCATACCTTTATTTATTTATTTATTTTAAAGATTTTTATTGGGGAAGGGGAACAGGACTTTATTGGAGAACAGTGTGTACTTCCAGGACTTTTTCCAAGTCAAGTTGTTGTCCTTTCAATCTTAGTTGTGGAGGGCGCAGCTCAGTTCCAGGTCCAATTGCCGTTACTAGTTGCAAGGGGCGCAGCCCACCATCCCTTGCAGGAGTTGAGGAGAGGAACCAGCAACCTTGTGATTGAGAGCCCACTGGCCCATATGGGAATCGAACCAACAACCTTCAGTGTTAGGAGCACAGAGCTCCAACCGCCTGAGCCACCGGGCTGGACCTCAACAATGTTTTGTAGTTTTCAGTGTACAGGTCTTCCACCTGCTTTCTAACTTTAATTTATTCCTAAATATTTTCTTCTTTTGGATGCTATTGTAAATAGAATTATTTCCTGAACTTTTTTTTTTTGAGTTGTTCATTGTTAGTGTATAGAAATGCAACTGATTTTTGTGTGTTGATTTTGTATCTTAGAACTTTGCTGAATTTATTCGCTCTAACAGTTTATGTGAAATTTGTAGAATTTTCTTCATATAAGATTATGTCATCTGTGAAAAAAGATAATTTTACTTTCCTTCCTTTCCAATTTGGATGTTTTTTATTTCTTTTCTTTGCCTAACTGCTCTGGCTAGAGCCTCCAGTACTTTGTTGAATAGAAGTGGCAGAAGCAGTCATCCTGGTCTTGTTTCTGGTCGTAGAGGAAAAGCTTTCTGTCTTTCACCACTGAGTAGATGTTTGCTGTGGGCTTGGACACCCTTCATCATGTTGAGGAAGTTTTCTAGTTTATTAAGTGTTTTTATTTAAAAAAAATATGTTGAATTTTCTCAAATGCTTTCTCAGTATCAGTTGAGATAATTATGTGGTTTTTGTCCTTTATTCTTTTAATACAGTGCATCACATTGATTGATATTTCATGTTGAACCATCCTTACGTTCCGGGAACAAATTCACCTGGTCATGGTGTGTAATCTGTTTAATACGCTGCTGAATTCTGTTTACTGTTATTTTGTTGAGGATTTTTGCATCACTGTTCGTAAGGGACATTAGTTGTTGTTTTTTCCTTGTGATGTCTTCATCTGGCTTTGGAGTCAGGGCAATGCTGACTGGCTTTACAGAATGAATTTAGGAAGTGTTCCCTCTTCAGTTCTTTTGGAAGAGTTTTAGATAGATTGGCGATAATTCTTCTTTAAATATTTGGTAGAATTCACCAGTGAAGGCATCTGGTCTGGGCTTTTCTTTATTGGGAGATGGGTCTGACACTGTTGAAGACGAGGTAACACGGTGAAGCCACCTGCAAGGTCTCCCAAGGTCACCCAGGCAAAGAAAGTGAAGCCAAGATTTGGGACTGTGTTTCTGTGGAGGAGAACTGTGCCATGCAGGTGGCCTTCCCGCCCTTCTCCTGCTCCTAAGCCTGTGGTGTGATGGTAGAGCCCGGACGTCTGTCCCAGTGGAGTCTGCCCTCTCCCCACCCTGCGCCCCCTCCAACCATGTAGACAGCAGAGGGTCTGGGATGCTGGCTGCTGTGGCCTCTGTTCTGTGCCTGTGCCCCCCCCCCCCGGTCTGGGAGAATTTGGTGAGGGGGGTTGTGCTCATGCAGTGTCCCCTGGGCCTCAGCCTGTGCAGCCTGGGTTGGGGCCCCCTGGCTTCCCTTGGTTAGGTGTCCACATGTACATCTCCTGATTTCACGTCCCCTCCTGGGTAGAATCCCCAGGTGTCTGAGAATTTAACATAAGTCCAGTGACTCAGGGGTCAAATCATAAGGGAAGAATAATAAAAGTCCTACGTAGTAAAATGTGCAGAATGTAGCTAAAGTGGATTTACTGGGGAACATACAGACTTTTAAAGTCACACTGGGAAAGAAGAGAGGCTGCAAGTGAGTTAAACTTCTAACAGAGACAGAAGGACAAGTCCTTAGGAAGTGTCCAGATGAGAGCAGAGATGAAGGGGACAGATATGGCAGGCTGCAGGGAGAAGGGCAGGTGCCTCCAAGTCCGAGGAGATGGCCATCTGGACGGCAGGGGACACTGGGGGATGGTGTGCCGCTACCTGCCTCGGCGTCCCTTGGCCTCGGCGTCCTTCTCTCGGGAGGGGACCAGTCTGAGGCCTGGCCTGTGCCCTCTGTTTGCCTCAGGACCTATTCTTCAAATACACCTGGAATAACTTCCTGCACTTCCAAGTGGAGCTGTGCGTAGCCGCTATTCTTTCCCATGCCGTCTGCGAGGACAGGCCGGAAGCCAGCGGATCCGAGAGCGGGATGGAGCCTCCGCCTGGGGACGGGGCCGCAGAGACCCCCCAGCCTGCTGCCGGCTACCCCGAGAACACAATGGTGATGCACGTAAGTCCAGCCAGTGTCCGGTGTATTGCTGAGTGTCGTCGTGGCATGCTGAGCCCCACCCAGATCAACATGTGACAGTCATGCTGACGGGGGCAGTTGTAGCCAGCATTGCCCCATCCCTCGTGTGTTTTCTCTTCTAATCGTCATGTGACTTGGGAGTGTTCTCCTTTTATCCACGAGAGGAAATCATAAAGAAAGGGTCATGGAGCTGGTGGGGCAGAGGGCATGGGGGGGGAGGGCGTTTGCCTACGTCGGTCTCGCCCATTGTGGCTGCAGCCCGAGCCAGCCCCGTCCAACCTGGCATGTCTGCTGGTGACGTAACGAGGCCGTGGAGGGCAGTGCAGGGGCTGGGATGCGTCCGAGTCTCACGAGAAAACTGGGATTCTGCACCTGGTGAAGTCATGTGCATGAGTCCTCGACATGACACGCCTCTCCATTCCCGGGCCTTTGCGTTTGCCCCGAGCGTTCCGCTCACCTGCGTGCACCTGCGTGTTGCCTGCTAAGCCCCTCAGAGCCTGACCAGAGCCGCCTGTCCCCCAGCTGTTTCAGAAGTGCTGCCTGGTCCAGAGGATCCTGGAAGCCTGGGAAGCCAACGACCACACACAGTGAGGACCACCGGGCACTCGGGCTTGGGTTTCAAGAGAGGGGTCCTGCTACTGGGGAAACAGCCGCTGGGGCTGCTGGGAAAGGCCAGGGCGCAGGGAGCTGACCAGGAGAGACAGGCAGAGCCACCAGGGCCTGCACTGTGGCCCCGCTCCTGCCGTCTCCCCATCCCAGCACCAGCGACTTCTCTCACTGAGCCTTCGAACCCTCAAAAGCGCATCCAGGCCAATTCCTACTCACCCTATCCAGCCTCCCGTCACGTGAGCAGCTGGGCTCTTTCTGAAACACATAGATGGTGTCACCCTTGCCTGAAAGTCCTGGCCACCCAGGTCCCCAGTGTGGCCGGCAGGGTCCAGCGTGGCAGCCCCTGCCCAGCACCACCTCACTGCCTGGGTGCTGCTCCTGGGGGCTCTCACCTCCCCGTCCAGCCCCCTATCCTGCTGTGACTGAACCCACCGGTGTCTGTTCTCCAATATCAGTGTGCAGGACGGGGCGGCCGGTCCTGCCCCAGGCCCAGTGCACATGTCACCCGTATGACCCTGCGCTGAGCCTTTCTGTGCACACCTGCCCTTGACGGCTCACAGCTGTCCTCAGGCTCCGGGCTTGGCCCTGGCTGGCTGGCGGCTCACAGGCCCTTCCCAGTGTCACCTGTGGCAGTCCCACCTGGCCGCCCTGACC
The DNA here is from genome assembly GCF_036562045.2 of Rhinolophus sinicus. Lineage (NCBI taxonomy): Eukaryota > Metazoa > Chordata > Mammalia > Chiroptera > Rhinolophidae > Rhinolophus > Rhinolophus sinicus. Next base: position 200,543,791 of record NC_133752.1, read on the forward strand.
CCTTCCTCTGTCGGGCTGGGCTCTTCATCTCAGGTGCTCACCTCGGCTTCCTCTTCGGGACGTCGTCGGGCTGTTAGAATGTATTGAGAGCAGACTGTCCACTCTGATCCGAGTGCTGCGTTTCTAGACACATGAGCACATTGAACACAAAGCTCTCCTGTTGGGTTGTGGGTATAGCAGAAGAAAGGATGGACGCAAAGCCACGTGTTCATGGCAGCGTGGATGGAGAGGTGGACAGGAGGCAGGAAGTGTGCTTCCTGTGTCTAGAGCTCAGTGAGGGGGTGGTGACTTGTGCAGCCAGAGAGCCTGTGACAGGCCCTGCCCACTCTGGGGCCTGTTGGATTTTTCTTTCTGGAGCCTGCAGCTCCCTCAGTGGGCACTGTAGCAGGGGGCATTTGTAGTAACCTGTCATGCCTTCTGCTGCTGTGCTGGGTTTCCAGTCGGGCAGTGGCTCTGCAACTTGGTGAGGGGGCAGCCCTGGAAGGGCCACAGGGCCGATGCAGAGGGCTCATGGTGCATGTGGGGTGCACGAGCTCTGAGCCCCACGGACGCCCCAGTTTTCTGCTCCATACAGTGTAGGTAGGGGCAGCATCTGCCTCGTTAGCACCTGGGAGGGAGTGAGTGAGTGGCTGGCACGGAGCAGGCACTCTCCAAAAACCAGTGTCCGCGGGCAGGCGAGGCTGTGAGGGGACCCTCGGGGGCTGCGTTCACTTTCAGGGCCGCCGGAGGGATGAGGCGTGGGAACATGGGCCACCTTACCCGGATCGCCAACGCGGTGGTACGGAACCTGGAGAGGGGCCCCGCGCACACGCCCATCGGCGAGGTCATCCGAGGTGAGGACATGCGCCTGCCTTCCCACAGGGAATCTCCCCGCAGGGTGCCTGGGCATGTGTCTGTTCCGCAAGGCAGACATCTATTCGGTCTCCAGGCAGTTCACGGCTCAGGCTGGCTCACAGGAGACCGGTCAGTGTGCTGCTCACGCCCGCTGGGTCCCAGCAACACGCTTCTACCCACAGTCTGGCTGCTCCCTGAACTCAGGCGGCTTTGGGGACCTTCCTAGCACAAGTCTGGGAGCCGAGGAGGTGGCCTCTGTTCCCTGGACCCGGCCCTTCCCCTGCCCTCTCACATCCTGGACAGTCTGCAGCTCCTGGGCCCCAAACTTCATGGACTGAGCCCCGGGGCGGGGTCTCGGTTCAGAAGGGAAGGCTGGCGGTTCAGAAGGGCCCATGTGGCCTCGCTGGGGAGGGGATGCCCGGGCCAGCGTGAGCAGTGTGTGCCCAGGGTGCTGAGGGGCACGGGAGCCCAGGGATGGTCAGGAGGCAGGGCAGGTCCGAGGGGTCAAGGAGGGCCTTATGGGGACGGACGGTGAGGACCCACAAGGCCAGGCCCCCGAGGGGACAAGCGCCTTGGTCACGCCAGCTTCGTGGCACGGACGTGTGGGGCTTTGGGACAGTTGGGCAGGAGGAAGATGGCCATGTGCTCATGGACAGTGTTTGCACAGGGGAGAGTGTGTGAGGAGACGGTCACGCCGTGTGGGGGCCACAAGCCCTGAGAGTCTGGGGTGGGCCCAGGGCAGGGGCCTCGGCCTCCCTTCCCCCCCCCCCCCGCAGCCACCCCAGATGTCACCTCAGGGCCCTCCTGGACCTCCACCGTGGCACTTGTCCCACCCTCTTTGGTGACCAGGCTCCCACTCCCTGCAGGGCTCCCTGCAGACTGCCGCGGGCGCTGGGAGAGCTTCGTGGAGGAGACGCTGACGGAGACCAACCGCAGAAATGCCGTGGACCTGGTGAGCGCCAGGCCATGCAGCCTGTGGCTGGGTGTCCAGGCTTCAGAGCCCTGAGGCCCTCAGTTCTGCCCGGCTCGTCAGGAGCCCTCGGGTGTGGGGCTCATGTCCACCCACTGCTGTTTCAGGTAAGCACCCACCACCTCCACCCCTCGAGTGACGATGAGGACATGGAGGGCGCTTTCCCTAACGAGCTGTCCCTGCAGCAGGTGCGTGTGGCCAGCTCAGCACCCACCAGACCCTTCCCCGCGCTCTGGGCCGCTCTGAGGCTTCTAGGGGTCCTACGCCCGGGGCGTCACCACGCTGCCTGGGAACTAGGCCCCACCCACGCACCCTTTCGTGAGGGGCAGACCCCCAGGGTCACTTATACTGAGGGGACCCCTGGACACAGTGGGTGAATTAAACATTAAACGGGGCTGTTGAGATGTGACCAGCCACACATGAACATGCACCCCGAGTGGGCAGGATTGGGGGGCTCTTGGAGGCTGAGCCTTGCCCTGTGACGCCGTTTCCCCCAGGCTTTCTCTGAGTACCAGGTCCAGCAGATGACGGCCACCTTCGTGGACCAGTTTGGCTTTAATGACGAGGAGTTTGCAGACCAGGACGACAGTGTCAAGTGAGCCCACAGGACACCTGGGTTGCGACACCTTCTCTGCGACCTCGCTGTCTGCCCCCAGCCCTTCTCCAGCAGGCGCCCCGACCCATGCCATGACCCCGACTGGAGCCTTCACCGACGCACAATCCCCCCCGTTCGCGGTCCCTTTGGGTAGGAGTTGCGTTCCACTCAGTGTGACCAGGTCCTGGCCCTAGAGGCCATCACACCATTTCCTCAGCTGAAAGCCAAGTGTCAGCCCGCCCGGCAGAGCCGCTGTGGGCGAGTGGGCAGAGCACGGCCTCAAGGCTCCTCCTCAGACGTCCTCAGGGGAGCAGGTTGTCACCGCACAGACCAGACAGAGCAGCTGGGTGGGGCCAGCCCTGGGTTCTCCATCCACAGGTGCAGAGAACAAGTGAGCGTGAACGGGGCCGGGCTTGGGGGCCGTCACTGCCATCCCAGCCCCCCCCACGCCCTTGCTGCCCATTGCTGCCAGGTGACATCCAGTTCTGCACTGGCCACGAGCCATCACCTGCTCAGGACTGCAGACCCCCAGGTCCCCATGTGGCGTCATCTCCCCCATCCCTCCCCAGGACCCCCAGCCCAGCCACTCTTGGTGTGTCAGGGACACCGTGTCCCTGGTGAGGTGGTATCCCCTAAGGGGACAAGCCCAAGGGCCAGGTGCTGAGCGTTGGCTGTCATTTCAGTGCCCCGTTTGACAGGATCACAGAGATAAACTTCAACATCGACGCCGATGAGGACAGCGTGAGTCCCCGCTCGGTGCTTGGTGGACGGGGCAGGGTGGGGGGGGCCAGCGGGGGTTCTCCGTGGGGGCAGTGAGGGACAGGCGGGCGCTGTCGCAGCCCAGCGCGGCTCTGTTTGAGGCCTGCTGTGGGGACCACATCCAGCCCTTTGACGACGACGAGGACGATGACATCTGGGAGGACAAGGAGACGCGCTGTGCCGCCCGGGTGACGGCCAGAGCCAGGTGTGTGGCCCGCCCGTCCTCCCAGAGCTTCCCCAGGGAGTGGGTCCCCGGGTGCTGTGACGCCCCTGCTCTGACTGCCTCTCCCCAGGTTTGGGGGCCCTCATGCCTCAGAGAATGGCCTGGCACGTGGAGGCCGGGACGGGGAGGAAGCAGACACGGGTGCGGCTCGGGTGGGGGCCTCTCCAGCTGCTGCCCAGAAGGAAGTTCCCCGCATGGACAGTGGCTCAGAAGGTAGATGCTTGGGGGGCAGTTTCCAGGCTGTGCAGGGGACACGGGTGATGGGGCATTTGGTGACCTGGCCTGTGAGTGGCAGGGGCTCCCATAGGCCTGATGCCCACTGACCTGTCTGCACACTTTTGAGCACATGGCCCTGAAAGTGATGGCTTTCCTGTGACCCCAAATGCAAGGATACGGGGTTGGTGGCAGGTGCTTTGGCTCAGTCCTGACATCCCCTCAGCCACACCATCCACCGGCGCCTGCACTGCCTCTGTGGGGCCTCGGTGTCAGCTGGGCCTGGCGTCTCCCCCTGGCAGGCACATGGACAGTGTTTGATGAGCCGGTGAGCCCTACGGCTTCAGCCCCCGGAGTGGCGATGGATGTGGGTTCCAGTGTGTGGGCGGCCAGCGCCCCCAGCACCTCGGCTCTGGAGGAGAAGGGCTGGGCCAAGTTTACCGACTTCCAGCCTTTCTGCTGGTAAGGGGCTGGCTGGGCGGCGACCCTGTCCGCCATGGGCCGTGTGTCCCGGGCAGCGGCTCAGGCTCATCCTCGTCCGCAGCTCTGAGTCGGGACCCAGGTGCAGCTCCCCAGTGGACACAGGCCTCGGCGATGCCCAGGACGGCCGGAACCAGGGCCCAGAGAAAACCCGTGAGTAGGCGCAGCTCCGAGAGCAGGGCAGGACCCCCGGGTGGCCCTTGGAGTGGGGTCTGACAGTCCTGCAGAACCCCAGCACCCTGGTGGGCAGAGGTCCTTCCCGACCCAGCGGTGTCCTGGCCCTTGGTTGGTGCGGTCACACGTGTGTGCTGTGCTATCTCCGTGGCCTTGTGCGTCTGTTCAGAGCCTTTGGCCCAGAGCCCCACTGCACAGACTTGGAAGCTGCCAGGGCGTCAGGTCCACAAGGGAGGGGTGGGACTTAGAAGCCACCAGGCTGAGTGGGGGCCCTCCCTGCAGGGGGAGAACAGTCCCTTCACGTGGACAGCCCCAGACAGTATGTGGGACAGGTTCTGTCCCAGTTATGCAGCTTGATATTCTTGCATGCCACACGAATTTGGCAGCCCCACCGCCCTCACCGGTCACTGGGTCCCTGTCTTGCAGTTGGCCCTGCCTCCCCGTGTGCCTGGAACGTGTGTGTGTCCAGGAATGCCTCTCTGGTGGCTTCCGACAGAGACGAGGACAAGCAGAAGGTGGCTGTCACCTCAGAGGCTGTCAGTATGGGTCCCGGCCGGGAGACCCCCCCACTGCCCACATCTGTCCCCAGGTGCACAGGGGTCCCCAGCACTGCGCTTGCCTGGGAACAGGCGGACACCACTGCCCCGTGACCCCAGAGGCAGGCTCTGTGGAGGGGGTGCCCTCGCTGGGATGGTTTTTGAGACAGCACACCCACAGGCCTCCGTGGACAGGATGCCAGGCCTGCCGCTTGTCCCTGGTGGTGGTGGTGGCGGCTTGGCCTCTGTCCTGTCTGGTGTGTGCCAAGTCCCCGCCACGTGTCCACCTAAACCAGACACCTTGGGAGGCCCGTCCCACTCGGACAGTAGGATAGGGTGTGTTAGAACTTCGCTGGGGGCATCTGAACTCTGGGGGTGTCCCTCCCCACACTCCCCGCCAGGAAGGTCCAGGCCTTTGGAATCCTGGCTGGCTGGCGGTGGGGGGGGAGGACTAGGGAACGGGTGGCAGGTGGGCTGGAGCTGAGGCTCTAAGGGGTGAGGAGGGAGGTCCCAGGCGGGACCCCCACCAGGCGGGAACAGGGAGTACGTGAGGCGGGTCTTCCCCCACAAGTGGGGCAGGCTGGCACCTGGCGAGGTCCTGCCCACTCCCATCCCTGGAGGCTTTGGAGCTCCGTGCATCTTATTGGTGGGGGGCCAGCTCTGGCCCACCAGGACCCCAGACAACATGGCGCTGGGGTTTGCAGCAAGGGCACGGCATGTAGGTGGGACACGTAGCCAGAATGAAAAGCCTGGGCCAGGCGGGGGGGCATCAGGGCACCTGGGGTTCCCGAGGCAGCTTCCTTCCTCAAGTTTAGAGTCACTAAAATTTTCCAGACCTTGTCCTAACGCCCACCCTCCACACCCCCCACGGCCAGAAAGCCTGCTGTGAAAGCAGCTGTCTGTCTGCACAGTCCTGGCCCTGCCCACTCTGGCTGACATGGGCCTTGCGCCTTTGCGAGTCAGTCATCTCCAGGCTCTCATGTGGCCTGTTTCTCAGTTGCACTGACCCCCACACGGCCCCACAGGACCCTTCCTCCTGACCTTGCCTTTGCAGGCTCCCAGGGGTCCTTGTAAGGCTGGAGTTGACATCACGCAGTGGAAGCAGGTGTGGACCAGGCCAGGAGCTGTGGGTGCGCCCTCCTGGACTGCAGCGAGAGGGGCAGTGTCTCAAGGCCACTGCCAACCTGCCCTGGCCCTTTCTGGCTGTGGGAGGGGGCGTCTGGGCATACAGGGCCCGTGGGCTGTAGCGAGGGCTGCAGGCAGCACCGGAGGGAGTGCCTTCTAGGACGAGGGGCTGCACTCATGGTGCAGCAGGCTCAGGATGACAGGCAGGTTGTCTCTGGCATGTTTAGAACTTGGGGTGTGTTGCCCTGGGGGTGGCCCAGGTAACCAAGCCCACGCCTGCCACACAGGGCCCCGCACGCTGCCAGCGCACCACCAGACCCCGCCTCTCCACCTGCAGAAGCCACCTCCGCCCTGCCCATGGCTGTCCCCCACGAGGCAGCCACCACAGCACTGAACAAGGCCAGTCCTGCCCCAGCCACTCCAGCAGTGTCTGTGTTGGTGGTGTCAGTGACCTCAACACCCGTGGTGGCCGTCACCACCACAGCCCCAGCCACCCCAACCCCAACCAGCCCTGCCGTCTCTACAGTGGCTGCCCCGGGGACAGGGACAAAGGACAGGTGAGCAGGGCAGGCTGGGGAAAGGGGACTGAATGGGCACTTGGGCCCTGAGCTGCAATAACCCTCCCAGCCCTCTCCCTGCAGGACTGTGGACGAGCCACCACCTGCAGGAACCGCCTCCAATGGCCCCGTGTGAAGCTGCTGCCGCCCAGCCATGGCGTGCCCTTAATGGAAAAACTACCTGGTGATGCAATTTGTCTTTTTTAATTTAATTTAATTTTAAAATAAATGCTGCATTGGCAAAGCTGGCAGTTGGAACCAGTCAGCTGGCCCAGCTCGCATCGCTCCTGCCCGACCCCACGCACAGCAGTAAGGCCTCAGAGGTGCACGCGGCCTGCCAGAGCAGGGCCGTGACCCCGAGATGCCACGACGACTGAGGGCATGATGGGTGCAGATGCCACAGGCTCCCAGCCTCAGTTTTTAGCGATTTTTTTAAACAAACGCAGAAAGAGCCCCATGTTTGCACTTTGGGTCTGCTGGCTCTGGGGACAAATGTGTGTCTGGAGCTGGGCTGGCTAGACGGGGTCTTAGCTGCCCAGTGGCCCTCGGAGCTGGCCTTGAGCCTGGCTGCAAAGTGTGACTGCCTTAAACAAGCCCTCGCACCCGGGTGTTTGAGGCTCCTGGCAGGGGCTGGCTGTGGGCGTGCAGGATGGGGTGCTGGGAGGGTGGGGACTGCGCCTGGGGGCAGGGCCGCATCCTCCTCGAGGGCCCGCAGGATTGTTTGATGTTGAGTCCATTTCTAATGTTCTGATGATCTGACAGGGCACCCCAAACCCCAACTCCTAATAAAGTTATTCTTACTGACAAGCCTGCGTATTGTGACACTCAGCCGTGGGGGTCTCTACTGCCCTAGGCCTGTCCTGGGTCGCAGCTGATGCTACACAAAACAAGCCCTACCTGGAACTTGTGAGTCAAAACTGGAGCCAGTGCTGTCCCCAGAGGGCCACCCATCCTCGCTGGCCAGACGAGAGGGGCAGCTGGAGGGCACTGAGGTGGGAGGAGGGTCTCCCCGCAGTGACTGTCTCTCCCAGGCAGCCCTGGGCCTGCACCGAGCACCCTGTGGCCCCCGCTTTGGTGACTACTGATCTCCCCACATCCCCTCCATGGGAACAGCCCCATGGCCACCCCATATGACATCACAGGCCCGGGACCCCCAGCCTATGGGTTTTGTGGGTGTTGGAAACCTCGGTCTGACTGCCGTCCATGTGGCCTTGGCAGGACCTGGGTACCTTCTTCATGGCCCAGTCAAGGCCACCCGTGGGTCCTCCCCACACCTGCACTTGTGTCCACCTACTGCTCACCTCCCACCTGACGGGCCACTGCTGGCTGGGCTCCCCACACCACCAGCCCCACTGACCAGGAACCAGTGGCCACCACCCAGCCACTCTGGGATGGTCTCAGCCTATTTGATACCCATACCCATTCCCCCACACCTCACCTGCTACCAGCCGTGGGCCTGGCAGGACTCATGTTTGAATGGGAAAGGAGCAGCAAGGAACCAGTGACACCGGAGACACCGAGGAAGGGGATGGGCAGTGTTCAGAGCCGAGTTCCCAGAACCAAGGCCATCAGGTAGCAGCCCTCGCCAGCCACACAGGGCCGTGCCCCACCCTCCACACGTGACCCCTCTGCTCCAGTCTTCACTGGTACCCTCGCTCCCCAGGCAGCCCTTCCCACTCCTCCACCCCACTGCTGACCAGGTGCCCAACCACTCCCACCCAGTCTGCCCTCTGACAGCCTCCAGGGGCTGCACCAAGGCCCGGCTCCACCCACCCTTAGGGAAACGCCTCCCTGGTTACCAGGGTGCTTGAGCAGGGAGGGGAGGGCCTTCCTCTCGGGCTGCACCAGCCCCAAGACGCAGGCCCCAAGCAGGAGCCTGGTGAAGCCGCCCCAGGGCTGTGGACAGCCTGGCACCCGCCCTCGGCCCCCCACGCGGTGGACCCAGGGCCTGGACAGGGCGGTCAGGGGGCTGAGGAGACGCAGGCGGGTGGCACATAGTTAGTTCTCTCTTTATAGACTCTGGTTCTAGGAACAGGGAGCCTCGGCCGGCCGGGGCCAGCAGGTGGACGGGCCGGCAGGGCGGGAGTGGGCTATTTACAGGCCCGCCGTGAGGGCTGTACCATGGCCGCCTCGCGTCCGGCCGGCCGGCGCTCAGCCACGCCTCCGATAAGTTACAGCGGCCGGCCGGACGGGGGCGGGGGCTGTACACACAAGCTGGGGGGCTGGGCCTCAATACTGTCAAGGGCGGGGGCTGTAAACATGGCCGGGGGGCCCTGCCCACCCCTAGTGGTCTGGAACGAGTGGACGCAGGCCGAGCAGGGTTGGGCTCAGGCGTCTGACAGGCAGCCCTGGATCTGGTCCACCCACTGCTGGGCTGACGGCACGTCCTGGGCACAGAAGTTGTAAACACGGCGCGTCGTCTTCACCTGGGGAGGGTGGGTGGCTGAGTCCTCGGCCCTGCCCACCCATGGGGCCCTACCCACCCCCTCACTCCCGCCACCGCAGCTCACGTCGAAGAAGGCCTTCTCATCCACGGTCTTGGGGGCGCCCATGGTGGGGGTGCCGGGCGCCACGGCCTCCACCTCCGCCAGGTCGATTATGCCCTTGCACTCTGTATCCACGCGGTGGTCATAGTAGCGCAGCTGAGGGGTGAAGGGGAGGAAGTCAGGGTGGGGACCCCTAGCCCCACCCCCCAGACCCACTGACCACTCACCTGGTGCTTGGTCTTGTCCAGCACAAACCAGCGGGCCTTCCAGGGTTTCATGAAGGCGCCCTTCTTGTAGAGGGTGCCCTCGTGGGACCTACATTAGCCAGAACCAGGCTGGATGTCAGGGCCCAGCAAGCCCAGATCCCAGCAGCTACCCCACCTGTACCAGCCCAGTCCTGACAGCAGGACCAAACGGACCCATGGCTGGAACACTGGACAGGCCACCAAGAAGCCCTGGGGTTCCCCTCACATGACAGAAACTGGACACGGTCCCACACCAGAGCCTGAGGGCAGGGAAGCAGCCCACACGCAGGGCAAGGGCCCTGGACCAGGAAGAACATGCCGCCTGCCTCACCTGGAACCTGCTTCAACCTCACCTTGCCTGCCCTCACGGGTACCCCCGAGCCCGTCCCTCTGTTCCTCTGCAGCCACCTGCTCTCCCAGCAATTGTCAGCTTATGCTCAGGCCACCACCGTATCCTCACCACACATCCTTCCACCCAAGAAGTGACTAGATGCTCCCAAAGGCACCGGAGACCCAGCTCAGAAGTGCCCACACCTGTTCTCACTCTCGGCCGTCTGGAACTGGCTATACAGCGTGCTGGTGCTGCGGCGGGCAGCCTGGCGCGAGCCGGATGCAGTTGACCCACTGCTCTGGTCACTGTCCAGGCTGAGGCTCAGGGTGGAGCCCACAGGCCCCTCCTGCAGGTACACACCCAGCGAACGGCGGTGGTGGGGCACGCTGGACACCAGCAGGGAGCTGGGGGTGCCCTGGGGGCAGAGATGGGGCCGTGTGGGTGCCAGGCGGCCTCCTCAGACAGCAAGCCCACCCAGCCCACCCCGCGCCCGCTCACACGTCCATCTGGCCGGCCTTCGAGGCGCTGCGTGGCCTTCACCCGATCCCAGGTGTCCTTCCAGCGCTCAGGGGGTCGGCCCAGCTCTGTCTCCAGCCGCTGCAGCTCCTAGGGGAGAATTAGTGAACATTTAAAAGATCATTCAGAAGAAAATACCCAGCCGGGACATGCAAAGACAAAAGGAAGGAAAATGCAGGAAAGTGAAGCGGTAAGAAAAGGTCTACTGTGCACATAACTGGAGGACGGAAGGAGAAGGCAAGGTGGGAAAATGCACAAAATCACTTTGGAGACACTAACAGGCATCAAACGACACACTCAAGGAGCACTACAAACCCCAACGGGTATCACAGAAAAACTGCTGCCATACAAAGGGAAACCCCAAAACCAACCAGAGAGAAGACATGCTCTCCTCCAAAGAGCAACAACATAACTGCCCGCCAGCTCCGACCTAGGTATAGTAAACTTCCGCTCCCAGACACAACGGTGTGAATGAGCCCAACTAGCTCACCCACCGTAGCAACGGTGGAAATGGACAGCAACAGGAAGCAGTTGTTTTCAGATGCTGGACAGCAGGGCAGCACTGAAGCCGAGACAGGGTGACACCAGGGGCACGGCCACAGTGTGGGAGGTAGCAGAACACAGACCCTAGCAGAACACAGGGTCTGGCCGAACTTGAGGCAGACACGGGAAGCTCGTGGACCCTAAAGCACATGGATTGCAGGGCAGCGTACACAAGAGGTGGGAATGGCACACATAAGCCTCCTTGAGTCTTTGGCCAAATTAAACTGCCATGTGCCAGGCAAGACATCACAAGGCCTGAGCAGTTACTGAGAAGCTGTGAGCTAAATCCAAACTCTGGAGGTTACTCACTGCAGGAAGATAAAGAACTGATAAACAACTAGAGTGGCGACATCTCGCTGAAGAACCAAACCTTCAACTGAAACCTGGGATGGCCATGTCTTTGGAGTACGGCTCTGCTAAGCCTAGCATAAAGGCATCTGGCAGCTGCCCTAACAAAGCTTAAAACATCCCTTAAAAAGACCCACAGTTCAGTAACTGCCTACAAGAATAAACTCTTCAAAAGCAGACAACACAATCCTGATGCTCAACAATGTAGAATCTACAATGACCAGCTTATAAAAAATTATTAAACAAGCAAAATGGCAGGAAAAAGAAATTTGTACTTAAGGAAAAACTTAAAAAAAGAAAAGAAAAGAAAAGAAAAAAAAACACCCAGAAATGAAATTGGTATTGGAATTACCCCTACAAAAAAATTCAAGTTATTATAAACATGTTTAAGATATAAAGAAAAAGATGGACATAATGGTGGAACAGATGGGGACCCTACAGACAATGAAACTATTAAAAAAAGAATCAAATGGAAATTCTAGAGCTGAAAAATACAATATCTAAAATGAAAAACTCACTAGGTAGGCTTAAGAGCACATATACATAAGAAAAAAGGGGGGGTGGGAGATGAGGGTAAGGGGGATCAAATATATGGTGATGGAAGGAGAACTGACTCTGGGTGGTGAACACACAATGGGATTTATAGATGATGTAATACAGAATTGTACACCTGAAATCTATGTAATTTTACTAACAACTGTCACCCCAATAAATTTTTAAAAATAAATTTAAAAAAAAAAAGAAAGAAAAAAGTAGTGACCTTGAAGACAGGATAATAGAAATCACCCAAAATGAATTGCAGAGAGGAAAGATTGGAGGAAAAAAAGTTTCATGACCTGTGAGACTATAAAGTCCCAGAAGAAAGGAGGGAGAGATGTACAGAAAAAAACTTTTTAAAGAAATAATGGCTTAAATATTAAATTTGTTGATGAAAAGTATCATCTCATAGATCTAAGAAGCTTAAGGAATTCCAAGCAGGATGAACACAAAGAAAAAATCACATGACGGTCAAATTGCTGAAACCAAAGATGAAGAAAAAATCGTAAAGGTACTCAGAGAAAAGAAAGGCTGACATTATATGCAGTTTACAAGAAGAAGAATGAGCACCAACTTTTAATCAGAAACAATGCAAACCAGAAAACATCTGGAATGATATAAACTACTCAGTGTAAAAGAGCTGACAACCTATTCTGTATCCAAAAAAAAAAAAAAATTCTTAAAAAATAAAGGCACAATAAAGACATTTTGAAATAAACACAAGCTGCGGAATTTGTCACTGGCAGACTTGCATTAAAAGAAACATTAAAAGTCCTTCAGGCTGAAGGGAAATAATACTATACCTGAGCTACACTGGAAGAGCAAAAAATACTAGAAACGGCAAATATAGAAGTTGACTACTTAAAAAAACATAATACATACTGTGTTTGTATCACAAGTAAAAGTAAGCTATGATTACAATAGCGCAAAGGAGAAAGGGGTGAATGGAAGTATACTGTTGTGTGGTTCCTGTGTGTAAGGCGGTACAACAAAATTCAAGATAGACTGTGATTGTATAGTCATCCCCCTTATTCGTGGAGGACATGTTCCAAGACCCCCAGTGGATGACTGAGACCATCTACCATCATACATACCTGTGATAAAGTTAATCTATAAATTAGGCACAGTAAGAAATTAACAGCAATAACTAATAATAAAATAGAACAATTATAACAATACACTGTAATAAAAGTTATGTGAACAGCTCTGGGGCCATTATCTAGTGAAGTAAGGGCCACTTCAACACAAGCACCATAATGACCAGACGGTCAATCTGCTCACCAAGATGGCTCAGTGACTGTGGGGTGGGGAGTGTCTACAGAGGGTACAAGTCACATCCTGGGCCAGACGGAGAATGGTGCGGATCTCATTATGCCACTCAGAATAGCACACAATTTAAAACTTAGGAATCATTTATTTCCAGAACTTTTCACTTAATATTTTCAGACTGCAGTTGACCATAGGTACTCAAAGCACAGATGCGTAAGGGGGATGACTGTAGTCGCTGACAACCACTAAAAATACCACAGAGTATGTCTAGTTCAAAGGCCTGGTAAAGTAGATAACACAGCATCCTAAAAGATACTCAGTTGTTGGGGGAAAAACAGAAAATGAAGAAAGGAGCAAAAAATCGAAGTCTAGCAAGAAGCTAGACTTCAACCCAAACATCAATAAGTGTAAATGGACTAAAAATTCCAATAAAAGAAACTGTCAAAATAGATGAAAAGCAGACCCCACCACATGCTGAGTACAAGAAACTCGTCTTAACTATAGACGCACATCAGTTGAAATCAAAGCACAGACAGTGACAGGCCACGTGGGTGCGGGTGCTAAGGAAATGGCACAAGTCCCACCACTTAAGACTCCAAGACTATGAGTATTCTCAGAGACAAAAAGGCAGTCTTTGGCTCTCTGGGCTTGGGGGGCCCCTTCACCACAAACCCATGGCCCAGTGGTGCCCAGACCCCTGGGTGACACGTGCCTTCAGGCCAGGCCCAGTGCTGGGCTGTAGCGCTGTTACTCACCACCTACCCGCCCTGGGAATTAGCGCTTCTCCTTTCCCCACAAGGAAACAAGCTCTGAGATGCTTAGTAGCCCATAAAAGGGACTCAGTCAACGGTGGGGAGGCAGCTGCACGCACCTCCAGCAGACGTGAGATGGCATCGGGCTGGGCCCGGGGACGGCTGTCGTAGCAGGGCCACACCACACGGCGCCTGCTCTGGGGAGCGCCCCCGTCGAGCCGCTCCTCCTCCGGGGGCTCGGGCGGCCCCTGGGCCAGCTCCCAGTCATAGGGGGGGCCCTCGGCCAGCGACTCCTCGGTGTAGAAGTCCCACACCTTCAGGTTGGACACGTTGCTGTAGGGCCGCAGGACCTGGGGGCGGGGCTGGCGTGAGGAGCTGGGCCGGCAGGGGCCCACCTGCCCAACCAGGCGCCGGCTCACCTCCGTGTCCTCAGGAGCGTACATGTAGTTGTAGAACACCGGTGTCCTCTTGCTGAGCCGGTCCACGTACTCCCACACGGACCTGCAGGCCTGCTGACCCCGGCGCTCGCCCTTCTCCTCGTACAGCAGCCCTACAGGGGCAGGGCTGAGCCGGCTGCCCCAGGCCCCGCCCCCCGCCCCGGGCCCCGCCCCCACCCTCCACCTGGCCTCACCCAGCTCAATGCGCTCATAGTCCGAGTCCAGCAGGAAGGTCCGGAAGCGGCGGGACACATGGTGGTAGCCAAGAAACTTGAGGTAGAAGGGGCTGAACTCAAACTCCATGGGGAACTGCAGGTGGACCTGTGTGGGCATCAGGGGTCAGAGGCCAGGGGCCAGGACCCAGCAGGCACAGCCTTCTGCCACAACCACCTGCTCACCTGGTGCACACAGTCCAGGAACTGCAGGAAGACGGGTGTGAAGCCGCTGCTCTGCCCAGCCAGGGTGTGGGCCCCGCGGTGGCTGAAGCGATGGCCGAAGGACAGCCACTCCTTCTCCACCAGCAAGCGGAAGCCCTCCAACGTGCGGTAGAAGGGATCCGAGAGCAGCTGCACCAGCGACACCACCTGCCAGCACACCAGCACTCAGGAGGGCGCCCAGGCGACCTGGGCGGCCCACCCCGCGGCCCACTGCGCACCTGGGTGGTGATGTCCCAGCCGTCCTCCAGGCTCACCAGCACGGAGGAGCCCGAGTCCAGGAGCTCCACCACCAGCACCGACACCTGCAGCAGCTTGTGGATCTGCGGGACCAGCAGCCCCTCAGACCCACACGTCGACAGGCGTGCCAGCCAGGGAGGTGGGCACGGTCTGCCCTGGCAAGCTGACCACTGCTTCCTACTGCCCTCCCAAGCCCCCCAGGGCTGAACAGGCAGACCATGTCTTTGAGATGCCCAGCCCCACCCCGAAGGACAGTAGTGGACACAGCCAGGCCCAGCTTCTCTCCACCGCCCAGGCGCCACCACCCAGATGGGAAGTGGCTGTCATCACGCTCTGCCAGGGCTGGCATGTCGGACAAGGGAGCCAAGACCCCATCCTCCCTCAGCAACAGGTGAGTGGGGAGCCCAGAATCTAGGGGCAGCCCTGACCGCCTCTCCCCATCTCCTCACTCCCAGGCCGCAGTGGGGCAGGGGCAGTGCAGAGACCTGAGTCAGCCACTCCGAGTCCTCGAGCGAGCGCAGGAAGGCTGAGCTGGGCTCGGCAGCAGGACAGCCAGGGACACACGCCTTCAGCAGCTTCTTGAAGCTGGTCTTCACCTGCCGCGCCTCGAACACCTCAATGGGCACCAGCTCCCACTGTTGCAGGGGGTCTGGCCGCACACCCTGGAGACCAGCATGGTGAGACGTGCCCAGGCCCCATGCTCCTGCCTGGCCCCATGTCCCCACCCCAGTCACCTTGAGCTGGGCCTTGTCCCCGATGATGTAGAGAGCTGCACGCTGAGGCCGCAGAAAGCCAGGGTCTGGGGGGGCCCCATTGGCCTGGGGGGCTGCTAGCCGAGAGCCCACATCGCCACCGAGCACACCACTGCGCCCACTGGCCCGAACACTGCCCCATTTACCTGCACAGAGAAGCCAGTTGAGTACCAGAGCTGGGCGAGGGCACCACTTACCTGGGGTTGAGCTCCCAAGGGGGTTGGGGGGGCCGATAGGACCCCAGCAGGACCTGTGCCTGCATTAGTGTCGGGGGCTGGGGCAGGACTCGGGGTGTCAGGCTGTTAGTGCCCAGGGCTGTGGGGAGGGCAGGGTTATGCTGGTCTGTCACACGGGGCTGTTAGTGGCAGGTGTGGGGAGCCAGCCTGCATGGCTGGTACGGTACCTCGGGGTGCGGTCCGTCTGGAGGCCGAGGCCGCCATGGGATTAGACAGCGTGGTGACCCTGGCTCTGGGGCTGGGCACTGAGGGCACAGCAGAGAGAAGGCTCAGGCCTGGCCCCAGGCCCGGGTGTGTGCCCACTGTAGGGGGCCTGTGGCCCAAAGGGGCCTGGTACAGGGCTGGGTTCTGACCAAGCCCCTCGGGAGCCCTGGAGACAGCAGGAGTCAGAGCCAAAGCACCTCTGGGCCCCAGTGGCAGGCCAGGGAGCAGAGGGCTGGGGGCAGGTAGGAAGGGTCACAGGAGAGACGGGAACCCTAGGCTCCTCTCCATGGCCTGTCCCAGGACCCTCAGACCCCACGACACATGCCACCAAGCGGCCTCTGCCCAGCACACAGCAGGATGGGAGGCCAAGATCCCAGCCCACAACCAGGGAGAGCAGTTGAGGACACGGGCCGGCCCAGACCCAGCACCAAGCTGAGGGAGCCACCTGCCAGGGAGGGAGGGTAAGGCCTGAGATTCATGGGCTGGGTCAGCCTGGCCAGGAGGCATGGAGTCGCTTGAGGCAGCTGCACAGTGGTCTGCAGGCCCCCAAGCCTGCGCCTGGCCCTGCCGCAGGCTCACGTGCCTCTGCAGAGAGGGCAACAGGGCCATTGCCCCGCCTGCCACAGCAGTCTCCACAGACAGGCGCACCACCATCCCCCACACACTGGGCAGGAGGCACGGTCACCCACATCAAGGACATATGTCCTTGTGATGTGGACAAAACCTGGCCTGGAACCCGCGTACAGCTGAGATGAGGCCTGAACTCGGGGGACACCAGGAGGTAGCACCAGTGGGCTTAGGAGACAGTCAGAGATGCCCAAGTGGCAGCAGGGGGAGACACAGGCACTAGGGACACAGGAGGCCATGGAGAGGGTGCCGCTGGCAGGCGCGACTCAGAACCTCGGGGGGAAGCAGAAGACAGAGACAGTGCAACTACAAGTCATACTTAAAAATGGACTTTGATGTTCGGAAAACCAAAGCCACTTGAACTAGAGAGCGCGGTATTTCTGGAAGAGGAGACGGAGGGCGTAAGGTCTGTGCCCCCTGAGAACAGAGGACGGCAACGCTGGCCGTCTTGGGAGGGCATGCCCAGGTGACTACAGGGCAGCCTGGCTGCTCATTCCCAGCCCCCTTGGCACCACTGTCCAGACAATGGTCACAGATACAGGTGCAGCATGAGCTGGGGACTACAGGTCAGGCAGGGACAGAGACTGGTGTGCTCAGATGGCAGAGAAGCACCTTGGGGGGCAGGAGTGGGTGTGCGGGACCCTCCAGTCTCACTAGGGAGGGCGAGCCCCTCCTGCCACACAAAGGGGTGGTGTGACCACTGGCGGCCCTGTGGCGCAGGCAGGAGTGGCCTGGGCCAGTGGCAGAGCGTGCGACAGCAGGCAGCACAGCAGACTTGGGCTGTCAGCTCACAAGACTCAGGGTGGACGGAGTGGGAAGAGTGAAGGACAACGCCTGAGCTTCTGGAGGGTTGGCCCATGGGTGGTGCCACCGGCCCCCAAAACCCACCTCTGCATCCCAGTATGTCAACAGCAGAGAAATACACATGGGCATGAAGGAAGGGATGGAGGGAACCAGGAAGGCCTCACCAACAAGTGCCCCCCCGCCATGTGACACTGCACCAGCCAGGGTAGGGGTAGGGGGCTCACAGAGAAGTGGCCTCTCATGTGACACCTACCAACTCTGAGCCGTAACAGCCAAGACAGCTCCAGGTATGGTATACCAGGTATGGTATCCACCACACCTCCCAGATGGACACTGTCACCACGTCTGCTGAGGTACAGGTCAAGGGGTAGCGTCTGGGCCATGCTCAGGCCAGTGTGGGCAGCCCCGCAGACCCCTCGCCTCCAGTGTGCAGACAAGATCACCCAGCACAGACAAAGAGCCCACCGGACACCAGGTTCCAGGCCCCAAGGACCGATGTGGGCTGGACAGCGGCGGGAGTCCTAAGTCTGAGGACCAACCCTAGAAGAGCCCAGCATCTCTCAGGCCAAGAGGAAGAGCTAGGTGGGGTCTGAGCATCAGAGAGCGTCCAGGAGCAGAGACATGGCAATGGGGTGGGGTAAGTGGAGGGGGAAGACGGGGTCAGACACGGGAAACAGGCAAATGGGGGAGACAGGGTACATGGGTCAGATGGGGGAGATGGTTAAGATGGGGGAAGATGGGGGCAGATGGGGAGATGGGTCAGGTGGGGAGACGGGCAGATGAGGGTGTGGGGAGACAAAGTGGGGAAGATGAGGAAGTCGGGGTCAGATCGAAGCAGATGGGATCAGGTGGGAATAAGTGGGATGCAGAAGTAAATGCCTTGGAGCGAGACCACCCCCGAAGAGGACCCTCCTCCCTGCCTCACAGAATGAGACCTCATGGGCGCCCCTGCTGCCTGAGAGCCTCTGCAGAGCCAGCACCCACCTGGCTCACCTCCCCAACAGGTTCTCCGCCTGTCACCCTAGGAGGCCAAACCACCCTCTCTAGAGGCCATGCTCCCCTTGTGGACAGTAGCACGTGCTCTCACATCACCGAGCACATCTGGGAGCCACCCAGCACCAGTGTCCTATGGCAAGGGGCAGGTCCACAGATGGCCTCTGGGGACTGGTGCATCCTCTGCAAACTAGGGTGATGGGACCCCACCATTCAGAACAGAGGGCCACCAGGAGGTTCAGCCTTGTAGGCAGAGCCAGATGTGGGCAGGGGCAGCGACAGTCCCACGGGCATGGATCTACCTGCGGACAGCAGGTCCGGAATGCATTCAGGATGCCCACGGTAGGGACAGGGAGACCAGTCAGACAAAACCCAAGGGGCTGGGACAGATGAGGACAAACACCAAGCAGTAAGATGGACTGGATGGGGTGGGCCATGGCGACATGGCGGGGACATTGTAGGGGCGGGGGGAGAAAAGGAGGAACAGGGACCAGATGGGGGTTTGGAGGCTGTGTCCAGGGAAGACCAGGAGGCCAGGGAGCTCAACCGGGTGGGAGAGAGTGGTCAGCGCAGGGCCTCAGGGCACTTACCTGGTCCCACCCCAAACATTCTGCCCCCTCGCTGGCCAGCCTTCTGGAAATATCACCACAACCCCCAAAAGTCCTCCCGCCCTTGAGTGCCCCTCACCGTGGCCGCCCATGTGCACCGAGGAGAAGCCGCTGAGGGTGTTGCGCCCAGAGGCGTCAGCAAAGCGGGGCATGGAGCTGACCACAGCCTGTAGGTACTTCTCCTGCTCCAGACTGCTGGAGTCTGCCTGCGACTGGCCTGGGGGAGGGGACGGAGCTGCGGTGGAAGGGGCGGGGCAGGGGGCGGGGTGGCGGGGCAGGGGTAGGAATGGGGACGAAGCCTGGGACAGGCGGGAGAACCAGGTGTGTGGGGGGGAGGGGTACCTGGGGAAGGCGCATTCTGGGCCTTGAAGAGGCCCACGACACCCTTGCCGTGCAGGCCGCCAGAACGCAGCAGCACGGCCTTGGAGCGCCCGCTGCGCCAGCAGACCACTGGGAAGCGGTTCTGGCGGTAGCAGCGGGACACGCGCTGCAGGGCGTTGTCCTGGACGCTCTGGGGGACAATCAGCAGCCCCGGGTAGCTAGGAAGAGAGAGAGACAGCTCGAGGGCGACCAGCCCCGCAGGTGCTCTCTCTAGCGCCCAAGGGCCAAGCGCAGCAGCAGCCCTGCGGCCTCCTGCAGCCCAGCCGCTCACCTGCGGCAGATGGCGTACATGCGGTTGACTGGGGAGATGCGGAAGGGCTCGGACTTGGCGCGACTCAGGCTGCTGCTCAGCGTGCCCAGACCCAGGCGCTGGTAGTCCCGGCAGCACGCCCGCTCCACCAGGCTGCTCATGGTCATGCGGTCCGAGGGCTTCAGGGCCGAGGACGGGGTCAGGGTGCTGGGCTCCAGTTCCTCCGACACTGGGGCAGGCAGGCACACAGCGTCACCCCCGAGCGCCAGGCCCCGTCCTGCATGCCGCTCTTCAACCCGACCACCCAGGGCTGCCCGCACCCCCACCTGAGATGGCGTCTTCCTGGTCCTCAGGCGGCGGCTGGCCCCGGTGTTCCCAGCTGGGGGGGTGGTACTTCTTCCGAGTGACGTACTGCCGCCCCATAGTTTTCTTGGCATTCTTCATGAGGTTCCGGGACAGGGTCCTACAGTGTACAGGGTCAGCAGTGAGCAGAAGGGACGGGACATGCACACAGCGGTTCTGGGAGAGGCGAGTTCCCTGGCCTTGGGGCCCAGCTCCACACCTGAGGGAAGGACCCTTGCCCTTGGTGGCTCGGGGTGGCTGGCCAGGGGTGTGGGCAGAGCCGAGAGTGAACGCGAAGGTGTCCCTGACATCCGGTGGGTACCGCAGTTTGTGCAGCTGCTTGCGGAAGAGCTCGGCGCTGTCGGACCCCACCTCCTCGTCGAAGGCCATTTTCAGCAGCTGTACAGACACAAGGCCTCAGAGGTCGGGCGGCCCTCGGCCCTGGCCATGACCAGGGAGGCCAGTGAGCCTACAGGAGGCCCCTGTGGCTGCCGAATAAGACAAGCGAAGACCTTGTGGCCAGACAGCCCCGGGGGGGGGGTGGCGGGCCGGCCCACGGCAAGGCTGTGAAGGGCGACCTTGCCTCTCTGCCGAGCTGTGGGTATCCCCGGGCCTGGCAGGGTGCGTCCTCCTGAGGGAGGGCAGTCGGGAGCCACTTGCCATGCTGCCAGTGTGGCCGTAAGGCTGAGGAACACGGTCTTTAACCTCGTTTCCTCCTAACCTGTGTACATTTTGCTTGTGCTGGGCTTGCCCAACACGCTCCAGACACGGTCTCAAAGGTCAGGGCCCGCAAAGCGAACAGGAGAGCCCTGAAGGCCAGCAGGTCTCACGGGAAGATGGCGTCAAACTAAAACACAGTGACCCTGTAATCTCAGAAATGACAAGTGCCACGCTGAGACCAGCTGGCACCGTCTCAAGAGAAGCTGACACTCAGAAGCCGGTGCACGGCAGGGGGCCCCGCCCCCCTCCATTACACCCCGCCCAGTTCGCCCACCCTGCGCCGCGCTGCCAGCAGACCTGGAATGTGCAGGAGCGCAGCTGCAACCCGTCCTGCAGGAGCTGGTCCACAGGGTTCTGGACACTGATGCGCTTCTCCTTGGTCAGCGCGGCCACCGGCAAGGAGCGGACCACCACCTGTTCGCCCACTTATAGCAGGCCGGGCAGAGAGTCAGGGGGACAGGACAGGACAGGGTAGCAGGTAAGGGGGCCCGGGCAGGTGAAGAAGCAAACAGTGACCTACGTCTCAGAGCCTGCACGCCTGAGAAAGGGGGAGACGCAGGGTAAGTCCCGCTCACCCCAAAGATGTGGGGGGAGGGTCCAAAGGCTTACCAAGGGGGTCGGTGGGCATCCCCGTGAAGATGACCCGGTAGGTGGTGAGGAAGACGGCGCCCTCAGCCGGGAGCAGTGCGGGGCCCCCCACACTGCCCCCCACGCCTTCCTCACGCCCGTCAGGGAGCAGGTAGACACGCAGGCCATCCAGCACACACTCCTCGCCAGGCAGCAGGCGGGGCCGCAGAAGTTTGGGCTGCTCAGTAACAGGAGTGGCACCTCAGGACACAACTGGGGACCTGGTGCCCACAACCCCACCCGCCCCCTCCCCCCAACACTCACCTTCTGGATGGGAGGCAGTCTCTTGCTCTCCCGGTACACAGCCTCCAGGGTCTCAATGTGCATTTGGACGATGTCTGCGAGACAGCAGCTCTCACCCCCAGGCCCCCACACCCACTGCCCGAGGAGAGTGCTTACATACCCAGACCCCCCCATACCTGGCACCATGACATGCAGCCCCTTGAGGTGGTCGCTGGTGACCCCACTCTCTGTGCAGACCTTGTCCACAAAGCGGTTGATGAAGCGGACCACGGCCCCGGCCACGTCGCAAGTCTCTGCATCCTCAAAGCCGCTTTCCGTGTCATAGCTCTCCGCCACACTGCCCGCCATGCTGGGCCAGGAGGGGCACGGTGGGCACAGGCCCCACCCACCGCCGGGCCCCTCCCCTTAGCCCTGTCCCTCCCTCCCGAGCCCCGCCCCTTGGCCCCAACCCACCCAAGCCCCGCCCCACCTGCTGGTGAGCAAGCTGTTGCTGGCGCTCTCGGGGTCGCCCAGTCCTGCGCGCTCACGCAGCAGACGGCTCTTGCTGGTGTCCAGGGGCAGCAGCAGGTAACTCATGCGGTTGGCATAGTGGATGGCCTGGCTGAACACCGTGCTCTCCTCCTTCTGCACCAGCTCCTGCTGCTTCTCGCGGCTCAGCGTGGGCCACAGGCGCCGCTGCTCCGACGCCACGTCCAGGGCAGAGCGCTCGTCCTCCGCAGGTGCCTCCCCTACCTGCTACAGCACTGAGGGTGAGCCAGGGACTGGCCCGTGCCCACCGCCCGGGTCCCGGGAGTCCCCGCACACCTGGGCAGGGTCTCGGTCCTCGGCAGGCTCCAGGTAGAGGGCCCGGATGTGGGTCTGCACGTCTCCGTAGAACATGGCCTCCCAGAACTGGGGGGTGCTCCACACCACGTGCTCCTGTACGCAGCTGTACGCAAACTGCGTCACCCCGGGGCTCAGTTTCTGCGGAGACCAGGGGGGCATCAGCAGATGCCGCGCGAAGGGGCCGGGGCACCCTGGCCAGCCCAGTACTCACCCGGCAGAAGGCTGTGACCAGGGGCAGCAGAGCGGCTGCGATGCCGTGCTCGTCCAGGGAGGTGCAGTCCTGTGGTAGAGGCAGCCATGGGGACCTTCGCTCCAAGCCCTCACGTCCCAGTGGGCACCCCTTTGCACCGGCTGCCCAGGGCTGCTCGGGGGTTCAGGGCAGGAGACCCCACGCCTACCCCCAATGAGGGCTGTCCCCCCTACCCCCCATCCATGAACCAGGTCCTGGTATACACAGGGCGGCGTCCGCACCTGCAGACAGCAGTTCATCATGCGCACCACGAAGTCGAACTGCTGGTGGTCAAGCACCGCCCGGTTCTGCTGCACGTGGAGATGCAGCTCCTGGGCGAGGCAGCGGCGGGCTGCGCGCCCCTTCAGGGCCCTCAGCACCGCAGGGAGCAGCTGGGGGTGAGAACACAGGGCTGAGGGGAGGGTTGTGAGCCTGCCCTGGAGGGTCAGAGGGAGGCACAGACCGGGCCACCAGAGCCCAGGCTGTGACCACAGAGCAGACCCGACGCCGCCAACTCAGGGGCTTCAGTGGACACAGCCCCAAACCCGAAAGCTCGGGTATGCTGTGGGCAGGCATGCTCTGTGGTGGGGCCCACGGCCCAGCATCAGCACCCACCGGCTAGAGGACCCAGGGCCCAAGTCCAGCCAGGCACGTGTCCCAGCAGAAGGCTGACGCAGAGCCGGCTGACTCGGCATTGGTGGGACAGAGCCAGGGCCGCGTGCCTGCCCTGTGTTTACTGTCAGACAACTGGGGACCCTGCAGACCCCCAAAAAGGGCTGCCGCAGAGTGGGTGCCAGAGGGGACCCACAGCTATGACACAAGCAGGCGCACACTGGTGCTAGTGAACACCACAAAGGGCAGAGCAGCATGCAACTGGCTTCCGTGTTCCATCCACTTTTTAAAAAACAACACGTGTGGGTGGACACTTATTCGTGGAAGATGAAGAAACTTAACAGTGAAAACCCTTAGGGGTTCTGAAGGCTAACAATTGAAGTAAATCCATCTCACTGAGCCTCTGGAGCAGACCTTGTCCGGCCGCGCTAAGATAGATGGGATCGGAGACCTGCCATCCACTGCCCTTCCTGCCAGCCCAGAGCCCCACAGTCGCCCGCAGGCGAACAGGAGTCCCCAGGTTGGAGCCCCCACCCCAGCACAAGGGCCCCCTCACCGGAGCCCCAGTGCTTTGGCACCCAGTGCCCTCACCTTCTTAGCCTCAAGCATCTTCCCCTCAAACACGTAGGAGATGCAGTTTCGGACCACCTCCAGCCGTCGAGCACTGTTGCCATGGAGCCCGCTGCTGCGCTCCAGGATGGCAGCTGGGAAGCAAACAAGGCTCTCACCTCTGACCTCACTCCCACCTGGGGCCCTCCTCAGGCCCCCCCTCCGCATTACGCACTCATGGGGGGCCCTGAGGGCACGGTGGTCCTCCTCTCAGCCTTCACGGCCGGGGGTGCACCCTGCATCTTGGCCGTGGCCTGGTCCACGATCCACTGCACTGTGCCCTCGTCCAGCCGGGGGAACGGCCGGGGTGCCCGCCGCAGGTGGCTGGCCTCCCCCGGCCTCTGCACCTTGTGCATGGCCACAGCCGGGTATGGGTTCTCCTGCGGGACACAGGTAGGCATGGGTGAGAGCCCAGGCCAGCACAGGGGCCTTTGGGCCACCCACCCTGTGCCACTTGCCCTACATTCTTATAGAGCTGCTCTGCCAGCTCCTTGACGTGACTCAGGACACGCTGGGGGTGGTTCTCATCGGCCCGCATCCGTGCCACCTCGTGGGCCACCAGCTGGGGGAAGAGGCAGGATCAGGCATCTGGTCAGGAAGGGGAGGGGGGCAGGGGCTCCTCCCAGCAGGGGTGGGGACGCACCTCATCAAACAGGTCCGTAGGGCGGTAGGGGACCCCACGCTCCGACACGAAGCCTGCAAAGGCCATGCCCTCCAGCACCTTCATCAGGAAATCATCCTCTACCAGTCCTCGCTGGCCGAGGAAGGCTGCCTAGGGTCCAGGAGGTGGTCAGTCCTGGGGCACTGGCTCCTGCCGGCCTCGCCCCACCCCACCCTGCCCCGCCCCGCCCGGTCCCTACCTTGTGAAAGCGGATGACAGGCTCCGGGTGGATGCGGACCATGTGCAGGCACCAGCGGTAGCCCTGCAGGAGCTGAGCAAAGAGCCGCAGGAAAACGGCACGCAGCTCCTTGTCCTGGGGCGCAGGTGTGTGCTGGTGAGTGCCAGGCCCCTGCAAGGTCCCTGTGCACCCTCTGCCCACCCAGACCGCCCGTCACACCCTGCCCTGGCCTCCCAGGCCCCTGTGCCCTCCTCCACACGGCACAGCGATTCCCCTGAAACTCAGTGCCAACAGCCACTCCTGCACAGGACCCTGAGCTCACACGCACCCACATGCACTCACGGCCCCGTGTGACAGCCGAGGGGGTGGCCGCACAGTGTGCTGAGCACTGCCAGCCAACCCCCAGCGGCAGCAGACCTAAGGAGAGGCACAGGGTGGGCGTAGACCCCTGCACGGAGCTGCAGTGGCCCCACCTGCATCTTCAGGGAGGACGTGGACACTGTGGGTGGTGGGAAGGCGAGGTCCGCCAAGTCCAGCTCCGGGTCCAGGACCTGCAGTGGCAGAGAGGAGGCGGTCAGCTGCACAGCAGCCCTGCCAGGTGTCCCCAGCTCAGCCTCCCCAAGGACCCTGGCCCTGCTCACCATGCTGAGCACACTGTGTGTCTGGCTGTGCAGCGGCTCCGGCAGGGCTGGAATGTGCACACACTCGGGGACAGTCACTGTCCCTCCATCGAGATCAGCGACAATCACATCCAGCTGTGGACCAAAGGCAGCAAGTGGTCAGGGACCCGCAGGCAGTCAGCAGGGCTCGCGGCGGAGGCGGAAGCGATGCGGCCCTCACCAGCTCCTGGGTCTCTGCCTGGAAGGCGGCGTTGACGCCGATGACGAAGGGCGTGGGCGTGCTGAGCACCTCCAGGAGCTGCGCCGGTAGGATGGGCACGTACGTGAAGCTGCAACAGGCCCGGGCTCAGCGTCAGAGCCTCAGAGGGCGTGGCGGGCAGAGGGCGTGGCGGGCAGAGGGGCGTGGCGGGCAGAGGGGGGGGCGGGGGGCACCTGTATCTAAGCGGGAACAGCAGTGCCAGGAGCCCCCGGCAGGCGTCCGACAGGCGCTGGTAGCTGCGGGACAGGAAGAGCACCTTGTGCTCCGTGAGCGCCGCGCAGAACAAAGACAGCACGTTGGCGATGCCTGAGGGAGAGCACGTCCCACGCACAGTGACCACCTCGACCTCTGTGCGCCAGCCCCAAGGGAGAGGAAAGGGAGGCCCGTGCGGGGTGGGGACGCTGGGCTCACCCAGTTGGCGGAAGAGCAGGGCCACGCTGCAGCGGCTGATGGGCAGGGAGTCCGTCAGCGGGGTCTGGATGACCTGCCGGTCACCGGCCCCCAAAGAGATGGTTCTCTGTGGAAAGAGACAGACTGGTGCTCAGTGGCTCTGACCAGACCCATGTCAGCCCAGAGCTCCGTGGCCTCAGGCGGGCCTGGAGGACTGACAGACCCTGAGGTGGGACTGGCTGGGACGGGCGGCATGGCCCCAGGGCAAGGCCACGCCCGGCCTCTGTGGGCCTGAGCAGTGCTGCAGAGAAAACCCAGGGCCTCTGACCTGGGGCGGGGATGGGGCCTGGGTGGGCAGGAGAAACAAAGAATCCGTACCACTCCGTCCTCAACAGAGTCCAGCTGCACAGGACAGACGGGCAGAGACACAGTTAGACACACCCGCACGCAGGGGCGTGCACGAAGGAGCAGACACCGACATCCAAAGAAGGTACACCCAAGGAGCGAGAGGACAGAGGAACTGAAAGGTGCCAGGTAGAGAGCCAGGCGAGACATGGGACACGCAGGCCAGCAGGCAGGGCCAAGGAAACGTGACAGGTGATGGCAGCACTAAGATGCAGCAGTGTCCAAAGCCTGAGGCCATGCTCAGCCCCGGCTGGAGTCCAAGTGCCCACCAGGCCCCCACCCCCACGGCCACAGGCCTGGAGGGCCCATGGCTGCGGGTGGACAGTGGCTGCCCCCAGACCCACCTGCGAGCCCCCAGCCAGGGGGATGATGCAGGTGAGCAGGTTGCCGACCACGTTCTCCAAGCCCACATTCAGGCCCTCCACGTGGATGGTGTAGATGAGCCCCAGGCTGTTCTGCAAGGACCACAGACGGCAATGGCAGCCCAGCTGACGGGGGCCCCACAGCCTGCCTGCAGCCCGGGCTGCCCGCCTCACCCTGAACACTTCCGCGTGGTCCAGCCGAGACACAAGCACCAGCGTCTTTGGAGCGAACAGCTGGCCAGGTGGGACGGCCGCTGCAGGTGGCAGTCGCACTGGGCCTCCCTCATCTGCCTCCTCCTCCCTCCCAGCAGCGTCCTCGGTACACACGGCTTCCTGTGAACAGAAGCCCCGTTCGCCTGGCTCTCAGGCACGTCCCACAAGTCCGACGGGACTGGCCCTCCGGGAAAATGCAGCCTCCATGGGGTTGGGGCAGCAGGACCAGCCACAGACAGGGAGACACAGCCCGGGACAAAGGCAGAGGGAGTCGGCCACAGCCAGAGGCTCAGCCCCATTTGGGCGGCACCCCAGAGGCCCCCAGCTAACCTGCGTGGGCTCCACCGGCTCCCAGAAGGTCAGGCAGGCACAGTAGTGCCGTTCGGAGTTGATGTCGGTGAGGACAGCAACAAAGAAGGTTGGGGGGCTCCTCTCAGGACACAGCTGCCACCCGCTGGGCTGGCAGAACTGGGGGGAAGGGAGGGAGGGAGGGTTGGTCAGTCAGCTCCCTCTGCCCCCGCGTGGAGCACTGACCAGTCAGGGCGTGGACACTGGGCCCTCACTCTGCAGGCCGGGTGCACCTCACCTCCTGGACCTCAGCCCGCCCCCCCATAAAAGGGAGTAATAGCCTCTGGGGTGAGGGCCCTGTAACGCAGGACATGGTCTCCACCATCTGGAGGGAGAGATGACATGATGTGGGCACCAAGCACCCTGCCAGCCAAGCCAGTGCCCCCGCCCTCCACCCTCCACAGAAGCTCCTCCAGGGACCCGGGCTGCTGGCCTGGCCCCCCCGTGCTCCCCACTCACCAGCTCAATGCCCTGGGGGAATGGGTTGTCCTCCCAGTCCTTCTCCGGGAAGCGCTGCAGGATGTGGCCCTGGCCTTCCCCACTCCCTGAGGACAGGAGCAGGTGTCAGGGCACACCACCTCCCACCTCCCACCCAGGCAGGAGCCGCGATGGCAACCTCGAGGCCCCGGGGTGGACACATCCCCCACCCCTGCCCTCATCTGGCACCAGATCGGCCTCAGCTCCAGACCTATAATTTCCCTCAGAATAGTCCTATGAGGAGAGGCCACTAGGCAGCCACAGACCCCAGAGCCACCAGAGGGCACAGAGAGAAGCTCCTGCTGTGGGGCTGGGCTCCCTGCGGGCCTGTGGCAGGCGAGGCCAGGCACCAAGAGCATGGAAGCCCAGCCCGGGGGCACTCCCAGCTCCCACCCCCACCTGGCCGCACACCAGCCGCCAGCCTGCTTGCACAGCACATGCGCTTCCAGCAAGGGGAGAGTAGTTCCAGACTGTTCCACAGCCAACCCCCAGCACGCCCTGGCTGGCCAGGAGTGAGCACCTTGACATTGGCACCGGGCGGCTCAGCTAGCTCCGCTCCCTGCCTCGGCCTCACCCGTCAGCCCTGGCTCATATGAGGGGCGCAGAGGTCTCACCCGTGATGTCCATGCCCAGGGAAAGACCACCGTGCCCATGGCCCCAAAGGCTGCTAGTCCCCACTCCTACAGAGACAGGCAGGCCCAGCACAGGTCCTCAGGGCACCTACCGAAGGAGGGTCCTCCTGAGCGCTGGGGGTCCAGCAGCTTTGGGGTGGGGGTGGGGACACACACGCCCGTCCTTGCCTGCACAGGCCCCATGCACACAGCCACCGACAGGGACGCTGAGCACGGCCCGGGGCCGGGGAGCGGGGGGGCAAGAGGCCCATGTCGCTGCTCATGCCCCTGGGCACACTGCCTCACAGCCCGCTAGCTCCCCATGTATCCACAGAGCCCCCCCCCTCCTTGGGGCCCCAGGGCCCCCTAAGCCCCCTGTAGTCTGCTTGCCCCACTCCATGCCCAGGGCACTGCTCCCAGGTCCAGACACCCCAGCCGGGCCCGCAGGGGGCCCTGCCTCCTGTTCACCCCCTACAGAGCCACATCTGGAGGCATGACCCGGCCATGCCAGGACCACTCGCCCCGCGGGACTCCTGGAGAAGCAACACCAGTCTGTTCTTCTAGCTCGCACCCAGTATGGCAGCACAGTGAAGAGGGAAACGCAAAAGCCTCCCCACCTTCACCTCCCACACAACACACAGGAGACGCAGGTCCCTGCCCTCCACCTGGCCCACAGCAGCAGAACGGGGCCTACAGTAAGGGGTGGGCACTCTGCAGGAAACCTCTACACGGACCCCGCGAGGCCCAGACAGAGCACTCTCAGGACACCCCCCACCCAATGTCAAGGTCAGGAACAGGCAGGTTGCTTGCTGCCTGGCTGGAGGTGGCGGCTGAGGGACCATGACTCTGACTCATAAAACCTCAGCTTCCTGCTCCCCTCCCCCTCCCATCGCGACACCCTGAGATGAAGTGGCAGACAAGACAAGGTGGGGGAGAGGAACAGGTGTCTGTTGGTGCCACCCCTACCTACACACATGCCTGCAGCTCACCAAGACAAAGCCCCTAGGGTCCCTTCAGGCCACCCCCAAGGCCACTCTTCACAGGCCCAGGCTAATGCTCCCTGAGCCATGGCTCCTCTCCCCGCCCTCACCCCTGAGGGCTGACTTGTATGCAGCCCCAAACCACCATCTGGGCCCAGGCCTGGCTGGCACCCAGGGCTCACCCAGTTCTTGCCACGAGGCAGCAGACGGCGGAAGGAAGAGGGGGGTGTGTGCAAATGGGGACAGTAGCCTCTGCCCCAAAGCCCCCCTCTCAAGGCCAGCCAGACAGGCAAAGTGGACGAGTAGCTGCCCACTGTCCGCCACGCTCCCCCCCCACTCAACCCCCTACCCATCAACTACCACTTGCAGGGCTCCACCCTCAGGAGAACCAAGGAGACTTTCCTTGAGCTGTCTCTGGCCTGTGTGGGCAGGTGGCTGGACAGGGTGAGTGAGAGAGCCCTGCCAGCACCTCCTCTGGGCCATCATGGCCCCAAACTTACCTTCAGGTCTCAACCCAAAGAGTGTGTACTCCTCTAGGCAGTTCTGTGCACCCTGCCTGAGCCTGAGGCCTGCAGGGGAACCCCAGGACTGACCACCCCCCGCCACACCCCTATCACGCTGGTGCACCTGTTGGCCAGCTGGGCCAGACCAGAGCTCCGTGAGCAAGAAGTTACGTCTGAGTGTCCATCACACACCAGCAGGCACAGACCACAGCTTTATGGGGGCCTGCTGAACACACACAGCTGGCCCCACTCACCCCTCAAGCGAGCAGCAAACCCAGTCAGAGGGCACAGCAGCCACCAGAGCCCCAGAGCACCCCAGGACGTGGCAGGCCCTCCAGGGAGGGCACACGATACAGAGGCCCTGGCTCTTGGTCTCTCCCCGACCCTTCTCAGAGACCCCAGCCCACCCCTCAGCTCTGTGCAGGCTGCAGCTTAGCTGCCGGCCTGCATCCTGGGGTGGGGGTGGGTTCTGCCACATCTCCCAGTATCCCCCACCCCCTAGAGCCCTTTTGGCCATGAAGGTGACCTGTGGCTGCTCCTTGCCCCACCAGAGCTGCCCCCACCTCGGGGTAGACAGGAGGGAGGGTGCCCCCACCCCACAGTGACAGGACCAATCCAACCAGCACAGCCATGCGTCACAGGGCGGGACTCCTTTGGGGGCCTAGGAGGAAGGGCACCAAGGTTCCCTGAGACACAGACAGGGACTAGGGCTTCCTTTCGAAGCCACATCCCCGCAGCGTGTGGGCTGCAGGCAGGAGAACACAGAGCACGCGTTCTGTCATCTGCTGGCAGCGCCTGTCACCAGTGCCAGGCTCCAGCGCCTGAAGGTCCAGCAGGCACTGTGGGCAGAGGCAAAGGAGGGTGCAGTCTCTTCTGCCTGCCCCTGCACACACCCTGGGACTAGCCCAGCAAAGGAAGGACGCACCTTCCTGCTGCCCCTCCCACCAAACACACAGGCCACCCCAGCCAGTCACCACAGCAGGACATACGTAGAGGGGCTGTAGCCTGTCCAGCGGTACTCCCCAAACTCCCCCCAGTAAGACCAGACCAACTCTGACCCAAGGCCTTGGACCCTTTGGCTCCCAGGGTGGGGGCTGGGAGCCAACTTAGGCTGTCCCAAACAGCCCGGACCTGCTCCAGAGAGAGGGTGGGAACATGGGTGGGGAAAGCAGATGGAGCCCAGGAATGCGGCCAGCTCAGCACGGTCAGGACTGAAAGAGGCCAGGTCATGGCATGGAAGGTCGGCCTTCTTCTCAGATGCTGGAGGGGGGTTTGCCCCTAGCACCAGGAGGGGTCCAGCCCCTCTTCCCAGGCAGACACTGCCTCTGCCAACTGTTCAGGTCAAGTGTGTCTCCGGCTCCCAAAGACACACCCCAGCATTGGCCACGCTGTGGTCAAGTCAGCTGACCACTGTCAGGGCCCTCCCAGGGCAGGAGCTGGACAGGTAGTCTGTCTGGACCCCAAGATATTCCCAGACTGGGCCCAGGATGCAGAAGGTGCGAGCCCACTCATCATGGAGGGGCCTGTACCCTATGGGACACAAGGGGTCCCGCACCAGGCCCGTCTCTCCTTCCCTCCTGCCTGCGAGGTCTGCCCGGTGGTGACCAGGAAGCCAGGTGCCCCCTCAGGAGGGACTCCGGGACTCAGCTCTCAGACCCTGCATCTAGCAGCTCTGGGCCAAGGACAAGATGTCTACCACTCTGCCCTCCGAACGAACACAAGGGGCGCTGCACCGTGCCGATGCCCGAGGCCTACCAGCATGCAGGGGTCCTCCACCTCCTGCAGAGGTACCCATTCCATCTGTGCCTGGGGGCGTCCACACCCGCTGATGGCCATTAATAAGCCTCTCATGTGAACAGCTTCACGTGTGTGCGTACATCTCATGCTCATGGCAGCCTCAGAGGTCTATGCGGCTCAGCCCATCTCCAGATGAGAAAACTGAGGTGCAGAGAGCCCAAAGACTGGCCCAAGGTGGCAAGGCTGGTCCCTCTGACCCCATGTGGTGCTCTTCTGCTTCAGGCTTCTCCCCACCGGCTGGTTCTGCCCTCAGCCCCACAGCCAGGGTCCCAGCCTGTGGGCTTGGTCCTCGCAGGGAGGCCCTGAGGCTGGGTGGCTGGCCAGCAGCTGAAAGCAGTGGTGATGGGGCTCCAGAGCCCAGCAGCCCTAAGGCAGTGGGCAGCTTGGGAATCACTCAGCCAGCAGGGCGCACATGTCACAGCTAGCCTGCCATGGAACCCCGCCATGCTTCTTCTTGCCTCGTTTACATTCACCTTCAACTCCAGTCCTACTGCCACCACCATCAGCATGGCCCCCCACCTGGTTTCTGCCTGTGGTCTCTGCATCCTCACGTCCTCCCCACCCCACCCTCAGCAGCAGCATGCCCACTGTGGCAGCTGTGCTCATGAACCCCCTGCCCCAGCCATCCCAGGGCCCCTCACGCTGGGGCAGCCCCTGGCCAGGCCTGTCTCCTGGATCCTGGGCACCCCTCTGCTCCAGGCAGCATGGCCTCCTCGCTGCCCCCACATGTGGCATGGAGCAAGTGCTCTCTCTCTGTGGGCCTGCACAGCACTGACAGAGAGCCTGCCACGTGTGGACTGGTCCTTGCCTGCAAAACTCCCTCTCTGGAGAGAAAGACACGCTCATGACTGAGGGTGTCAGTGAACGCATTCTCAGACGAGCAGGAGCAGGAGCAAGGACTGATGGGAGGGCACTGAGGAGGGTATGGAGGACGCAGGGTCCAGCAGGTGGGACTCAGCAAGAAGAGAGGCAAAGAAGAGAGTCCGAGTCCTAGATGGTGCCAGTGACATCTGGGCTGACAAGAAGCAGGGCAGATTGGGAGACCCCACCTACAGGCTCATGATTCAACCCAGCCTGACCACAGCCATCCCACCCCCCCCACCCCCCCGTGACGCGCACTACCCACAGCTTGGCTCTGGGTGAACCTGGGTGCAAGGCCCGGCCCGTTGTGGGGGCTCAGACCAGGCACTTGTCCTCTCTGCCCTGACTCTGCACTGCGGATGGGGCAATAGCTGGGAAAGCTCGGTGGGCTGCTGGGAGAAAAAAGTGAGATCAGGCACACAAAGGGCTGTGCAGGGCCTGGCACACGGGGCACGCTCCCCAAGCTGCTGTCTCCATGGCTGCTGCTGATGTCATTGTCAGGCTCTGTTTTCTCCTACCCCCAGGGCTGAAGGGCTCTCAGACACAAGCGCTGACCCTAGACACCGACCTCCTGGCCATCGGCACCAGTCACCACACTGATCCCCCACCCAGGGCTTGCACCGCAGGCATGAGGACGGCAGGCCCTCTGCCAGGAATGCTCTTCTCTCTCCTCCCCACATTTCCTCCTGAAGTCCTCAGCTCCAGCTCAAACACCGTCTCTTCAGGAAGTAGTCCCCAGGCCCCACCCACTCTTCTGCATCCCACCAAACCTCCCGGACCTAAGAGGCTTCAGACCCGAGCCACTGGGGGTCAGAGGAGGGGCTTGCAAGCCAACGAGCGCGTCCCTGGAAGCAGAGCCACCCGGCAGTCGGCCAAGGCGAGAAAGCCCGTCCCACCCAACTGGGAGTCAGGAGACCGCCCGCCCCAGGTCTCCCACCTCTCGGGCGACGCCAGGCGACGCCTGACACGGTTCTGCGCTGAGTGTGGCGGGCAGGCTCCAGCCGCCCTGTCTCACCGCCTTGCTCACCTCGGGAGGTCAGGCCGGCCCTCCCCGACCCCAGACGCTCGGCCCATGCGCCGCAGGTGCCCGCGACGACCCTCGCGCTGGCCCCGTGGCCTCGGCCTGCCCGCCCGGCACGTCCCTGCGGCTGCCCCGGCGCGTCTGGCACGGCTGACCCTTCCCTGCCCCCGGTCCCCGGCGCTCGGCCCTCAGCACTCATCGCTCATCCCTCGGCCGCGGGCCGGCACTCACCGCGCGGGTGCGGCCCGAATGCCACCAGCACGAAGTAGTCCGCGAGCCGCGCCATAGCGAGGAGCGCGGGCGGGGTCCGCGGCTCGGGGACGCGAGGGCGGCGCGCTCATGGCCCGGCTCCGGCCCTGGCCCGCGCACCCCGGACGCCCCGGGCCCGCTTCGCGGCGGCCGCCAGGGCTCCCGCCGCCATCTTCCCAGCCAGCCGGCCCGCCCGGCCGCGCCGTGCGCCTGCGCGGCTTCGCCCCGCCCTGTGGGCATGGCCTGGAGCGACGCGCCCCCATTGGTCCCGACGGCGCGGGCTCGGTTCCCGGGGGCGGGGCCCCGCCCTTCAGCTCCAGCTCTGGGCTTGGGTACCGCCCCCCGGGCGGTGACAGCTACGGCGGCTCCGGCGGGTCACCGACAGGAGCGGCCTGGGTCGGAGCTGGCCTCGCACTCGGGGCTCCACGCGGTCTCGGGACGGGTCCCGAGGCTCTCCCACCCCCGGCGCTGTCAGTCTGGAGGAAGGGAGGAGGGCCTGGCCCTGCCCCCGCATCTGCCGAATGGGGGACTGAGAAGGGATCTGGGGGCATCCCTTCAGGGGCTGCCAGCCTGGCGATGCGGGGAGTACCCAGGCCCTGCCCTTGGAGTTCCCAGCCTGAAAAGGGCCCAGGCCCCATTTGGAAGCCCATCTAGGAAGGGTGAGCCATTCAACATACGTCCTTTTAAAAAGGCTCGCTGCATGTCCAGCTGTAAAGAGCAGTGTTTAAGCTGAGAGGCAACTGGTGGTCCAGCTGCGGTGCTTGGGAGAAGGCTGCACCATCCAGGACCCCTGACCGTGCCCACCACCCTCAAGACAGGGGCCGGCCAGGGCCTCCCGCGTGGTGGCACAGGGATGGGCAAGGAGACACAGAGTCTAGGACAGGACACCCTAGGAGAGGAGCTGGGAAGGTGGGGGGAGCCTCAGGACTGCCGCACTGACCATGGTGGGAGGGGAAGCAGGGCTGTGTTTGCTTTTAGATGAGTTTGGCTACTCCAAGAACCTAAGAAGGAACAAACTTCTGACATCCATGTTCCAACCACTTGCAGGAGCCAGCAGAGACAATGAATGAAACCAAACCCAGAGACCCCACCAGACTCCTCTCCCTGCCCCCGGAGCACAGGCCCAGCTTCAGCATCCCCTGCTTCTGTTGGGTACTGGGTACATAGGTTGAAAAACCTTCCTTTTTCACCCCTACCCCCCAACCCCAGCTTGATTTGGTTTCTGTCACTTAGACCCAAAAGTGTCCTCAGCACATTACCACACCATTGAGCTTGTGCATGGGCGGGCAGTGTCCTCGGAAGTCCTCTAGCTTGGCATCTGAGCCCAGGACTGGCTCTCCCCCACCCTCATGCCCTAATGAGCCCATTCCTGCAGCCCTCCCAGAGGCGCCTTTGGGTCAAGGGGAAGTTTGGGTTCCTTTCCAGACCAGGATCCATCACCCAAATTTCTGGCCATCAAGTTTCCTGTCCACTGACTGCCCAGGTGCTTGCTCCTCACTGCCTCCTCCCCCTCCAAGGGCCCACGCCTTCCCAGTACCCACTCTCTCTGAGGCCTTCTTGCAGGGAGTGACCCTCCCCGGTCCCATGGCCCCTCGGCTTCCTCCTTCTGTCCTTTTACCCTACCCGGTGTGGCTCCCATACCTGTCATTTTGCCAATGTCATCGGTCCCCACCTCTCTAACTTGGTTTTCACTATCCCCATCTGGCAAACAGTCCTGCCTTGCACGATATAGTGTGAAGAGGCCACGGTAACATAATGGCCCCAGCCATGGATGGATGACCCCACTGCCCCAACTTCTGATGTCTGGTCAGCTCTCTTCTGACATCAGCTCTCTTCTGCTCTGCACTCCCTTCAACGCTCTGCCCCCATCTCCTGTGTCACAGAGATGACCCCCCTGTCCCTCCTTCAGAGAAGACAGAAGCCGTCAAATGGGAAGCCTGTCACATCACCAAAGCCCAGACCCACCTCCCTCACACCCACCTCTTCCTTCCACAATCACCACTGGAGGCTCTACTCCTCCCACCCTCCTCCCTGCCTCCTGCTGTTCATCCCCCACCCTCACTCTTTCTTTCTGTAGGAATCTTTGCCATAAAGGTTCAACTCAACCTCCCCCACCTTAAAACACTACCAAGCTGCCCTCAGAGCTCTTTGCCCAGCCAGTTGCCACCCTAGCTTTTCTTGCCCCACAAGAATTTCTGGAAAGCATTCCTCCAGCATCACAAACTACTCGCCTCCTGTGACCCAGTCCCAGCTCTACAGGGGACCCTGGGCAGCCCTTCTAGCACATGTGCATAGGTGAGCTGCTCCCAGCAGTCCACCCCCCCACTCCCCAGAAGCAGCTCCTCTAACTGAGGGTGAATGGAGGGTCCCGGGGGCCTCGAAGGGCACATGGACAGTTATAGACAAGTGCCATGCTGTGTGCCGTGCAGGGGCTGTGGGCTCACAGGGGGCCTCTAATCCACTGACACCAAGTCTATGGACTTCCTGGGAGGTGGACCTTCAGCCCCTGGTGGCAGCAAGTGTCCTGACAGGAAGAATGAAGGGAACCATGGGCCATAAAACTCACAGAGGCTCACCTGCACCTGTCCCACATTAGACCCCAGGGAACAGTGATGCAGTTTTTCTTTCCTGCTGGGTGAGTACCGTGATCATACTTGTGTTTGGGAAGGACGGTAGTGGCAGCAGTACGGAATACAGATTGATGTGAGGCATGGGGAGGCTGGTGACAGGAGAAGCAGCTGCAGAATCGGGTCACCTCAGGGGTCCTCTGCCCGCCACCCTCCACACTTGTTCCTGCAGAGCTGGCACGGGGGTTCTGTCCTCTCTGTCACTCTCCACAGGCAGTGCTCACACAGCCCTCGCCTCCCAGAGCCTTGCCATCTCTCAAATTCCCAAACTGTGTTCCTAGTCAGCCCTCTCATCAGCCCAGGCCCATGAGACTGGAGGCCAGCCAGACACCTCTGCCAGGATGTCCCCCCAGCAGCTAACGTCTCCATTCTCTCCAGGGGATGCCTGCATCAGCGAACAGAAGGGCTGAGCCTCTTCACCTGCCTCCCTGCCGGGCTCCGTTCCTCTCTAACCCATCCACCTGTTCCCACAGCACCCCTCCTGCCAGACCCTCAGCAACGCCCTCCCTGCTGAACTCCACTTTTCTCGTATAAATGTGATCACGTCACTCTCCTTCTTCCCCACACTGGTCAAAATAAACACATGCAACCAGGAATGCCCGCTGATGCTTCTCCCTCTTGAGGGCGTACAGCAACTCCTCCATGTGCACGTGTTCAACACTTGTGCATTTATTCATCCAGCAAATGTTTATGGAGCTCCCATGGTGTGTGCAGCAGGAGAGACCGAGAGTGACCAGGTCATCCATGATGAACCCAACAGAGGGAGCGGGACCAGAGCAGGGTAAGCAGAAAAGGAAATACACATGGATGCAGAGATGCTCAGATAATCCAAGAAAGGGGGCGATGGGATCATTGTCCTCTCTCAGAGGGACAAAGAAGCAAAGAACCGCTAACGCCAAGTCCCTGATCGGTTGACAGTGGATTGGCACAAGCTTAGCGGGGAGCAATTTGGTACTGACTGTTTACAGAAACACAGGCTCACCTTCAACCAGAATTTCAATTTCTAGGAAAATATCCTATAGAGACACATCTGTGAGGGCACAACAGAAGGGTTCTTCTTCTGGAAATTGCCTAATTGCTCGTTAATAAAGTATCAATTAAGTAAGCCACAGAAGACCTACACATTAGAGCAGGGCCAACCATAAGAAAGTTAGGAAGTCTCTATGCTCACATATATTTTTAGCTATATGTGCATATATGTGCATGTAATACACACACCTCGGTTCCTCCCCCCCAAACAAAACGCACTAGTGTACACAGGAGAAAATCGGGGATGGGGTGGAAGGATCACAGAGGGTGGCAATGTGGAGGTCTCTTTAGTTGTTAGATTTCCTACAAAAGCCATTTAATATTTTGGTAATGGGAGAGGAAAGTGTAGAGATTTTTAGGACTATAGCTGCTGGCAGACCTTCGAGGGTCGTGAAATGGCCTCTGTGAGAAACTTAAGAGTCAGCAGAGATGCTGGCCAGGTCCCCAGGGTCCCTCATCCGCCCACCGTGCTGGTGGACGCCACTGGGATCGAGAGGTGGTGGGTAGGACGCAGCCCTGCTGACTGCACCCCCAGCACTCAGTCCTTGTGCCGGGGAGCTTGAGTGCTCCCCAGGCTCCGTGAAGGTCGCCCACCAGAAGGCGCTGGAGGCAAGGCTGGTAGCCCCCAGCACTTCCCAGAGGGATGGGGGTCCCTCCGCCCACGCTGTCAAGTTCAGCCCGTCAGGCCACCCCTGTCCTGTGCCCACAGTGCTACCCCGCGGGCAGGCAGGACTGGAGAACTTGCAGCCTGGGCTGCAGCCCCGGCTCCCAGCCCGAGGGCTGAGTGGGGGGCCTGGGGAAGGGCGCCCCGCCCAGCGGCGCATCCGGCCCCGCCTCCTCCTGGGAAGACTATTTAGCTCTGGAGGTGCCGAGGCTCAGCGCGAGCAGGAGTCCGGGACATTCGGACGCGAGTCGGCCCTCCCCGGACGCAGAAGGCTCCCCACGGTGCGGCGGCAGGGCGGCTCCAGGCCAGGGCCGCCCCCGCACCTGCGTGCTCGCCGCCGGGTCCAGCCTGTCGCCATGGCCCGGCTCCTGGCGGTCAGTCTTGGCTGCATCCTCCTCCTCTACCTGTCGCTCCCCGGCACAATGTCCCGCCGCCAAGGTGGAAGCCGGCGGCTTGCCCTGCCCCGGTGAGTGGGGCTCAGACCTGCCCGTCCCGACCTGCGGAGGCCCCCGTCCTCCCCAGACCCTCCCCAGTCTCCCCACCCTCGCTGGGGAAGACCCTCCACCTGCTGCTGGGCTTACAGCCTAAATAGAGGGCCAGCCCCCTGCCTTCCGCAAACCCTGAGCAGTGAAAGAGGCCTCTAATTTTTTGCCTCCCTTCCTAGGCACTTCTCCCCCACCCCATTGGCAGAGTGCCCCCCCCCAACGGGAGAGGTCCGCTAGGGACTGGGAGGCTGGAGTGGTCCCCCGGCCTGCCCCGGCCAAAGGAAGAGCAGAGGGCATAGTGACCCACAGGAGCCGGGTGCCCTTTGCTCAGGAAGGCACAGGTGAATGGGACATGTGACCTGGGCTACTGAGATGGCTGAGTAGCCAGGACCTAAGCCTTGAGCTCCAAAGGGACCTGGGGATTCCCCTGACGATGCTCCAGGCAGAAAGTGGGTGGGTTTGGGGGTCCCTTTCAGGGGCCATAATGTTTACTTCCTCCATCACCCTCTGCAGGGAGCCCCCAGTCAGGACCCCTTCCGGTGGCCTGCAGCCCCAACTCCCTACACCCCGGCCTGTGGTCTGGAAGCCACGCCAGGCTCTCCTGCCACAGTGGAACGCGAGCCTGGCCACCGCTATGGGTCAGCCTATCCGGAATGGCCCCCGCCGACACTTGGGCCCCCGCAGGCCCAGAGCCCAGTTCCTGCGGGCTGGCTGTGTGCTCGGCACCTGCCAGGTACAGAACCTCAGCCACCGCCTGTGGCAGCTCATTGCATCGGCCGGCCCACGGGACTCATCCCCCATGGACCCCAGCAGCCCCCACAGCTATGGCTAAGGTGGTACAGGCTATGGCCCTGCCTGTCCCAGCCAGGTTCCACACCCCAACTGCAGAGCTGCAGCTGAGCCCCTGGCCCAGCTCCCCAGAACTCCTGTAGACAGCAGCAACTCCCAACAGTGGCACGGGCCCCTGAGGAGACCCCCACCCCACCCAACACCCACCAGCTCCTACAGCAACCAACTTTGAACAGCTTTGGACACATAAACCCATATGCAGGTATAGTCCTGGGCTGGTCTGCAGGCAGAGTCCATGTGCCCAAGGGGTCGGGAACATTGGGAGTGTGCAAACTTGGGACAGGGTGAAGTAGAGGTGGCCAGCAGCACTAGATGCCAAAAAGGGCTTCAGAGGGAAGGGGTCTGGTGGGGCCGAAGTCAGGGTCCTGAACACCCAGGGCCACCTCTGGGCAAGCAGGACAAAGGAGCTGAGTTGGCCCAAGCCAGCCCCTCCCTGCTTGTCCCAACATCGGCACAGATTAAGTCTTGGCTCTGGGCATGCACGTTGGCCTGCCTCGTTCTCCTCCACTGGTGCCCCTGAGACTGGGAGGGCAGTAGGAAGGAGAACCGCACTGTGGTCCCCAGAGGCAGGTGAGGGAGGACAGGCCATGCTGGGAACTGCGCTGCTCCAGCTGCCACCTCTGGAGTCTGGGCCCCTGGTCATAAACAGAGACCCCTGCCCCATCCCTGTGGGCGGCTGGGGAGGAGGGGGAGGGTTTCAAGAGCCACACAGGGCAGTCGGAGCACAGCAGGGTACCCCTTCCCATTGCCCACAGCGAGGCAGGGCTGGCATGGGAACCAGATCTCCCTGCCCAAATGGCTCAATTAAATCAGAACCACCATCACCTGGGGGAAGTTGCCAAATGAGGGTGGGGGGCCCACAGGCAACACAAACTCCCTGACCCCCACCCTGCTCAGTGGGACCAGATGTGGGGACAGTTGGAGGCTAGAGCAGGCTTGCCGGGAACTGGGCTGGGGTCACCGGCCTGAAAAGATCAGAACGAGGCACCGCTTGCATGTTTCCTTGGTGTGTGTCCCTCCAGGGGGGACCTGTTGTTAGCTCCCCAAGTACTGACACTCCGCGCATCACAGGTATGATTCTGGGTTCAGAAAGGTGGCTTCTTTTATTTAGCAAACACTCATGCAGCACTTATTTTGTCAGTTACTTTCCCGCATCACCCTCTCAGCCAACCTGTATGGGGGCACTACCATTATCCCAACTCTAGGGGCAGAAACTGCAGTTACAGAGGCCAGAGAGGAGCCCATGGTCACTGCAGCCCACCCACAGAGTGCCAGCTCCGGGGCACCGCAGGCCTGCCCCTCAGACCCCCAAACCCGCCCCCCAAGGATAGGAGGCTCCTGGAAGTGCCTCCAGGGCTCCCACCCTTGTGCTTGTTCTTCCAGCTCAGGGCTCACCTGGCCAGGTAAGGCACCTTCCCTCTACTAGGCCCTGTGGGAACAGTTCAGGCTGGTCCACGCTCTGCTGGGGACCTCCGTACACAGGGAGATGAACTGAGGATGACAGGGTCCCTGGGGAAAGAAGCTGTGAGCCCAGGCCCCAAGCCCACAGGAGGTGTTGGAGTGGCTGGGGGAGGCAGCCCGAAAGCAGCGAAGTGTGGCTGGAACCCATGGGCCGGGCCTCACAGCTGTGTGCTGTGGTCACTGAAGGGTGTCAGCAGAGCTGGCAGGGAGGGCAGGTAGTGCGGACAGGGTGACGGGACTGGGGAATGAGGAAGAGAAAGGGGCCGCGTCGGTGGAGTCAGGAGCTCAGCTCTGCCGAGACCCTCCCAGGCTCCTGGCCCTGGGGCAAAGTCCTGGGCTTGCGTGTGGTCTAGGCTGCCCGAGGATGTCCTGTCTGCCAGGAACACTGCCCCCAGTGCACTCTCCTCGTGCTAACAGGCTGCCAGGCCCCCAGCATGGCCTCTCGTGTCCTCGCCAAGGCCTTGGGCTGCTTTTCCTTCAGGTGGATGGACTGTTGACCTTACCACATCGCATCACTGTGCCATAGCATCCGGTCACCGGCCAGGGTCCAACCATCACCCCTCGTGTCCACTGGCCCCTGAGCTTCAGGCCCTGTCCCAGCCGCCTACCTGACGCCCCGTTGGAGGTTTGAGGGCAGCACGCAAGCTCCCGAAGCCCCCACAGCCTCCACTGCTCCCCCACTGCTCCTGCTTTGGCCAAAATCTCCTGTTCATCTAAAAATAAAAGTCCTTTCAAAGTGAGAGGCAACAAACATTTATCTGAGCTCAATAAGAATATCTATTCGGGAAGCACTGATTCAGGCAGAAACCCCAGTGGTGTTCCCATGAGGAGATAAAGGTGATGGATATTTATGAGACGGAGAGGGGACAGTGACATCACAGAAGCAAGGTGTTGCTATTGGTGCAGATAACATAACATAGTGACGCTAATTCTAAACAATGTTTGTAATTTTCAGCCTGGTAGCCATCAGTCCGGTAGTCACAACATCTGCTTTCTAGTTATCCTTGCGAACAGTTCTCTGGGACATGGTGTTGCTTTCGGCCCCGTCCTAAGGTTATTTTGCCCTCTTCTAACATTCCAAGGCTTGAGGCCTAAGACATGCCAGGCAGCTCCTCTGGCATGGCAGCTTCGGCTCCACTATAAAGTGTCTCTTTATATTATTTTTACATTTTCCTC
The DNA here is from genome assembly GCF_036562045.2 of Rhinolophus sinicus. Lineage (NCBI taxonomy): Eukaryota > Metazoa > Chordata > Mammalia > Chiroptera > Rhinolophidae > Rhinolophus > Rhinolophus sinicus. Next base: position 200,585,683 of record NC_133752.1, read on the forward strand.
CTCTTGACCAAGCTGTTTCCTTGAAAGCATGGCTGATCAATCATTAGAAGCTGCACTAATCGGTTATTAAAAGCATAGTTGGTCCTCCGTTGTCAGGTGGCTCATTTTGGGTCTGTCGTCCTATTGTGGGTCTCTTGTCACCAGGAAGACTCATTCCGGTTGTGGCATGTCCCACGTAGGAGGGACAGTAGGTTTCTAGGGGTTTTAGGTCACATTGGAGTAGCAGGAGCCCCAGCACAGAGGAAGGCTTTGCTAATGTTACTTCCTTCAGGGAAGACACCTTCTGTAGTTTCTGGAGGTTTCTCCCATGAAGTCTCGTGGGCCTCACTGATCGTCTCAAAACCCTGAGCAACCATTGTCAGAGCGGTGTCTTTATAACACTGAGCTGTGCAAAACAAAGGTTTATAACGGCAAAAAATTTATAACAACAAACAAAATGCTAAGTCCAGAGTGAAGAACAGATGTGAACCAGTCAGCAGTGCCTGAAGCCAGCAGCTGGAGACTGCAGAGAGCCATGAGATGTCCATGGGCAGGCACTGAGTGCCGTCTTTCGGCGTGTGCCCTGAGTTGATGTAGCACCATCTGCGTTTTACCAGAGCTGTTTTATCCAAGTTCAACGGGAGGTGATAATAGAACAAACCGGGCCTGCTCGGCTGGGGTGTGGTCCAGAGCAATGCTTCTGATATAACTCATACACAAAACGTCAAGAGTGTTCCTGGTTCGCTCTCACTGTGGCGTCATTGTAACACCTGCCCAAGGAAAAGTATTCTTTCAAAGCTGGTCCCTTCACTGGGACTGACGTCACCAGCATTAAACTTCCTTGACTGTGTGTGTGTAACCAGTTGTCCGTTTTTACCTGTGAGACAGGTTTAAAGATGATGCCCAATGTTGAGTATCTTTCCAGACATAAATTAGGGGAAATAGAAAACAATAACTGTGATAGCAAGTGCTTGGCCCCTCACATTTGTTTATTTATTTATTTTTTGCAAGATGGGTAGGAACTAAAATAAGTGGGGGAAAGGACAAAAGGGAATATGAAGGTGTAGGTTACACAGGCCTGGTCCGGAATTTGGGTTAGCTTTCCACAGAAGATGTCATCTGCTTCACTTCCTAGGAATTTTAATTTCATATCCTCTGTTGGTCGAGCAGTCCCGTTAGGTATAAGAGCTTTCTTTAAATTGGGAATCATGACTCCAAGAGTTAACACCTTTAAATTTGGTTACACATGGATTAGTTCAAAGCACCTGAAATGGAGAGCTCAGGTAGGTGGGAGAGAAAAGATACATATTTTACATTTTTCCACAAAGGTATAAATTACCAGGGCCAGCCAGGTGGCTCAGGCGGTTAGAGCTCCGTTCTCCTAACTCCGAAGGCTGCCGGTTCGATTCCCACATGGACCATTGGGCTCTCAACCACAAGGTTGCCAGTTCAGTTCCTCGAGTCCCGCAAGGGATGGTGGGCTCTGCCCCTACAAATAAGATTGAACACGGCACCTTGAACTGAGCTGCCGCTGAGCTCCCGGATGGCTCAGTTGGTTGGAGTGTGTCCTCTGAACCACAAGGTTGCCGGTTCGACTCTCGCAAGGGATGGTGGACTGTGCCCCCTGTAACTAGCAACGGCAACTGGACCTGGAGCTGAGCTGCAACCTCCACAACTAAGATTGAAAGGACAACAACTTGACTTAAAAAAAAAAAAAAGGTATAAATTATCAAATTGCTGTAGGTCATAGGTAGCTTAGGAGAAAAAAAATCTTATATCTGGAAAATAAGGATCAGAAACCAATAATATTTCGTAAAAAAAGTCACAAAAATTATAATCATCCTTGTCAGTTTATTTAGTCCCGTTGTTAATTCTCATTGATCTTGATTTTGTTAAGTTTTATAAATGTAGTTTTTCCTTAGAGCTCTGTAAATCTTTACTCAGTTCAGTGTTATGTTTCTAAAGTTATCAGAAACCTGTATTTTAGAGTACATGTTAGGGTATTTGTTTTGTTTTGTTTTTTAAGGAAGGCGCAGCTCACAGTAATCCATGAGGGGATCAAACCAGCAACCTTAGTGCTATCAGCACCACACTCTAACCAATTGAGCTAACCAGCCACCCCTAGGGATTGTCTTTTTATGAATCTTTGAAGATGAAACACACTGGTAGGTACATTTTTTTGTCAAAGCATCAGAGTGAAACAATAATTGTGTGCAAATGACAAGACTTAAAAACGGCTGTGGTTAAGGATCTGGTGAGAGTTCACATGTGCACATGTAAGTGATGTACTTGACTTAGGTATCCATTCCACTCTTAGTTTGACCATATATAAAATTCTTTTCTCAAGATCCCTTCTCCATGAACCTGCATTTCCATAAACCTTCTGCAACATACATATACCTTTCAGTTTTTGTCCTATTTTCTTTATTTTAGGACAAAATTATTTCCCCTTCCTTCCTTCCTTCCTTCCTTCCTTCCTTCCTTCCTTCCTTCCTTCCTTCCTTCCTTCCTCTCTTTTTAACCCAAAACCCCCATGTCCTTTATATCCTTCCTGATCCCAAAAACATTCTATTGTTTTTCTCAACAAAAATGCATTTGTATGCTTCATATTTTCTTCTACTGGAAACATACATCCTATTTTTCACATACTGTCATTTTGTTTCAGCCTTGTTATTTTTCAGTAGTTTTATAAAAACCTTAGCTCTTTTACAAATTAATTTTGGGAGGGAACTTATAGATCCGTCTGCATTTTTAAAAGTTCTCTCTCTCTTTTTCGTCTTTGTGGGCAGTGTTTTGGTTAGTTCTTGGGTGTTTACATTTCAAAGACATAAGACTCACATCTTTTAGAGACAAAGATTGCATTTTTTAGTATTATACCAGGACATGTTAGAATTTTAGGAATTTTATATAATTTTTAGAATATTTATATTAATACCATCTACATAAATATAGCCAAAGGTTTAGTATTGTTTATTTGACAATATTTCCCTTGTAATTTAACATAACAAATAAGCCTAATGAGTTTAATATTTCTCTTTTATAAAGAGAACAAGTCTTTTGAGGTGTTTCAGAGCCCCTCTAAAATACCCCGAAGTTATTCTTAGGTGAATGAGACTTAATTTAGAATCTGGTTTGGGGAAGTTTGTTAAACATATCAAAAGTTTTTAAAACATTTGGTCCAATAGAATCCTAGGTCATTGTGGAACAATACTTAATGAAATAATATTTAATTATCATTTAACCAAAGTGAGAATAAGAGATTTCAAAGACAAATACAGAAGGTTACATAGTAGTAAGCAAAATTTTAGCTCTTTTAATATTAAGAACACTCAGTTTATTTAAGTAATTAAAGACCTGATGATAAAGAACACAGGAAATAATTTTAATAAAACATAAAATCTTTGCTTTCCCTTTATAATTTCTTATTAAGAGCATACCAATAGTACAGGAAATTTTTGTCCTTTTAGTAGAGAAATAACATTAAGTTTTATCTTTACATAAGCTTAAGCTTGATATTAAAGCGTAATTTTTTAAAAAAAAGATTTTATTGGGGAACAGGACTTTATTGGGGAACAGCGTGTACTTCCAGGATTTTTTCCAAGTCAAGTTGTTATCCCTTCAATCTTAGTTGTGGAGGGTGCAGCTCAGCTCTAGGTCCAGTTGCAGTTGTTAGTTGCAGGGGGCGCAGCCCACCATCCCTTGCTGAAGTCGAGGCATCCAACAGGCAGCTTTGTGGTTGAGAGCCCACTGGCCCATGTGGGAATCGAACTGGCAGCTTTCGGCATTAGGAGCATGGAGCTCCAACCGCCTGAGCCACTAAAGCTTAATTTTTTAACCATTACAATAACAATATAATTTTAGGCAGCTTAGTTATAAGAGGTAAAATTCTGAGATAACCAGGACAAAATTATTTTCATTTCCCTTGATGAAAATATATCTTCTTACATTATCTTTTATTAAAAACTTGTTTATTTCTCCCATATTTAGACTTCTTAATCCTTAAGAAACCTTACTTTTTAGTGACAACTAAAAGTAAGCAATTAGTATTCTTTAGATTGGCAAATTTATGAATGCATTTTATAACTGCTAGAAATATAGGCTCTTTGGCAAATATATTTCATAATTTTTAGAAATATGAGTTTCCTCAACATAAGAACTTTTTATTAACAGATCCAAATCTTTAGTTTTTCTGTATTAAAAAGTCAAACCTAGGTAAACTTAGCTTTAATTAGTAACTAATGTTTCAGTATTGTATCTTAATTGGAAATGACCTAGATTCATTTCATTCAATCCTTTTTATTTATTTATTTATTTATTATTTTTTATTTGGGGAAGGGGAACAGGACTTTATTGGGGAACAGTGTGTACTTCCAGGACTTTTTACAAGTCAAGTTGTTGTCCTTTCAATCTTAGTTGTGGAGGGCACAGCTCAGCTCCAGGTCTAGTTGCAGTTGTTAGTTGCAGGGGGCACAGCCCACCATCCCTTGTTGGAGTTGAACCAGCAACCTTGTGGTTGAGAGGACGCGCTCCAACCAACTGAGCCATCTGGCACTGGCCCATGTGGGAGTCGAACCGGCAGCCTTTGGAGTTAGGAGCACGGAGCTCCAACCGACTGAGCCACCAGGCTGGCCCCATTTTTATTTTTTAATTTAATTTAGTGAAATTCTAAGGTTTCAAGTTACCAAAAGATTTTGGGAAACTATTTTTAAGTACATATACCATAAAACAATTATTGCTGAAAGTTTCATTTAAAAACCTCTTATTTACATCTATTTAATGTATTAATTCTCAATAATTATATTTAGATTACTCATGAAAATTTCATGAGACATTAGACGAAGTCAATTATAATCCTATATTCCTGTTGACAAACTGCAACAGAGATAATATAAACTTTTTGTCCCCCTTCTTCCACCTCCTCCTCCCCAACTCGGGTTCAAGCTGCTGTTTCTCAGCCTAGTTGTGTAGGACACAGCTCCCTGGCCCATACTGGTATTATGAGCCTTGCGCTTCCCGCCCCACCGGCTGAGGCAGTCGGTAGCTGGTCAGCCGCTCACAGCAGCTCACTCTGGCCACCGACTGCTCCTGGAAGCTCACGGCAACCCACGCCGACCTCCGACCTCCGACCTCCGACCTCCGACCTCCGGCTGCTCACCCCAGCCCAGATCCAGGGAAAACCATTGTTCACAATCTTAGCTGTAGAGGGCGCAGCTCACTGGCCCATGTGGGAATTGAACTAGCAACCTCGGCATTAGGAGCACAGCGCTCCAACCACCTGAGCCACTGGGCCAGGCAAACTTGTCTTTTGTAAAAATATTATATTAAATGTTAACATCTCTAAAGACATGTGTTTAAACCAAATTTAAATCAGTTTAGTTTTAATATTAAATACATTCCCAGACCATGTGATCCTGAAAAGCATTTGGGTTAGTTTCTGTTATATTTCTTAATTCATATAAGCATTTAATTCCTTTAAGCCAATTAGACAGAGCTCTTTACAAATCAATTTTATTAATCCTCGAGAGGTAGATATACATGCATATAGAGACAGAACCAGAAACATAATAGTTTTATTTGCTTTTTAAATTTTAGCCATGAAAGAGATAAAATAAGGCAAAAGCCCATTAATTTATAACAGTTAAGTTTATTCATTCCGATGGTTAAGGCTTAAAAAATTTTATTTGCCCACGATAAACAATTTTTTAAGGAGACTAGGGAGCTGCTTAGGCAAGGGAACCATTTCAGCTGCTGCTGTTTTTAAAAAAGTTTTCTTTTCCCATATTTTTCCTTTTTTTTTTTTTTTTGTCTCAGACAGTTGTGGGCTGTGCTTACATTTCTGTTTATCTGTAGAAAGACCTTGGAAGTTACTGGAGACTTTAAAAAATCCTATCAGATTTTTAATTTTGCCAAATTTCTGATTATAGAGTTATTAAATTCTTTGAAATGTCTTGTCAGGTTTCAGACAGGAATAACAATAGAAAATGTTAAAGCACCTGCTCAGGCAGCCAAAGGTTCATTTAAGAAGTTATTTTGTCTTTTAGAAGCTGCTTATCAAAGAATGTATTCCATTGTCCCTGAGAGATTGGGATTCCTTTCCCTGCAAACCTGTTTCTACGACAAACAACACAACAGACAGAGACAAGAAAGGGAAATGAGAGAGCCTGTAGTCAAATGACTCCTCACCCACCAGGGAAACCTCTGGAGAGCTTCTCATCCCCCAGGGCATTTCTTACAAGCATGAGAGCTGTGAAAAGTCCCTCCTGAGAGAAAAAGATTCTTTCCCACAGGGGTAGCAAGCTCCTGTGGTACCCTGCTGCATGCCAGGATCTGGACAATGATGCCTAGGGAAATCACCCCTCTTGAAGGAAAAACCCCTCCCTTGAGGGAAAAAAACCCTCGTGATGTCAAATAAAGGCATTTGAACTCAACCAAAAAAGCAGGGAGATCCAAACTTAACAGGACTTCACAGTCAAAAAGAGAGCAGGCCATAGAAGCAGTAAACACAATAGAGGCTCTATAGATATGAGATCCGGTTTCAGGGGATGCCAATCCATGAAGGTGAGGCCACTTTAGATCCCACTCCTGACACCAGATGTTAACCTAAAAGTAAAAGGGCATTGAAAGTGAGAGAAAACAAGCATTTATTTGAGATTGAAAAAATAGCTATTTGGGAAGTACTGCCTCAGGCAGAAGCCCAAATAATACTCCGATTAGGAGACAAAAGCAAGGGGTATTTATGAGACGGGAAGGGGGACAGTTACATCAATAAAAAGAAGGCATTTCTATTGGTGCAGATAAGCTAACATAGTGACACTAATTCTAAACCATGTTTTAAATTTTCATCTTATAGCCACCAGTCTAGTAGTCATAATTGCTTTCTTGTTATCCTTGCACAGTAACTTGGGAAACAAGGTTGTTTTGCCTTTTTAACATTCCAGAGGTTTGAAGCATAAGATGTGCCAAGCAATTCCTCTGGGATGACAGTGCCACCTCCATTTTAAAGGGACTGTTTCTACTATAGTTTACACTTCTCCCATCGCCCTCATCCAAATCCTGTAGACCAGCCATTTTTGCTCCTCCTCTGGGTCCAAGCCACCACCTATTTTGGGGTGATCCAGCTTCCTCTCTGGATCCCCCCTCCATCTCTCTGGGAAATGCAGGAACATTAGGGAATAAAACATATTCCTCCAACCTCTGCAACTCTGACATTCTAGTGGGAGGAGTCAGAAGGAAACAAACCTCAAAGGTAAAGTATGTAAATGACACATTTGGGAAGTTCAAGGTGCTACTGGGACAGGACAGGGGCTGAGAGCCCTGAAGGCAAGTTGAGCTTTGCATTTTAAATGGGGGGCTAGGGGGGAAGCAGCACCTCTGTTTATTTTCAGTGTGGACAGGAGGAGTCCCTGGTAGTAAGAGTAACCTCCCACAGGGTTCTTTTTTTTTTCTTTAAGATTTTTTATTGGGGAAGGGGAACAGGACTTTATTGGGAAATAGCATGTACTTCCAGGTCTTTTTCCAAGTCAAGTTGTCCTTTCAATCTTAATTGTGTATGGCGCAGATCAGCTCCAGGTCCAGTTGCCATTGTTAGTTGGAGAGGGCACAGCCCACCATCCCTTGTGGGAGTGGATAAGTCGAACCAGCAACCTTGCAATTGAGAGCCCACTGGCCCATGTGGGAACCGAACCGGCAGCCTTCGTCATTAGGAGCGCGGAGCTCCAACCGCCTGAGCCACTGGGCCGGCCCTCCCACAGGGTTCTTGCCTCATAGTGAAGCCCAGAATGGGTTCTGACCCACATGCCCACCAGCCCATGAGGTGTAGCCCCACTAGCACCGTCTCTTCCAGTACAAAGACTCGTTTTACTCTGTGTCTGCCTCTTCCTTAGAGAATGTCTCAGGCAGGCATGCTTGCCAGTTTGGACCCCACTGTGTCCTCACTACCTAGACCCAGCCCATACATGATCAGTGATTTTTGAAAGCACCTCTGCCCAGACTAAATGGAGCCCCTCACCCCTAGAGCCTGGCAGAGACCCCCCACCTTGACCAAACTTCAGTTAGGCTTCTCAGAGCCCTTGGCTTTACACAGCCTCACCCAGGATTAGCAGAGGCCCCACCCTTGAGATCTCATCATCCTGCCCTGCCTTCAGCAAGAATGCCTCTACCTTGGATGTCTTCTCTTAGCAATCTTCCATCTATTGACAACTCCACCCCCCCACACCCCGCCCAGGAGAGGCTGTTCCAAGATAGGACGCTTTGGGACATGAGCTGGACTAGGGCCGAGAGGGAGAGTGCTTACTGCAAAGCCCACGTAGAGGCTGTCTGATCATAACTGATGTTCATTCTGACATAAATCAGCAGCCCTCCCTTGCCTCCTGCTACGCGCTGGTTCCCAGAACAGGCCATTGTCTTGACCTGGTCAACACGTCAAGCACTTTCCATACCTGGTAGCATTCCTGTAATAGTGCCATGACTCTGCCCCCTACACAGTTCTTCAGTTCAAGCTGAGCAGAGTGGGGGTGGGGGATCCGCTTCATCGTGCAGGTGCCTACAACATGCCTGGAGGGTCAGTTTCCCTTAATAAACTCTATTAAATACCAGACTGGAGTGGCAGACTCTTTCTTTGGTCTTTCCCTGCCCTCCACGTACAGAGGTAGATTTTCAGTCTTAGGGCTTTCCCTGGGTCTGGAGTACTGACACCCTGTCCCCTTACTCTGCTTAGTGGCTATAAATCCCCAGCTGTCTTTGCTGTATTCAGAGCAGAGCCCGATTGCTCCTGCCTGCTGCAATATAGCCTTGAGTAAAGTCTTCGTATTTTAACAAGTGTCAGAATAACTTGTTATGAAACCAGCCCTGCCCAGTGGAATCCCAGGTGCCTGTGGTGACAGGGAAGTCCATCGGGGTCTGCACCACCCGTTGGGAGAGGCCTACTGTGGGTACAGCAGTAGTCAAAGCCTGTGGGCAAAGCGGCAGGACATCCTGAGCCATCCAGTTGCTCCGGGAGTCTGATCTCAGGTAGAGGGGGGCTGGGGCTGCTCCCATGCTGACACATTAACTTCTGAGGCCAGCAGGAGGGTGGATGGTCACTCATTACCAAGGGCCGAGGTCAAGGGGCTGGGTGGTGTCCGGTCACTTATGTAACCTGTGGGCATATATAGGGGCACACAGCCCCGTGAGTCTCTTACCCACCTGCCAGCTCTGCTCCCTCAGGATGAAGGTGGCTGTGGTGAGTTCCCTAGACCCCACGCAGAGTGGTCCTACTGCCTGCTCACTGCTGGCCGCCTGTCCCTCATGCAAGGCTCAGCAGCGGCCGCTCCCCTCTCACCTGGTTCCCACCAGCCTGCTCCTCCAGCCAAAGGGCTTCCTCTTTCCTGTTGTGGTACAGCTGTGGCAGGGTCAGCCCTGGGCTCCCAGTAGACCCAGGTCTTGAGAAGGCGATGCCACGTGGGGGTGCTGTGCTCCCACACAGCGTCACCCCAGGAGGCAGGCATCCACTGACATCTGCCCTGCAGACAAGGACACCTGGCGGGCGTGACAAAGCGCCTCCAGCCTGCTAAGGCCGCTAGCTGTGCAGGGGCCAGAGATGGTTGTGCTTGGGAGGACCTGTGCTCTGGGGCAGCCGCCTGCCTCGGCTGCTGATCCCCGGCTTAGTCTCGCGCCCTTGGGGGGGGGGGTGGCCGCACTTTCTGATGGAGCATCCTGGTGAAGTGGGTTCAATCCCCACCCAAACAGGGCCCCGACCCTTCCCTGGTCTACCGGCCTGAGCTGGACCCGCAGGCGGCCAAAGACAAGGGCAGCTTCCGGAACTACACCGTGAGGACCCCGCCCTACGTACCAGGCCCCTAATCCCGCCGGGCCCCACCCTCAACCCCCGCCCCGGCCCCCACCACGCCCCCGCTCTCCTCCCCAGCCCGACCCTTCCCTGGGGAGGGCAGCGCGCACCGTTGGCTCAGCTCCAGGGCCCGCCCTTCGGGAAGCCCGGGTTCACACCAGTGGGGCCAGGCCTGGGAGAGGGAGGCGGTGGGCGGCCGGGGTGGGAAGCGCAGGGGCTGGGAGGCGTCTGGCTGACCCTCTGGCTTGCAGTCCGGCCCGCTCCTGGACCGCGTCTTCGCCACCTACAAGCTCATGCACTCGCAGCAGACGGTGGACTTCGTCAAGAAGAAGGTACCCGGCTGACTCCTCTGCAGCGACTCCGAGGGTGGCACCGCCTCCCCCACCCCCAGTGCCAAGTGGATGGAGCGGGACAGGCCCTGGTCCGGCCGGCCCCTGGTCGTGCTGACCTCTCCTTTCCTGGCCCAGCACGCCCAGTTCGGGGGCTTCTCCTACAAGAAAATGACTGTGTTGGAGGCTGTGGACATGCTGGACGGGCTGATAGACGAGTCGGACCCAGACGTGGACTTCCCCAACTCTTTCCATGCCTTCCAGACGGCGGAGGGCATCCGGAAGGCCCACCCTGACAAGGGTGCGACCCCGCCCTGCTCCTTCCGGCTCATGGGGGTGCAGCCTCCAAGAGCTGCGGGGGTGGGGAGGCAGACGGAGAGGGGGTGCCCCTTCCCAGCAGGCCCTGTTCCCCCCGCAGGAGCTTGTACCTCCTGTGGCCTGGCCCCAGCTCCCCCACTAGCCCACCCTGTTCCTCTCCCTCCCAGACTGGTTCCACCTCGTGGGCCTCCTGCACGACCTGGGGAAGGTCCTGGCTCTGGCGGGGGAGCCCCAGGTGAGGGCAGGGAATGGGGGTGGCAGGGCAGGGCCGGCACAGCCTCCGCTCTGGGCTCAGCCTCAGCGCTGGACTCAGGGCATCCACTTGGTGGGCAGGCCCGTCACGCCCACCCATGGCTGCCTGTTCATCCCCAGTGGGCAGTCGTTGGAGACACCTTCCCAGTGGGCTGCCGTCCCCAGGCCTCTGTGGTTTTCTGTGACTCCACCTTCCAGGACAACCCTGATCTCCAGGACCCTCGATACAGGTACCCCTCCACCACTGCTGGTCTCCCCTCCCCAGGGTTCTCCTGAGCCCCCCTCACCCCTTCCCTCTCCCTGCAGCACAGAGCTCGGCATGTACCAGCCTCACTGCGGGCTGGAGAACGTCCTCATGTCCTGGGGCCATGACGGTGAGGCCCATTAGAGGATGGCAGCCGGGATGGTCAGCCTGTGGTGGGGGCCAGGCCTCTGGGCGCCTGGTGGTGACACCTTTTCTCCCGCAGAGTACATGTACCAGATGATGAAGTTCAACAAATTCTCCCTCCCCCCGGAGGTAGGCGGGGGGCGGGGGCCAAACTAAATGTCCAGCCCAACCCAGTCCAGCCTGGAGCACGCTGGGTGGCTTCTTCTGTCCCCAGGCCTTCTACATGATCCGATTCCACTCCTTCTACCCGTGGCACACGGGTGGCGACTACCGGCAGCTGTGTGGTGAGCAGGACCTGGCCATGCTGCCTTGGGTGCAAGAGTTCAAGTACGGCCATCCTGGGGGACTGGGAGGGAGGAGGGCAGAAGGGGATGTGGGGGGCTTCTCCACAAGGCACTGTCCCTCCCTTAATGCAGTAAGTTTGACCTGTACACCAAGTGTCCTGACCTGCCAGACGTGGACAAGCTGCGGCCCTACTACCAGGGGCTTATTGACAAGTACTGCCCCGGTGTCCTGAGCTGGTGAACAGCCTGCCCACCCTGCTGTTCTCTCACTCATGTAAATGTGAGTAGAGTGCCCCAGGGTGAGAGCCATTGTCAGGCACAGTGACAGCTCACCCCAGCCTCTCTGGGGGACCCCACACACCCACCTATGGTCTTGCTCCCCACCTTAATCCACTCTGCCTGGTGGCAATAAAGACCTTGAAGCAGCTTGAGTGTGACTGTCACTGAGGTCGGCACGTTGAGGCCAGCGTGTTGTGGCAGCAGGGCAGGCAAGTCTGTGGCTTCTTGGACATGTGTGTCCTGCTGTGCCTGTCACCATAAACATCTTGCTCGTCCTCCCAGCTCCAGTATCAGAACCTAGGGTCACTCTACTTACCCCCACATTTTCAAAACTGTCACCAAGTTCTCTGGGCTCAGTGTTTTGTTTTGTTTTGTTAATTTTTCACTGGGGAATATTGGAGAACAGTGTGTTTCTCTGGGGCCCATCAGCTCCAAGTCATTGTCCTTCAGTCTAGTTAAGGAGGGCGCAGATCAGCTCCAAGTCCAGTCGCCATTTTCAATCTTTAGTTGCAGGGGCATAGCCCACCATCCCATACGGGAATTGAACTGGCAACCTTGTTGTTGAGAGCTCGCGCTCTAACCAACTGAGCCATCCGGCTGCCTCTTCAGCAGCTCAGGGGCAGTTCGTTGTCTTCAATCTACTTGTGGAGAGCGCAGCTCATTGGCCCATGTGGGGATCGAACCAGCAACCCTGTTGTTCAGAGCTCGTGCTCCAACCAACTGAGCTATCTGGCTGTCCTGGGCTCAGTGTTCTTAAACAAAACAAGAGACCTCATAGCTAAAAGCACACACTATAGAAAACATCATATAACAGATATACAGATTAATTGCCATGAATGTGACCCAAGAATGAAAACCCCAGCGCCCTCCCATGCCCGACGTGCAGCCCCGACCTTGGCTCAGCCAGTCACCTCCTTTCCCGTGTGGTTGTGTCCCCGTGTGGACCCCTCAGGGCCACAGTTCAGCTGACTTCCCCCTGTTTTCTAGCAGTTCACTTCTTTGAAGAAAGTGGATCATTTGCAGGAACTTCCTTTTGTCAGAATTTGCTGCCTGTGGTCCCCTCTGGCCAGATTCAAGTGCGGCTTGGGGGAGGTGCACTTCAGAAGTGGTGGCATGAGCTTTATCAGGAGGAACAGGCCAGCTTTTGTGTTGTCAGAGCCCCTGTGTTCAGGTTCATCCAACAGTGTCCTTAACCCCTCAGAAGGCTCCACTTGGCTCCACGCAGCCTGCCACCCCTCAGGTGGACCCTGCTGTGGGGAGCAGCTCTCTCCTGTGCTGTTGGTTACCCCTCATACAGGAAATGCTCCAATCTTTCTCCCAATTTATGGATTTGCAAAGGTGGATTCCCTGGCATACAGGCAATCAATTTGTCTGTATTAAGAAGGTACAGATTTCAGCATTGTGAGGACAGAGTCCCAGAGAGCAGTTTCCATGCTCTCAGCATCATGTGGAAAGGTGCTGGCTCGGTTATTAGATGACCATCAGCTGTAATCAGATGGCCACCTGCTGTGGCTGGGTGGCCATCAGCTGTTACCGTTAGCCACTAATATAACTGCCGTGGCTACGCTAGCAAGGGGGTTGGTGGTTTGACAGAGAAGCGGACGGCAGATTGCTGCTAGCAAGTGGATTGTAGATTGAGGATCGTGTGGCTCCTGCTTCCTGTATCTCCAACCCAGCCGCCATTGAGACTATAGTGGTATGACTCCCCTATCTATGGCTCCGTGGGTGTTCCTTTTTGGCCTCACCATATCCTGCATTCTTGTGTGGGGAGTGGGACCACAGTCCCTGCATGACACATGGCTCAGCGAGCAGGGTACGGTGCCAGCCAAAACTCCGAAGGGCGGTGGAGCAGTTTGTGTGTATGAACACTCAGTCTCAGGAAGCCTGTGAGGAGTGGTGCTGGGAGCAGGAAATGAGATCTGCCAGGGAGAAACGTAACCCCTCCGTCAATTGGTGGTCCTCTCAAGCCTCTGGATGGCACACCACCCTGTTGGCTGTGGCGGGCGTCATCTTCCTTTTTGGTAGTCTGCTGCTGCTGTGGGCTCCTAAAGTTGTGCATGTCTTGTGCCATGGCCACCACCCACTCGGATGCCTCGCACGGTGAGCAGGATTCCGGCCAGGTAGGAATGGTGTCTGACTCTTGGCAGAGGAACATGTGTCCCACACACTGTTCTCACGAGTTGGACCCCCAAGGAGGGGTGGGAGGATGTGGATGGCTCTCCGGCCAGCATAGAAGAAGACATGCAGCTGCCGGAGAGCTGGACCCCGTGAAGGGCTGGGAAGACGTGGATGAGTCTCCAAGCAACAGAGGCTGGAGAAAGTGAAGGTCATTGCAGCTGTGTGGGCTGGGAAGTGCTTGCTGGGGCAGCCCGGATGCGGGACTTACAGTCCCAGGAGGAAACGCTTGTTGAGTCCCCGGTGGAAATTGCGGGTGAGGTCAAGGTGGTACCTCACCCTCAGGTTGGGGAGGACTTGGAGCCCTCGCCCTGTGGAGCGGGCACACATTGTGGGGCCAACGCACAGCACTAGCAAATGATTCTGCACTATGGAGAATTGCCCTCCATCCCTGATTGATGGACCACTTGACTGTTTGCTTGGGAACATACCACCATGTAGTGGAATCGGCGGATGTTTGCTTCCTGTGTCTCGCCCAGCCACCAGCGAGACTGTGGTGCAGGAAGACCCCTTGTTGGGGTACAGGCTGATGTTTGCTTCCTGTGTTTCAACCAGCTGCCATCAAGAATATGTAAGCACCTTGGCTGTAAGCCACTATTGTTCCAGCATGGTACCCTGAGAAACCCTGGCTGTGCCTGAAAAGACTGGCAGTACCCTGAGAACCCTTGCTGTGCTCAGGAAGTGGGTGGACATCGAGGGACACCCCCTGGGACATGACTTGAACTGGACTGAAACTTTTTCTCATGAGCTGGATTTCTGACACAGGGCCCCTTGCAGAAGACGCTTGTCGTGTAGAGTGTGAGGCGAGATCCTGCAGGGGTGGAGAGTGGGGACAGAGCCAGGAGAGCAGTTGCCTTGAGCATGGACTGAAACCAGAGTGTGTGACTGTGCTTAAATGGCAGTTCTTAGAGTGTGGTCTGTGGCTGCCTCGGGGTCCCTGCAACCCTTTCAGGGGTCCGTGAAGTCAATGCTGTTTTTATAATATACTGAGCCATTATTTGCCCTTTTCACTGAGTTGACACAATGGTGATGTAAATGTGATAGTGGGTCAAAGTGCTGCTGCCCTGGACACAGTGGCCCCGACTGCCAGGCCTGTGTCCTTTAACGCCACACACACCCAGTAAGGAAAACATCAGTTTTACTCAAGAATGTCTTTGATGAAGTAGTAAAAGTTATTAAGATTATTAAGTCTCCATCCTGGAGTAGGGGTCTTTTTAATATTTTGTGTGACAAAATGAGAAGTGCACATGAAGCACTTCTGGGGCTATTAAATGTGACAACTGCCTCAAGTCACTTGGTGACTGAATTTCCAGCTCAACCAGTCATCTTCACTTGGAAGAATAACTGTTAGACAAACTACAGTTACTCAGTCTAGGGCATTTAGCAGGCATTTTCTTAAAAATTAACAAAGTGGCCAGCCCAGTGGCTCAGGCGGTTAGAGCTCCGTGCTCCTAACTCCGAAGGCTGCCGGTTCGATTCCCACATGGGCCAGTGGGCTCTCAACCACAAGGTTGCCAGTTCAATTCCTCGACTCCCACAAGGGATGGTGGGCAGCACCCCCTGCAACTAAAATTGAACACGGCACCTTGAGCTGAGCTGCCGCTGAGCTGCCGCTGAGCTCCCGGATGGCTCAGTTGGTTGGAGCGTGTCCTCTCAACCACAAGGTTGCCGGTTCGACTCCCGCAAGGGATGGTGGGCTGTGCCCCCTGCAACTAGCAACGGCAACTGGACCTGGAGCTGAGCTGCGCCCTCCACAACTAAGACTGAAAGAACAACAACTTGAAGCTGAACAGAACCCTCCACAACTAAGATTGAAAGGACAACAACTTGACTTGGAGAAAAGTCCTGGAAGTGCACACTGTTCCCCAATAAAGTCCTGTTCCCCTTCCTCAATAAAATCTTTAAAAAAAAAAAAAAATTAACAAAGTGAGATTGTCACTTCAAGGAAAACAATGACATCATGTGTTGCCAATGGTAAAATTTAGCTTTGAAGCAAAAATTAGGATTTGGGAAAAACCTGTGTGTAGTGGAAGCTCTGACAACAGGCTTTTGTGATGCAAGTGCCTGACTTAAGCTTTGATTGCTGAGACCTCCGCTCCAAAGTGGCTGTCTAGAATGAACACATAGCAGCCACAGGACTCGACAAACAGCCAAGCCACCTCCCTCCCACTGAGGCTCCTTTGTTTTAAGAGATACTGATTGGTTTTGATAACTGACCGTTTCAGCTACTTGTCTTTTTTCTCTTGTCCTGCACGCCAAATACCCCTCTTATGTTTTAAATTTACCAATAAAGAGTCCTGTGAAACCCTAGGACTCACCTTGACACCAATAAAAGCAGCACCCCGGGCCTATGCTCTCCCTCCCTCCCCTACCTATCTCACTGTGTGTCCCCTGGCATGCCTTGTACACCCAGGGCCTGTAAGTAATAAACTTTTTCTTTTAAAGTTCCCCAATGGTTATTGGTGAAGGGCGTCTTGTGATCATAATAAGAACCACAAAGACCTGTCCAGTGGAAGGGGAAATGTCTGTCGGCCCAGGTGATTGTCCCCTAGGCATCTATAGCTGGTGGCATTACTATCAATAAACTGAGACCAGCAGGAAACACTGTCCATTGCTGTGAACTTGACAGCTTACTCATACTTAAAGATTTTTCTGATGAGATCGATAGTGATATTAGTGACTGTGATTTTTTTTGAGATTGTACAATGGAATGTGTCAACATTTAGAAGATCTGCATAATTCAATGAACCAATATTTTCCAAATGACCACTATATAATACTCCAAAATCATGCAAGATGCCCAAAAGGATTTTCATGTGAAAGAGGAAAAAAGCTCACTGGTACGGTTTCAATTTCCAAATTGCAGTGGTGCCATGGACTCCTGAGAAACTACTACTTAGAGGTTTTTTGTGGGGGTTTTTTTTGTTTTTTTTTCAGTTTTGAGTTTTGAGTTTCGATGTGGTATAAAAGAAGAATATCCACAATGCTCTGAAAAGGCTTCTAAAATACTCTTCCATTTTCCAACTACTGGTCTGTGTGAGGCCAGATTTTCATCATGTATTTTGACCAAAAATCTATTGCAACAGATTGATCAGAAGCAGATATAAGTAGCCAGGCTCTAAAGAGATTTTGCAAAAATGAAAACCTATGCCACTCTTATGGAAGCACGTTTGCTTGATGTCTCGGATTTTTGCCCATCATCTTCTACTTCATGGAGACTATTCTTGTACTCATGGGTTCCCATAGTTCCTGTGTGTCATGAAACCACGTGGTTCCAATTCCTTGGTTTTTCTTAGTTTGGATTCTAAGGTGTGGGATCTGGCCCACCTCCTCTTTCTATACCAGGCCACAGAAGTTTCCAGCCAGCCCTTGGATTGGCCGCCCTTGGGGTATGTGCTCATCTTGTTCAGTCAGCTGTAGTTGGGAGGGAAGGGCTTGTGGTCCCTGCACCAGGATCTGTGCCCTGGGAGTGGGCACGCAGAGGCACAGTGTGATATTCTCAGTACTGCTGGGCTGGGGGAGAATCTGCTTCATCGGTGGCAGGTTTCCTGAAGGACTTCGACTTCAGTAGCCCTATCGCAGACCAGAGCCTGTTTTCCTCGCGTAAGGGACCTGGCAGGTGCTATTCATGCATCTTGCAGAAAGAGTAATTTGTCACTTTCTAGAGTGTCATTCCTCCCTTTCTGGCCATGCTCCAGTTTTTGTTTTTGTTTCTTAAGTGTGTAACTCTGGCCATAATCACACACACACACACACACACACAATAACTTGTCAACTTGGTCAAACTGCCTCTTCAAAAAAAAATATTTTTTTTAATTGGGGAAGGGGAGCAGGACTTTATTGGGGAACAGTGTGCACTTCCTGGACTTTTTTCCAAGTCAAGTTACTGTCCTTTCAATCTTAGTTGTGCAGGGTGCTGTTCAGCTTCAAGTTGTTGTTCTTTCAGTCTTAGTTGTGGAGGGCGCAGCTCAGCTCCAGGTCCAGTTGCCGTTGCTAGTTGCAAGGGGCGCAGCCCACCATCCCTTGCGGGAGGTGAACCGGCAACCTTGTGGTTGAGAGGACACGCTCCAACTAACTGAGCCATCTGGGAGCTCAGCGGCAGCTCAGCTCAAGGTGCCGTGTTCAATTTTAGTTGCAGGGTGCAGAGCCCACCATCCCTTGCGGGACTCGAGGAATTGAACTGGCAACCTTGTGGTTGAGAGCCCACTGGCCCATGTGGGAATCAAACCGGCAGCCTTAGACGTTAGGAGCATGGAGCTCCAACCACTTGAGCCACCGGGCCTGCCAAAAAAATAAATAAAACAAAAATTTTTTTCAACCCTAAGACCAACCATCCATTAAGGAATGCAGAAAGATACAGTCCAATCAGAGAAACCTCAAAGGCTGTGTGCTGCAATGCTCTAAAAATTACCAGGTTACATTTCACATAAAATATTTGATTAAAAAACACTATGCCACTCCACACTTAATATTTTTGGAAATAGTTACTTTTCATTTAAAAGTTTGTTATTATTGTAACATGTTATAAGTTTATTTTATGTTTAAATAAAATTAATAAGTAAAGAATTTCTTTGTTTAATTTCCAGTGAGGTAAATATTAATAGAAATACCCCCTCATAAACAAAAGCTCATTGGGGTCCTCCATAATTTCTAAGAATATAAATAGGTCCTGAGACCAGATGACCTAGTCCATGGATGCCAGTCAACTTCTTTTTGCAGGAACCCTGACCCTTGCTCCATGGGTTCCATGAGGGCAGAAGAGGTCACATGTAGCTTTGTCACCAAACGCAAGGGCCACCAGTATGGCCACCCTAGAGCTCACAGCTGCATCTGTCCCAAAGTGCAGCAACCATGGTGGACACCATCGGTGATGTCGGCAGTGATTTGTCATCAATACCGCTTTGTGTATAGTTGGACTTGCTATTGCTGTATCCTGTGCTTCCTCCAGCATCTGTCCACTAACTCAGCGAATGCCCATCACGGAGGTAGCCTGCACAGCACGGCCTCTGCTTAAGTCCTTCTTCACAGTGAAAGACATAAAGCAGAGGCAGGTATCTACAGGTCCCCCATACTGCCTATGACCCCAAATCATGATCTGATGGAATGCTGGTGTGGCCAGTTGAAGACCCAGCCATGATGCCAGCTTGGAGACAATGCCCTTCGAGTCAGGATGCAGAAAACACCCTGTGTGTTGAGCCTCTCATTCCTGCACCCAGTAACTTCCAGTGGAAATGTTGTTGCCTGTCCCAGTGACTCTGGGAAATGCCCCACCAAAGAAAGTGGTTCCCAAAGAAGTAACACCTCCCTTGCACTAGACATGACCAGCCACGTGGCTGTTCTGAGCACCTCTGCCCCTGGGTGAGCAGGCAGACAGGGACGTGACCGGGGCTGAGCTCCGCTGGGAAAAGGCTGCTGGGAGGATGTGCACAACAGGCCCCAGAAGACCCCTGATGCCTGAGAGCTGCCAGGTCCAGGGCCAGAGTGAGTGGAAGATGGCAGCGCCTTCTACAGACAGGCTCATGGCTTAGACACCTCCCAGTGGTGCATGTGGAGGGTGTCTGACCTCATGGTCGTTGCAGAAATAATCTTGACCTCTATTGTTTTCCTTTCCATCCTTTAAAGTCTAATCAATTTTTGGTCTCTTTCCTTGTGGCTAAATTCTCAGTTAAACGTGTAAAACACAAAATTTCCAGACGAGATGGTGCTGAGCTCAAGAGGGGTGGGTGTTAAGCTGGAACCTGGCAATGTGAGTGCAGGAATGGACCAGACTTTGGGGGCCTCCCCACCTTGGAGTGAGAGCACCAAGAGGAGTCATCTTTTCAACAAATGGTACTGAGAACACTGGACACACACAAAATAATGATATTGGACCCTTATCTCACATATACGTATACTTGAAAATTAACTCAAAATGATTAATGGCCTAAATGTGAGTACTGAAATTATAAATCTCTTAGAAAATGGGGAAATCTTTATGATCTTGGATCTGGCAGTGATATCTTTTTTTTTTTTTTTTTTTAACAGGACTTTATTGGGGAACAGGGTGTACTTCCAGGAATTTTTCCAAGTCAAGTTGTTGTCCTTTCAATTTTAGTTGTGGAGGGCGCAGCTCAGCTCTAGGTCCAGTTGCCATTGTTAGTCGCAGGGGGCGCAGCCCACCATCCCTTGCGGGAGTCGAACTGGCTACCTTGTGGTTGAGAACTCATGCTCCAACCAACTGAGCCATCTGGCACTGGCCCATGTAGGAATCGAACCGGCAGCCTTCGGCATTAGGAACACGGAGCTCCAACTGCCTAAGCCACTGGGCTGGCGCCTGGCAGTGATATCTTGATGACACCAAAAACACAGGCAGTAAAAGAAAAATTAGATAAATTGGACTTCATAAAAATGAAAAACTTTAGTACATCAAATGACACGGGAGTGAATGTGTGACCCACACCATGGGAAACTAATCATATATCTGATGCAGGATTAATATCCAGAATATTAAAGAGCTACAACAACAAAAAACAAAGAAATTATTAAAAAATGGGCAAAGGACTTGACGACATTTCTTCAAAGATATATGAATTGCCAATAAGTACGAGAAGATACTTAACATCACTAATCATTAAGGAATGCAAATCAAAACCACCGTGAGACACCACTTCATACCCACTAAGATGGCTACCGCAAAAAAAAAAAAAAAAAAAAAAAAAGGTGGGGGAATAAGTGTCAGTGGGGATGTGGGAAAATTGGAACCCTGGTACATTGCCGGAGGGAATCTAAAATGGTGCAGCTGCTGTGCCAAAGTTTGGTCATTCCTCAAGCAGTTAACCACAGTTGCTATATGATCCTGCCACTCCACTCATAGGTAGGCACCCAAAAGAACTGAGAGCAGGGACTCAAAAGAGACACTTCTACACCGATGTTCACAGCAGCTTATTCACAACAGCCAAGAGGTGGGTACCACCCAAGCGCCTACCGATGTATAAATGCACAAACAAAACGTGGTATAAATGTACAATGGAATATTATTCAGCCATGAAAACGAATGAAGCTCTGATACATGGAACCACATGAATGTGCCTTAAAAACATCGTGCTACATGAAAGCCAGACACACAAAGGTCTGACAATTAAGTTCGTGAACTTGTTGCACCGATGTTTCTAATCTTTTTTGATATCAGAGGGATTATTCATTATGAATTTATACCAAGTGCACAAATGGTTAACCAAATTTATTATTTGGAAGTGCTGAAAAGGCTGCGTGAAGAAGTTAGACGACCTGAACTTTTCACCAACAATTCATGGCTCTTGCATCACGCCAATGCACCAGTTCACACCACACTGTCTGTGAGGGAGTTTTTAGCCAGTAAACAAAGAACTGTATTGGAACACCCTCCCTACTCACCTGATCTGGCCCCCAATGACTTCTTTCTTAACCTGAAGATAAAGGAAATATTGAAAGGAAGACATTTGGATGACATTCAGGACATCAAGGGTAATACAATGACAGCTCTGATGGCCATTCCAGAAAGAGTTCCAAAATTGCTTTGAAGGGTGGGCTAGGTACTGCCATCAGTGCATAGCTTCCCAAGGGGAAGTACTTCAAAGGTGACCATAGTGATATTCGGCAGTGAGGTATGTAGCACTTTTTCTAGGATTTCATGAACTTAATTGTCAGATCTCATCTAAGCCCACAAATTGTATGATTCTATTTCTATGAAGTGTCGAGAACAGGTAACTCCCTAGAGACAGAAAGTAGATGAATGGTCGCCCAGGGCACGGGGTGGGGAAGGCTTAGAAGATGCCAGCTAAGGTGAGCAGGGTTTCTTCTTGAGGTGATGAAAAGGTTTTGAAATTGACTGTGGTGACAGATGTACAATGGTGAATGTACTGCAGGCCACTGAATTGTGCACCTCAGTGGGTGGGTTATATGGCATGTGGACTATATCTCAAGAAAGCTGTAACAAAACAAAACCAAAACCCAAGAAATTCATGGACTGAGTTAGAAAAGTCGGAGAAAAAGAATAGGTTTTTGAATTTTAGATGTATTACTATGTTAGTTAAACCGAAAGGCAGCTTCTAGATGGTTTCATCCATGTGAGAGCACCTTTGGAGGCATTGGCAAGTGCACGTCACAGGTCCACGTGTCATATGTCACTGTGGGCATGAGCCGGGCATGGAGCTCCGTCCATTTGGATGGTCAGAGGAGGGTCAGTAGTGTGGAGAGAGGAGCTGGGCACACTGGTGGACTGTCCTGGGGGCAGACGGGCAGGGGAGACTGTGGTGCAAGTTCCCATGGAAGGCAGCGGCCTGCCTATTGACAACCACACCTCAAATGGAAACCTGGGCAGTAACCTTCCCAGGCAGTGGGCAGGTCCGTCCTCCCTCCTCCAGCCGTCCCTTCCTCCCCGCCACACCAGCTCTTCCCACTGCAGATACTGCTCAGAGCCTCCCTGACCTGCGCCTGTGGTGCAACCCCACCTGCCTCCCCCTCCCCTGCCCCAGGCCCCTGCCCCCTCAGCTCTTCCTGAGATGAGGAAGCGGGAGCAGGAGAGAAGGGGCGGGATTCTGGTGAGTCCTCTGGCCCTCAGATGGTTCCAGACCCCACATTCTGTGACTGGCCTCAAAGCCTTGATGTGTGGCGCTGACAGGTCAGCCAGGCTGTGCCGGCCTGAGGCTCAGGGCCTCGTGTGATGCCAGGCCAGCCAGGCCAGGCCTTGTGTCCATTTTATGAAGGGGACCATTGAGGACGGGAGAGCGAAGATACCCAGGAGGCCAGGTCCGTGGTGCCAGGCAGCAGCTGGGCTGTGTGCACCCCAGAGGCCGGAGGGAAACATCAGGCACACGTCAAGCACGGAGCCGCCTTTATTGGTTCCTGGACCTGCGTGACCTCAGGGCCCTCCCCCTGTGCAGGTGCAGGGCTGGGCCATCAGACTGCGGCCTCACGCAGCCCTGATTACAACGAATAGGAAGGACCCTGAGCTCGTCACACACCGCATGCAGGGCTGTCATCCAGGCAGAGGGTGGCCCCAGCATGGACATGGTTGGCAGGGGGCAAGTAGATTCTCGAAGCACCGGGGCAGCCAGAGTGTGCCCTGAGGCTGGCACTGTGACCTGTGTCTGCCAGGAGAGTGGGCTAAGGCACGGGTGGCTGGGTCATGTCCTGCTCCAGAGGACCAGAGGAGTGCTTGGGACCCTGGCCCTCCTGGGACAGACATACGGCTGACAGAACACGCTACTTTCTCCGCTGGGGCGGCTGGGAACTGCTGCTGTTGGTGGGGGCTGGGGTAACTCCGGAGTCCTTGGGTGCTGGCCTGTGTTTCTCCTCCCTGGCTGCTGGGCAGGACCCGGAGGGATGGTGCCCGAGCAGGGCCTGCACCACCTTAATGGCCCCCACTGTGAGGATGAGACCCCAGAGCAGGGTGGGGGCCTCCAGGGGAGACAGCTGTCTCCGGACCCAGTGCAGAGCTTGGGTGAGGATGTTGCTGGAGCTTCGGGCCCGGGGTGGGCTCTTGTCCTGTTGGGGCAGGATTGAGGAGGGTCCATGGGGGTCGTACCTGTGGGTGGAGGTCAGCCCTGCTACCTCCCACAGCCTGGCTAATGCCTCCTTACCTGGAGGCCAAACTGCCTGAGCAACATGTCCAGCGTGGGGTCTCCCAGCGACACGGGTGGGAAGAATTCCTCAACCCACTGGCGTCGCCACCACTGGCTGCAACAGGAAGAGGCGTTCAGGCGGCACCCGAGCACAGCTCCCCGGCATGCCGCCAGTGCCCCAGCCTTACCCTTGTTCTCCTGGCTGTGAGAACCAGTACTTGTAGCGCTGGGCCCGCACGAAGTTGGGCGGCTGCTTGTGGAAGGGGTACCTGGCCACATCGTTCTGGATGAGGAGGATCACTGTGGGGAGGGGAGCTCAGCTCCACTGGCAGCTCCTTCAGCCCTGCCCACAAGGCCCCGCCCCTCCAGCAAGCTCCGCCCCCACTCCTCTGCACCCGGCCTTACCTGGCTCCTTGCCCTGTAACAAGCAGAGGACCAGGCTCGTGAACCAGGGACTGTGCGTGTGCGGGCCCAGGGCCGCAAACCACATCTGCCAATCAAGGCGCGGCTGGTGGGGCACCACGACGGGGGGCGGCCGGCTCACGTTCCCAGGCTTGTACATGAACTCGATCTCCTGTGTGCCCAGCTGTGTTCAGGAGGGCAGCTGGACCCAGGAACCCCCTTGTCCCCCCAACGCCAAACCCATGGGTTTCCCTGACACATGGAGCCTGCCAGGCTCCCCCGGCAGGGGCCTGTGGGAGAGCGCACCGTCCAATGGTGCCCGTCGTAGCTGCCCTCCAGGACCACCTCAGGCCGTCCACCCAGACCGGTCATCCGGCGAAAGAGGCCATAGGAGTTGGCCAGCTGCAGGTGCTCCACGGCGCCAAACAGGCGATGGGCCCCGGTCCAGAGGCGCCCATGGGTGGAGGGCTCCATGTAGGAGTATGGCACCTGGGGATGGGTGGGCACAGGCTCAGTGCTGCCCGCTCCAGCCCCCTCCCCCGCCCTCTGTGAAGTGCTACCCACCAGACTGATTGTGAACAAGGCCACTGTGGCAGTGCCAAAGATGGACAGCTGAACGGCAGCCCAGAGCTTCTGCAGCCACCCTCGCACCTGGGTCCACCTGGGGGACGGGAGTGCAGTCAGCCCTGCTCTGCACAGCTCTACCCCCCACCCCCCTCACACACCTCCAGAGGGCCGTCAGCAGTTCCCAGCCTAGGGAGGCCGCCCCCAGCCACATGGTGGGCAGAATCACCGTCTTCAGCCACTGGGAGAACTGGTGGAAAGTGAAGGCTGTAGAAAGAAGGGAGTATGAGGAGGGGTGCGCCAGCCCTTGCCCTTGGGCGCCCAGTAGGCACTCACTGGTCCTGGAGTGGACAGTGTACTGTTCCCAGTCGACCTCCAGGCCAAAGTAGTGCACGGTGCCGTAGGCCAGCAACCCGCCAATGGTCAATTCCAGCAGCAAGATCAGCAGGGCCTTGAGCCAGACTGTAGGGCAAGACAGTCAGGCGTCAGCTGGGAAGAGGGCTGCAGGGCGGCAAGGGGCTGGGGGGAGCCAGAGCAGAGGCCACCTGGACGAGTCTGAGGGAAGGACACACCCTGGTGGGCAGTAGGGTGAGCATGGCTGATGTCACTCACAGGTGGGTGTCTTTTTGCAGTGGCTGTTGCCAGGCTCGGCAGCCAGGTGCTTGTCATCCAGGAGGCTGGTGGTGAGCACCAGGGTGAGCAGGTTGAAGAAGTTATAGTTGCCCGTGATGATAATCAGAACTTGCAGCAAGACCTGGGGATGGCCTGCACTCAGCGCCCCACGGGGCTGCCCATGCCTGGGCCTGTCAGGGCCTGCAGCCCACGCCTACAGGCACCCCGTCCCTCTTCGGCACCCCTTGTCCTCTGTCTGGCCCGGCTCCCTCTATCCTCTACCCCTGCTCATGCCTCCCGTGACTCCCCAGCACCACCAGGAGAACACCCAGGCTCAGCACCCCTCCTACCCACCGATGCCCTCCAGCGAGGCTGTGCCCTGCCCACAGGCACACTGTCATGTTGAGTTAACTCGTTCCTCTGCCTGAGGCCTTCCTGACTGCTGGCAGCAGCCACCCTGTCCCTAACGGGACCCACTGGGTTGTGTGGCGGAAAGCCATGTCCCTGTCTCCCTGAGGCGCAGGTCCCCACCCACCTGGCAGTAGAAGGCAGCCAGGCGTAGGCGGCGAGTCGGGGCGAAGAACAGAGGGGGCACCGCGACCTCAATGAGGAAGGTGGCCACCACACTGAGCCTGTGCAGCCAGACGGGCAGGTGGTGGGCAAACCAGGAGGCAGGTGTGGGCAGGCACTGTGTCTCGTAGTGGTAGGTGAGGGCTGCAGGTGACGGTGGGCGGTCAGGGCTGGGCAGAGCCTCCAAGAATGCCCCATGTCCAGTCTGGGACCCTCACCAGTGAGCCCCCACCACGCGGGGCAACGGCTGGTCAGCTTGACCACACCCGAGGCGAACATGAGGCGAAACAGCAGCCAGCGCACGAGCCAGAAGGGGAGGCCTTCGTGGGGTGAGGCCCCTGACAGCCCGCCCCAGGAGGGCTGCCTCAGGGGGGCCACCAGCACGGCCAGGAAGCCAGTCTCCAGCAGCAGGGAGTCCCTATGGGGAGTAGGAAGAGCACAAGGAGCCTCCCATCAAGGTGCTCCCGTCACAGGGTCCCCTGGGGACAGGTAGGCACACTCTGCCCCACCCAGCCTCCTGCAGGCCCACACCCAATAGTCACTCACCACTGGAAATACAGAAACACCTGGCCCACCTGCAAGGAGAAGGGCTGTCAGGGAGCACGGGCTGTATGGCTGGGGAAGCAGACAAGGCAGAGATGGGGGGAGGGGAGGGGGTGGATGAGGCTGGGGTGGTTGGTGGCAAGGTTCCCAGTGGTGTGGGGGGCAGGAGGCGGCCCCACTTGCCTGGCAGGCTGACAGGTAGGCGACCCAGAGCAGCAGGTAGGTGAGGGGGTGGCACAGACGGCGCAGCAGCAGGGCACCCAGAGCCAGCAAGGAGCCCAGCAGGCTCAGCAGCTCCAGGCCCTGGGCTGTGTCCAGTCCCAGCCGCGGCGCCTCCCACAGGAGCGTTGGGACCTCCCACAGCTGCTGCCAGCGCGTCTTGCCCTGCGGCCGCAGTGTTCTCCGCGCAGGTAGGATGCCCTCAGTGCCATATAGGCCTGTGGGAGGGCATGTCAGGGCCAGGCCCTGGACGCTGCCTGGAAGGCTAGACTCCCCCACCTATCTGCCTCCTCAGACAAGACCTGCAGCGCCCCCCCCCCCAGATCAGGATGTGCAGACCCTACCCCAACAGGTCAGAACCTGTTGACCGCCCCCCTTCGCCCCAGGAGGCCTGCCCAGACTCCCCAGGCCAGGATCCCACCGGCAGAGCCCAGGTCCAATCTCCTCCACGTCAGAGCATTATCTCCTACCTGCCCCACCAGGTCTGGGCCCACCTCCCTCTGGATTCTGCCCCGCCTCCCGCCCCAGGTCAGAACCTGGAACCCTACGGGAAACGGACCACTGCAAGCTCTACTACCCCCTGAACCCTGCGGCCCGCAGGACACGAACCGCAGCCCCCTACCCCGCACATCAAGGCCTGGCCCTCACTCCCGCCCCCAGACAGCGGAGTGTCGGGTGGGGAGATGACAGGGCACAGGGCTGGGTCCTGCGGGTTGGGGGTTGTCGGCGCCCGGCGCCCTCACCCGGGATCTGTGTGTAGAGGGAAGCGAAGGCGAACAAGAAGACGGCGGCCACGCCCTGGAGGAAGAGCTGCCGCGGGAGCCGGGAGCCCGCCATGTCCGCTATGCGTCCCGCTGGACACGAGCCCGAGGGTCGGTCCAACTGCAAGCCCCGCCCCAGCCTAGCCCCGCCCCGACGCCAGCACACGCCCCGCCCCTACGCCTGCCCCTCCTCAGGCGTGCGCGTGCCTTACGGCCCAAGTCCGCCGCGCAGCGCCCGGGTTCGCTCTTCGCCGGCCTTGGCCGCGTACGTCATAGATGTGCGCGCGGCGCCGCGCGCTACGTCCTTTCCTGGGCAGGAACAGCAAAATGGCGCGGGAAGTAGTGGCGAGCTGAGCACCCTGGCCCCGCTGGAAGCCCGCGCCGCGGTTTCTGGGCCGCCCCGGCCTCTCCCGGACATGGAGGACGTGGAGGCGCGCTTCGCCCACCTTCTGCAGCCCATCCGCGACCTCACCAAGAACTGGGAGGTGGATGTGGCGGCCCAGCTGGGCGAATATCTGGAGGAGGTGAGGGCCGCCTCGGGGGGTGGCGTTGGGCGGGCGGGGCGCCGGGCCCGGGGCTGTTGCGCGGCCTTGCCGCCTCCTGGTTTGTGTATATCCGGTGGTCTGGCGGCGAGCATTCTCAGGCGCGTTTCCTTTGTCCCAACTTCATCGCTGCCTCCGGAAATCATCCCTTATTCAATTAGCCTGGAGCTGTCATTACAGGTCGCTACCCATTATGAGCCATGAAATCGACTCAGTGGGTGATGACCAGCATTTTTCTCTAATGTAACAGAATAGAATTTCTGTGCGTTTTTGGATGTTTGAGAGATCCTGGATCACGATGAAAGAGGGATTTACTTCTTTTAAAATTGATTTTTAATTATAATTGACACACAACATTATATTGCTTTCAGGTGTACAGCATAGTGATTTAACATTTGTGTACCTTACGAAGTGGTCATCACAGTAAGTGTGGTAGCCATCTGTCAGCACACATAGTTATGATGATATTATTGACCAGAGGGATTTCTATCTTGGATTTTCAGACCAGTTTCAAGCTACTGCCATGTTTTATCCCGTCCGCACTGAACCTTTCTTACATATTTCACAGCTGTGTCTAGCCCTCCTTAGGGAGCTGTCCGCTCCATTTTTGCACTTCACTTATATTCCTCCGTCCACTTGGACTGCTCTTGTCTTGATCAAAACTGACCTCCACCCTATCAAGTCCAGGGGACACTAGAAGTGTCATCTTACTCACCTCAGCGCGTTTGTTGGGTTGACCACACCCTCCTTTTTGAAACAGGTTTTGGTGTTTTGATTTTCTTCCACTTTCATTGCCTACTTTTTCCTTCCTGTGCAATCAGCAGTGAGCTGCTCAGAGCGGTCCTGGGCATCTTCTTACACATTTCCCCGCAACAGTTTCATTTGTTTCCACGATTTTAAATATCGCTGTATGAGGACAACTCCCAAGTTTAGATCCCTATCCCAGATCTTTCCTCTGAATCTGTTTTGTGTATCCAGCTGTTCCCTTGATATCCACTTAGATGTCACAAAGCATCTCAGAGTTAATGTATTGAAAGTGGAGCTTTTTATTTTCCTGCTCAAATCCCAGCCTTCTGATCTTGGTAAAGAGCACCACTCTTCAACCAAAGGTGAAAACTAAGAGCAATTTTAGTGAAACCCACACTCCACACCCAGTTCACCATCAGAATCCATACCACCAGAATTTCACTTAAATTCACCTGTTCTCCTTTTCCTATGGTCCAGGCCACCATCTGGCTCAGATTCGTGTAAAACCTTCCTAGGTGCCCAACTGCTGTTTTTAGTCCTATCCAATCAGTGTTCCATCCAGCAGCAAATGTGACACTTAAACATTATCAGGCTGTAGCACTGCCCTGTCTAAACCCCCTCAGTGGCTTCCCATTGCTCAGAATAAAATCCAGACTTTCTGCCCCAAATTTGGCCCTGCTTACTGTTGTAGCCTTCACTCTGGCTCTTCACTGTTCTTTTGAGCCAGTCAACCTACAACAGCCGATCTCGTTCTTGACTGAGGGTATTTATATTCTCTGTTCCTCCTGGGGAGTATTCTTCACCCAAGTCTTTTTTATGACTAATTCCTTATCCTGTTTCTTAGTTTACATGTCAGCTGACCAACCTGTCTAGAATAGCTGTGTCATAGTACCTTACATACTTTAGAATGCTTTTTTTTTTTACAAGCTATTCTTTAACTTATTTACTTGGTTATGGTCTGTTTCCACCCTAGAATGTAAATTCTGCAAGGGCAGTGACCATGTTTGTACTCTTCCCTTTGGTAAGCAAAATGTCCAGCACTTAGTAGGTATGGAATAAGTGTTTGTGAAATGAACACTTGATCTGACAATCGACCTCTGCTTGGAGACACACTCTGCTGAGAAAATGCAGAGAAGTGTGCTGGGTGGGGCCACTGTGGATTCAGGTTTCTACCTCAAGCAGCGTACTTGGGGATGCCTGGTAATTCTACTTCGTGGCTTGGTCAGCTCCCCTCTGCTTCATTTGTCTACTCTTCAAAACCTTCTCTGCCCCGTGAAGTCCTGAGTTCTCTGGTTTTGTCTTCTCGTTTCATTTTCCACACAGCTACCAGAATGTTCTTCTTTAAAAAAAACAAACAGATTTTATCATGTTGCTACCTATCCTCTTTCATCCACTTATTTATTCATTGTTGTTGAGTTTCGTGTACCAAGAACCATGTTAAACCTTGAGAAAATAGCAGCAAGCTTCACTTGCCACTGAGGGAGGAGAGACCCCAGCAGTGTGACAGGAAGCCCTGGGGCGTGTCCGTGGGGAACTGCAGCAGAGTTCACGCTGGGCCAGCTGTGGTGGGGGTGTTCCAGGCAGATGGGGCAGAGGCAATGAACTTGACGCGTGTCAGGGCTTCAGGTGTGGTTGGCTGAGGGTGCAGGACGAGGGCCCGGCTGTGGGGAAGAACTTGTGGTATGTAGGGACGTGTGGCTGTCTCGATGGAGGAACCTAGTAGGCAGCTACAGATGTGGTCCTGCAGCTTCGGTGAGCTGGTCAGGGTTGGTTTGGAAACAGCTGGCATATGGTCGGGACACTGCCACTTAAGAGGTGATAGGTGCTGGGCTTCAGGGCAGGTGGGGGGGGGTCAGGGTCTGTTCACAGGATTGAGAGCCCAGCGTTTGTCTCTGTCCGCACCCCTGAGGTGCCCTTCCCTCTCGGGCTGAGGGATGATGTGCAGGAGTCTGTCTCAGTTGGGCCTGACTTGGGTGGGGAGGAGTTGGCATGCAGCTCTAGCTGTGGGTGGCACACTGTAGGGGTCTCCCTCTTCTAAACACCAGGTATCAGAAGTTTTTGGAAGGAGGGGAAATCCCAAAGACCCTCCGAAAACAAGTGAGCCCCAAGCAGAGCCAAAGCTGTCAGTCTGAGTGCTGCTCGTGGTGACCTGGCACCTGGCCGGAGGTGCTGGGAGGAGGCGGGCAGAGGGTGGGCTGCCCGGGAGGTGCACGTGCTCGGCTTCCCACTGCCCCGTCTTGTCTTGCAGCTGGACCAGATCTGCATTTCTTTTGACGAAGGCAAAACCACGATGAACTTCGTTGAGGCAGCGCTGTTGATCCAGGGCTCTGCCTGTGTCTACAGTAAGAAGGTGGGCCCAGCTGCTGATCTGGTGCTTTGGTGCCGAGGAGCACCGAGCGTGCATCCGCTGGGGCAGGTGGCAGGCTCACTCCCTGCTCTGAGCTGCCTTGCCAGCACCCCAGGCCCTTCCTGGATTCCTTGTCACCTTTTAACACCAAAGAACAAGCTTGCTTTAAAATGGCAGGGTCTGCCTCTTAACATCCCACTCTGCAAAGGGTCATCTGGTCCACGGTGTCTGTGGTCCTTGTAGAGTGAGAGGAAAGTGCAGGGAGCACCTGGGAAGGTGGCGTTAGGGAGTGCCCACAAGAAGGGAGTCGAGAGAGGGCAGTGGAGCAAATGTCCTTTAGGGGGATTCAGAGGAGGAGTGTATTTGCAGAGGGAAGAAAAAAGATCCGGCGTGTTGAATTCAATGAACTGGATTCAGGTATAAAGGTTTCCGAGTGCCTGCTGGGCCTGCACTTGGGTCTCTGGGATTTTGGTGAAGGGCCAGGCTGTGGTCGGTAGAGGAGCATTGAGACGCAGGGAACGACACAAAACCAGCGGACTCCTCTTAAGTTTTATTGAAAAGGGAAGGAAGAGACTGGGTGGTAACCGAGGCAGTGGCTGTCAGCCCAGGCTTCAACCCAGGTAATTGCCAGTGCCTGGGCCTTAAGCAGCTGATTAAGTCGGATCCTCAGTGACAGCAAGGCTGAAAACCATGGAGCTGAAGGGTAAAACGGGGCAGCTGGGGAGGTGGGTGGGGGAAGGGAGCAGAGAGAGGAAAAGGGGCGACACAATCCCAGAAGAAATATGCGAGGTCTCCTTGAGAGAAGGAAAAGGTGCCTCCTTTCAGGAGATGGGTGGGAGATGAGTGGGGTGCAGGGTTTCGGGGAGCTGATGCCAAAGGCCCCAATCTCGAGTGGCTACTGTATAGGCCATTTGAAGAGTGCGATTTGGTGAAAATTCAGAATACTTGCTGAGGGAATGCAAAAAGACTACTGGGAAGCTTGGTAGTCTGCTGGGGATCAAATGCACCTTACTGTCTCGGGCATGTGCGTGTGCTGATGTGACTTCCCCCAGTGGCACTTAGCCATCCCCTAGTGGAGGGCAAGGAAAGTGGACCACAGCACTGATTCAAGGAGGCAGGTTAGGAGGTGGGAAGTAAGTGTGTGGGGAGCTCAGGGGCGGGGTCCACACCAGACAGAAGGGGCATAAGCTCCTTGCAGTTTACCTGGCGCAGGACATGGGGCAGGTGGCAGGCTCACCCCTGGGCACCATAGGTTATTAAGATAGCCTAAGACTTCGTTGATTTTTGTCCTGGGTGAGCCTGTCACGTCTGATTCCTACATTCTGCATTTGTCCTCAGAAGAAATGCCTGCATGTCACTTTGAAAGCACTGAACGGGAGCTGAGCTGGTGAGGAGCGGGGTCAGGCCTGGTGCTGTGTGGGTGCTGAGCCCAGGCAGCTGTAGACCCGCTCTGTCCCGGGGGGGGGGGGGAGGTGCTTTCTGAGGTCGTGAAGGGCCTGTGGTCTGTTGTCATACAGGTGGCTGCTGAGCCCTTGCAATGTGACTAGTATGAGTAGGAGTTGGGAACTTTTTTCAGTAATTGTAATTGAGTTGCTGCAGCCACATGTGGCCAGTGGCTGCTGTGTGAGGTGACGCAGCACTGGGGTCATGAGTCCCCAGCCGGCGTCCTGGAACCCTGTTGACCCAGGGTTCCTGTATTTCTCTGAGTCTGTTTAGTCCGGTATCACATGAAAATAGCAGCGGCACCTGATGCAGATTAAATGAGCAGAAGCGTGAAGCACAGCTCTGTACACACGGCTAACACTTGGGAAAGTTAGGTCGATTGTTCCTATAAACGGGACCCAGGCGGGCAGGAGCCACTTCGTTTTCTCCTCACTGTATCCGGTGTCCGGTGCAGAGCGCCACCCGTGGCAATTAGCCTTTGGTGCATGAAGAGGAGGCGCAGCCCTGAGGGTTCCGTGCAGTCCTGTGTGCTGCGGCCCCACAGGAAGTGGCCGCCAGGCAGCACACATGCGTACCCTTCTGCTGTGCTCTGTGGTCAGCTTCTCCACGTCCCCGCCCGCAGCCTAACGTGGGGCCCCCAGCTCAGCGTGGAGACCTCTGCTGGCAGTGGACTGAGCCTCCAGGAGGGACAGGAGCCAGCGGGGTGTTGGGGGAGCAGCAGGGACACACGCACGCAGGCTGCTGTGGGAGGCGCGGATGCCCCAGCCTCTAGGGTAATTCTGACCAGATGTGCTTGTTCAGATGGAGCAGTCCTTTTGGTGCCCAAATTGGCAGGACCTGTGCTAGAGATTTTGGAGAGGA
Organism: Rhinolophus sinicus; assembly: GCF_036562045.2. Classification (NCBI taxonomy): domain Eukaryota; kingdom Metazoa; phylum Chordata; class Mammalia; order Chiroptera; family Rhinolophidae; genus Rhinolophus; species Rhinolophus sinicus. Next base: position 200,618,705 of record NC_133752.1, read on the forward strand.
CAGCTGGGCTTCTGTGTACACGAGGCCTGGTTTGGAAGACTCCGGGGAGGGCCATGGAGCACCTCTGGTGTGCCCCCTTTCTGCGTCCTCACCTCCTGCTTCTGGTCGCCAGGTGGAATACCTCTACTCGCTGGTCTACCAGGCCCTCGATTTCATCTCTGGCAAGAGGTGAGTACTGGAGGCGCAAGCCAGGAGGTGAGGGCCTGTGGGGGGCTGCGTGCGGCTGGGGAGGGCCCTACAGCCTTCGGGACACCCATACATTGATTCTCTCCCAGGCAGGCCAAGCAGCTCTCCTCGGTGCAGGAAGATGGGGCGAGCGGGGACACTGGCTCCAGGATCCCCCGGGAGGTGGCGGACCACGAGGTGAGCTCTCATGGGTGCGTGGCCGCTGCTGGCAGTGCTTGCTGGGCTCTGCTCCTGAGCTCTGTCTCCCCACAGTTCCTGTCGCTGGATGACCTGCCGGACTCAGGTTCTAATGTGGATCTGAGGACTGACCACGCCCCCAGTGTGAGTGCCCCGCCCCTGTGGGTGGGGTGGGTCTGAGGACCGACCACGCCCCCAGTGTGAGTGCCCCGCCCCCGTGGGTGGGGTGGGTCTGAGGACCGACCACGCCCCCAGTGTGAGTGCCTTTCCCCCGTGCATAGGGCTGAATGTAGCGGTGGTGGTCGTGGCTCACCTACTCTTGGCCTCTATGCAGGAAGTCCTCATCATCCCCCTCCTGCCCATGGCCCTGGTAGCCCTGGATGAAATGGAGAGGAATGCCAGCCCCCTGTACAGGTACGGGCCTAGGGGGCTGGGGGGTAAGGCCTGCCTGGGAAGGGTCTCTGCAGCTGCTGTGTTTTCGCCAGCACAGCTGTCAGGGGGAGGTATTGGCCAGCCGGAAGGATTTCAGGATGAACACGTGCACCCCGCACCCCAGAGGAGCCTTCATGTTGGAACCAGTGGACATGTCACCCATGGAGACACTGCTGCCAAGGACGGGTGAGGGCTTGGATATGGGGGCTTGGTGGTAAGGAAGGGTCTTCAGTGCTGAGTTCCTTGTTGGGTACCGTGTGTCCACCAGCTCTGGTCCTGGACTCCTTCCCTCCCCGCCCCTGCTCCACAGACCTGCCTGCTGGAGCTGACCCCCTCTGCGCCTGGCTCAGTTCCAGGGTGCTTGAGTCCTGCGGGCCCAGGCTCTGCACTCCTGGCCCCTGGGAGGGGTGTTCTGGGGGTGGGGCCTTCCAAGGGAGGGGCTGACCCTGTCCAATCCCCTTGTTTGCTAGAGGTTGGGAGGGCTGAGGAACAGCCAATGGAAGTCTCTGTGTGCAAGAGTCCAGGCCCTGTGCCCAGTATCTCCCAGGAGCCAGGTAAGAAGAGAGCACCCTGGTGGACCTGCCCGTGGGGGTTGGCACTTAGTGCTCAGCCACCCCCGCCTGCTGCCCTTCTGCCGCCTTGGAGCTGTTCCTATGTGTCCAGGCCTTGCTCCACACCTGCATTTGCTGTGCTGTCCACCTGTCCCTGGCCTGTGAGGTTTGGACCTGCTCATCCTGTCTGGGCAGACACAGGTAGTAGCAGCTAAGAAATAAAAGGACCCAAACAAGGCAGTAGCACGTCAGGGAGAGTGTAAAACGCCCTAGTTCGTTCTCTGGGTCTAATGAATGAAGCCGAGAGCGGCAACCCACCTGCTGTCTGGGCTCCGGGCTCCTTGGGGCTCATAGGTGTCTTGTTCCCCTGCTCAGGCACCTGTCCAGAAGGCCCGATTCCCGGAGTTGGGGATGAGGATGAGGATGCAGAGGGGGCAGCTGAGTTCCCTGAGGCCACAGCCCCCGAGGTCCCTCTGCAGCTCCAGGAATCCAGGAGCCCGCAGCAGGTGGGACCCATACTGAGGCCAGCAAAGCTTGAGCTGTTGGCTGGGCGAGCCTTGGGGTGGCCATGCTTACCCAGGGCAGGCAGTCCCTTGGTCTGTTCCCCCAGGCCTCCTCCTGGCACCCCAGGGCAGTGGCTGTGTCCCCAGCCAGACCTCTCCTTCTCCCAGCTAACACCCAGGATGGCAGCTGGTCACTAAAGCTCCAAAGGGTGGGCTCAGCTCCAGCCTGGAGCCAAGAAATCCATCTTTAAAAAACAAACGTGACACGGGAAACAGTGTTAATGTTTGATATTACTTTTACTTTTTCCCCAATGGCGAATGTCCTCCTCATGTGTTTCTTAGAGGTTTTACTTTTTAGCTTTTGAACCATTGGAACTTCCTGCCTTCCCAGTGGAGCTGCCCCTTGTCCTGGGGCCTCAGGTGGAGGAGAGCATCCCTGGGCCCTTTCTTTGCAGAGCACCACCCAGCCTAGGAGGCGCACCCTGCGGGAGCGGCCAGAAGCCCCCGAGCCTGTGTCCCAGCTGAAGGTGAGAGGTGATGGGGCCCAGGTCCCACCGGCAGACAGGGTGTGCTTGAGGCCCCACCACCCACCCCTTCTCTCCTGCTGCCTGAGGCCCTTGTGATGCCCTCGGATCCTGCAATGAGTGTTGCCGGCCCTTCCTTCCCTGGCTGTCACTGCACTGTTAGGCTTTGGGGGGAGAGTGCATGTCCCTCTCTCCCCCAGTGTCTGCTTGTACTCTGCTTAGGAGACCCCAGACCCCTGGCAGAGCCTGGACCCCTTCAACTCTCTGGACTCGAAGCCCTTCAAGAAAGGTAACTGGGTGGAGGGACACTTCCACTTGGTGCCTGTGGCTGGGCTTGCTGGGGCACGACTGGTGGGCGAGCTGTGCCTTGCACCCACGGGAGCCTGTGTGACCTGCCTGAGATGCAGTCTGTTTGCCCCCAGGTAGGCCCTACTCTGTGCCTGCCTGTGTGGAGGAGGCTCCAGGACAGAAGCGCAAGAGGAAGGGTGCCACCAAGCTGCAGGACTTCCACCAGTGGTACCTGGCCACCTGTGCGTGCGCTTGCAGGGCCGGGGCTGGCACAGGGGCGGGGCTGGGTCGGGCCCCGCCCACCAGACCTTACTCTCGTGCAGATGCTGACCATGCCGACAGTAGCAGGCGCCGTCGAAAGGGCCCATCCTTTGCAGGTGAGGCCGGGACCCTGCATGTGCTCTAAGGGGTAATGGCGCCATGCTCTGCCCACCTCTGCTCGGGCGGGAGCCCTGAGGCCTCAGGTGGGCTGGGCTAGGCAGGAAGCGGGAGACCCTCATGAGGTCTTTGTGTGCAGATATGGAGGTCCTGTACTGGAAGCATGTGAGGGAACAACTGGAGACTCTCCGGAAGCTGCAGAAGAGGGAGGTGAGTACCTACCAGTCTGCTCCCCCCCCCCCCCCCCCCCCCCCGGTTCAGCAACACCCCTCACCCATGCTCTCGCACAGGTGGCTGAGCGGTGGCTGCCCAGGGCTGAGGAAGGACTGTGGCCTGCAGAGGACGACCACCTGGAAGCAGCAGGTCAGTGCCTCCTGCAGAGGGTGGGGGTGGGGCTCAGGCCAGCTGCCAGTTGACCTGCCTCCTGCCTGGTTCCATCTCCCAGTAGATGACTTTCTGGAGCCTGAGGAGTATGAAGAGCCTGAGGGGGCGGAGCTCGGGGAAGCTGCAGACCTGGGTAGGTCTGGGAATGGGCAGAGGCTGAGGCTGGGGGAGGGGTGTGGCCCCCAGCTCACAGCTACCCCTCGCTGCCCCTCCCAGAAGCAGAGGCCATGCCAGTGTCCCTGAGCTATGAGGAGCTGGTCCGAAGGAATGTGGTAGGCGCATGTCAGAGCAAGTGGGGGGGGGGCTGGGGGTGACCCAACAGGATGCTGTAGCCCCCGGTCCTTCCCCCAGGAGCTCTTCATCGCCTCCTCTCAGAAGTTTGTCCAGGAGACAGAGCTGGGCCAGCGTGTCCGGGAATGGGAAGACAGTGTCCAGCCCCTGCTCCAGGAGCAGGTGAGGCAGGTGGATGGGCAGGCTGTGCCAACCGGAGCCCTGTTGCCTGCCCAGGGCACCTCAGGACCTGACACTCCCTCCTCCCCCCACAGGAGCAGCGGGTGCCCTTTGACATCCATACTTATGGGGACCAGTTAGTCTCAAGGTTCAGCCAGCTCAACCAGTGGTGTCCCTTTGCGGAGCTGGTAGCCGGCCAGCCTGCCTTTGAGGTGTGTCGCTCCATGCTGGCCTCTCTGCAGCTGGTGAGTGGCCTGGGCACCTGGGAGGGAGGCGGTGCCTGGACTCTGCTAACCCCTTGTCCATGCAGGCCAACGACTACACGGTGGAGATCACCCAGCAGGCGGGGCTGGAGGCGTCCGTGGATACCATGTCCCTGAGACTTCTCACACACCAGCGGGCCCACAAGCGCTTCCAGACCTACACGGCCCCCTCCATGGCCCAGCCCTGAGGACCAGCGGTGGGCCCCAGGGGCCGGCCCCCAAGGGTGCTGGGCACGCACCTGCCCATGGCCCCCCCTTCCTGGCTGGCCCAGCCTAATAAAGTGGAATTGCCATCCTGCCTGGCCTTAACTTGGTCTGTGCAGGGACAGCGGCCGCCCGTTTCTTGCGGCACAGCTGTGCTGAGTCCCCCCCACCCCCCCTTGACAGCTCACACGCACATAGCTGCACCTTGAACGCCCACTCACTGCAGGACACTGCGGAAGGCAGCCATGTGGCGCCGCACGCTGGCTACGACCTGCTCGGCTGACTGGGCTCGGCCATAGTAGTCTGTGAAGAGGCCATCGGGGCTGAGCAGGTAGATGGCCACAGAGTGGTCCACAATGTAGTCCTGGTCCTCGTCCTTGGGGCCTGCGCTGTAGTACACACGGTAGCTGCGGCTCACCTGGGCTACCTGCTCCGGCGAGCCGGTCAGGCCCAGCAGTCGCGGGTGGAAGTCCTGCACATAGCGGGCCATGGCTGCCACATCATCCCGCTCGGGGTCCACAGTGATGAAGACAGGCTGCACAGGGGGCAGGCCCGGCTCGGCCTCCAGCAGCCGCACTGCCCGCACCAGCTTCTCCAGCTCATCAGGGCAGATGTCCGGGCAGTGGGTGAAACCAAAGTACAGCAGCACCCACTGGCCCCGGAAGTCGGCTTTGCAGCGGGCTTGGCCCCGGTGGTCCAGCAGGCTGAAGTCGCCCTGGCCCACGGCAGCCTGGCGCAGGGCTGCTGTCCGCCGCTGGTGCTGATCCCGCTCCTTCTCAGCCTTCATGGCCAGCCAGGCCCCACCCAGCCCAGCCCCAATCAAAGCTGTGATCATTAGCCTAGCCCGCAGCCCAGGGCCCTGGGGCTGGCCCTGCCTTGACCAGAGCTGGCGTGTCACAGGCAGGGCCTTGCTTCCTGGGCTCTTGGGGAGGGCTGGAACCCCGAGCTGACAGAGTCTGGGCCAAACTTTGGGTGTCCGAGCCAGCAGCAGCATGTGTCTGATGCTCCTGCAAAGAGCCAAGGTTTCAGGAGTCTGGAGGTGCCTTGGCCTCCTGGGTCATCCCCCATCACTCTGGAGACTCGCTGCCAAGTGAAGGACCAACCCCACGCTTAGGCTCACAGCTGACCCCACCAGCTCTGCGGAGCTCAGAACCGCTTCCCCTCTGTAGCCTCAAACTCCAGCTTAGGTGTAATCAAATATCCATGCCTGTCACTGTCCTGCACCTGAAGCCCCACACAGCCTGCGCAGTACTCACCTGTGTTGCTGTGCGAGCTGACAGAAAGCATTCCAAGTGCATGCCTTGCCTGGATTTCTTAGCATGTCTGTGCAATAAAGCCCCATTTCAGAAAGGAGGAGCGAGTCTCTGGCTTCAGCCCTCAAAACTGGCTTCTCTGGCTATTTTGCTGTCAGCCAGCCTTCCACTTAACACGTTGCGTATGGATCACAAGAATCTTCGTTTTTTTCTGAGCCATGCGTTAAGGACGGATAACGAGAATTCTCGTTTTTACTGTTGACTCTTTTTACTTTGCACATTTTATTGAATTATTTGTGTTTTGTTAATAACAAAGGAAGCTGCTTTCTGCAGTATCACACCAGGAGGGATTACTAACATAGGTGAGTAAATCCTAAAAAATTCTATAGAAAAATAATACATGACATAGAAGCATTTACGCTTTAAAGAGAAGAGTGCATTTTAAAGTAGTTTCTTTTAAAAACCTGCCGGAACAGAGGGATATGAGGGATTTAAACCCCGCCTTACGCAACGTGTTAAGAGACCAACCACAGTTCTTCCGCCCCTTCCCCCACCCTCAGGAGAACCCCGTATCACCCACACTAGTCTGCCCACAGGGAGCACAAGCAGTTACCCACTGATGCGGCTCCATCCCTCAGCGTCACCTGATGAACCTTCTCCCGCACTCACTCTGAAGGACAGTTTCCACTCGCCACAGATCCCACCCTCTTCACATCCAGGTTTCCGCTGGCAACTGCTGGCTCAGCCCACGCCCTTCCGTGACCTCTGCCTTTCTACAGGGGCCTCTGGAGGTCCGCTAGGTGGTCTGAGGACTGCCTCACCTGTTCAGCTGCTGCTGAGGGCCTCCACCTCCCACCCCTCGTCCGGACGGTTCCTGAACTTGGGCTCTGGGCTGGATGACACTGGAAACGTCCCTTAGCCTCTCCGTACCAGCTTCTTCCTTTACTACACGGGCTCTAAGCAGTGCGTGAGACACCTGGCAAGCGAAGGCAGCCTGTGGATGCTTCCAGGGCCCCGCTCTGGAAGCCCTCCTCCAGGGAGCCCTCCGGTACAGCGCCGCTGGTAAAGTCAGAAAGCTGGACGCCGGCACCGAGCACGCCCCAGACGCCCACCCGCCCCTCCGTCCCCTGCACCCGAGGTCCTCCCAGGCTCCCCGGGCTCGGTGTCTGCACCTTGGCGGTCGGCGACGTTGTTTCGAGTCAGGGAATACGGCCCCAGAGGAAGCGCTAACCAGCCGCTCGCCGCACCTGGCCCGGCAGCCGCCCTTGGATCTAGCGCGTTGCCCCTCTCGACGCCAGTGCGCATGAGTCAACGGCGCCGCGCACGCGCGTTTGGACCGGCAGTGCGCGCAAAACATGGCGGGGCTCACCATAGGTCACGTGTTGGACGGAGCGGGGCTCCGTCCCTGGCGGCTTCACCTCAGTCGTATCGCTCCACACTTGCCTTCCCTTCCCGCCTTCCCGCTCCCCACCCCGGCGCGCCAGGAACAGACACGGCTTTGCAGCTCTCGGGCTTTATTGCTGTGTGTCGGTCGGCGGCAAGATGAGCTCAGCGAAGGGCGAGGGGGCGGCGAAAGGCGCGCGGTCCGAGAGTACGAGCGCCCCCTGCAGGGCGCGGCGCTGCGGGCCGCTGAGTGCGGGCGCGTCCAGGTGCACGCGGAGCCACGGCGTCCCTGCGGGAGGCGGGAACGGCGTTCAGCGGGCGGGGCGGCCAGCGGGGTCGAGGAGGGGCGGGGTCGTGCTCACCGCGGCGCAGCTTCTGGCCCACGCCGACCAGCAGCTCCGCGCCCACCGCTGGCCGGAGCGGCTCCCCTGCGCGACTGCGTCCGGCCCCGAGCTCGTGCAGCACGCGCGCCAGCGGCAGCGCCCGGATGAGTTCCACGGTGCCTGCGGGAAGAGGAGCTGGTCGGGAGGGGCGGGGCTGGGGGCGAGGCCCGGGGCTTAGGACGGGGAGGGACCTAGGCGGGGGACAGGGACGGGACAGGGACGCCGGTCTGCCGGCCTTCACCATCCGCGGGCGCGAGCAGTTCCTCTTGCTCCCGGGCGCGGGGCAGCAACTGCCGGCGTTGCGCGGGGGTCCCGGAGCATAGGGCTCGGGCCAGCCACGGGTCCACGCCTTGCGTCGCTAGCATTCGCTCGAAGCGGTCCCGGGCCGAGCCGTCGTCCAGCGTCGTGGCCACCCGAGCGGCGCCCTCGGCCGCGTCTTCTGCCTGTTCGCTGAGCCAGAGCAAGGTGCCCCCTGTCGGCGGGGGCGGGGTTTAGGTGCAGCGAAGGCGGCTCTGTAGCTCCGGCCCCCACACACCCCTTACCTGTCCACTCACCGAGTCTAGTGACCAGGTCCCGCAGGTCCGGTGGCCCCGCGCCGTCCATGCAAAGCAGCGCTTCCTCCACCTCCAGGGTGTGGCCCACGCTGCGGCCCAGGGGGTTGTCCATAGCGGTCAGAGCGGCTGCAACCTGAAGACCCAGGCCCGCCCCTACACCAACCTGCGGAGACAGTGTGGCCCGTGCCCTGCGTCCCACGGGGCTTGTAGCCCGCGTGTCACCAAACTCCAGCTGGTGCTGCACCCTTGGTTGCCCGAATGAGGGGTGGGGTCACAGAAGTCTTTGGGTGGGGGTGACTGAAGCAGGCAATGTGCCTGATCTCAGCTGTGGGGGTCAGGAAGACTTTGTGCCTAGCCTGGGGAGACCCTAACAGAGGCCTCACAGGATACATCTGGCACTGCTGCTCACCAGCGCTCCTGCCAGCTCCCTGGCCTCTGCCTGGCTGGGGAAGAGTGCAGCTGCGCCGAACTTCACGTCCACCAGCAGGGTAGACAGGCTCTCCACCACCTTCTTACTGAGGATGGAAGCTGTGGGGCAGGCAGAGGGGCTGGTGGTAAAGGACAGCCCGGAGCTTCCTGGGAGATGTGGGGGATTGAGGGTCAAGTCCCCTATAATGAGGTGACAGGCCTGGCGCATTGTGTATCAGCCAGGTCACTCTCAAATTGGTGGTCAGGCATCCTGTGATGAGGGGCCACTACCCCTGGGGTTGGGGGAGGTCCCACAGTCCCCTGATGAGAGGATACTATGTGATGGGAGGTCAGGGTCTTTAACATGCTGAAGGTGGACCCTGGAGTGTGGGGTCAGGTCACCTGTGATGAGTGGAAGGCTGTCAACAGTGGCTGTCACATCTCTGGCTTCATACAGGATTCCATCCGCAGGAACCAGCTTCTTGCTCTGACCCACAATACAGCAGCCCACTTGCTCCAGCAGACTTTGCATCTGTCCAAATCCCCCTGCGTCAGGACTCCCAGTGACACTGACCTCTGATCAATGACCCCATCACTAACCCTGATCAGGGACTCACCAGCAAATATGACAAATGGCAAAAACCATGACCAGTGACTTATGAACAATTCTGATAAGTCCTCGTTAATGACTGGCTTGATTAACCACGAATATTGATCAATGTCCTATTGATCAGAGCCCCCATCAATGATATTGACTAAGTCCCTATTAATGACTCCAAAGTTCATTGATGACCTTGACCAAAGTCCAGTGACCATCAGTGATCCATTAATAACTTTGATCAATATCCTCAGTGACCCTGATCCTTCAGAGATTCTGGTTAATGTCCCATCAATAACCCAGATCAATGACTGACCATTGGTCCACCTGTACCTGTTCTGGGCTCTGGATGACGGTGAATCCAGGAATAGACTCCAGTTTATCCAAGGTGCCCCCTGTGTGCCCCAGACCACGTCCACTGATCATTGGTACCTGCTGGACAGGGGTACTGAGTGTACCTGCACAGTGGCCCCTCCACCTGCACATCTGCCCTTACCTTCTTTGATTAGGACTTCTTCAGATGGAATTAAGTATTTACTAAGGCCTTGTAATGGGTCCAATTGGTGGAGAGGGAATGGAAAAGATTGTCCTGGTTTGGGATAGGGGCCACAAGTCTGGGGACCAAGGGACAGGAGTACCCAGCTCTTCCCTTGGGAGTCCTTTCAGGGTTACTGAATGGGGCATGGGCACTAGATAACTCGGTCCTGTTATGGGGGGCTGATGGGGAAGGGGACCCAAGTTCTGTCCTGGATCCTGCCTTTGGGACTCTGTCTGGGTCACGTTAGCACTTGTGGGCTTCTGGCCTCTAAGGTCAGAGTTTCTGATCGTGAGAGGAGGCGCCTTCTGACCTTGCAGCCACAGGCAGCCAGGGCAGGTGCCAGGACCAGGCTGACTTTGTCACCCACACCCCCTGTGGAATGTTTGTCCACGAGCTGCTGGCGCCAGGCCTCCGGCCACTCCAGCTGCTCCCCAGACTTGGCCAGGGCCTGGGTCAGCGCCACAGTCTCCTCCAGGTCCATGCCTCGCAGTCGGATAGCCATGAGCATGGCCCCTAAGGAAGGGGTACAGGGGTGTAGGCTGCATGAAGGGAGCGTTCCCACAGCTATGGCTTATCCTGGGTTCACTGGCAGTGGTGGGGCGCTAAGTGTCCTCAACACAGTCAGTCTCAGGGTAGGGCACCCATCCGTCTCCACGTACCTATCTGCACACCCTGCGCGCTGCCGTCCACCACAGCGCGTACGAAGCCCCTAATATCCCCCTCGCTCAGGCGGTCTCCGTCTCGCTTCAGGCGGATCAGCTCCGGGAGCTGCTTGGGCTCTGGCGGGGTGTCAGGAGGGCCTTGGAGCCCTCCCCACGACAGGTCACCAGGTGCTAATGGGTTGGGTGTCAGGTGTCCTGAGGTCACTGGAGCTGCCATCGTCCCAGGTCTGCAGGGTGCGAGACACACCTGGGACCGGCCGCCGCCTCGTGCCCACCTGGCGCACTGGTCCCTACCCTGTTCCCGTTTCTCGTGTCTGCCCCCTGTGCCGTGTTTGTACACAAACACGTGTGCTCGTCTGCGTGTCTGGCTCCCAGTTCTCGGCCTCATAATTTGACCCTGGCCCGTACCTGTCCCACACCGCGACCCTCGCCTGTCCTGCTGACGATTTCAGCCCGTGTATGCCCTGTGGTGCCGGAGACCAGGGTGGGAATAGTAGCGCAGACAGGAAGGAGCAGGTCCTTCCTGGTTAATGGAGGGTCAAAGACCGCTGCTGGGCAGGGCCTCAGAGAGGCAGGAATCTGGGCCAACCACTGCCTCGGGAAGGCGGGACGACCCCCAGCTCGCTTTTGTCCCGCCAATCTCGTAGGCCGCCGGGACCCGTCCCTCCCCGCTGCACGCACAGAGAAGCGGACACACGGGTGGCTCCGGAAGTTTTAAGCAAACATTTGCAAGGCCGCGCCCGCCCCCTCGACCTCTGCTCAGTGATCCACGTCGGTCAGGATCCGGGCCAGGTAGTCCGAGTGCCGGGTACCGAAGGTCCAGCCGCGAGGCTTCCGGTGCTGCAGACCCAAAAGACGTCGTTGAGACGTAGTTGACCTCGCGGAGCCGGCCATGCGGCCCCGCGCTAGGACTCCGGAACCCTGGCCCCAGACCTCAGCCCCTCCATCCTGGATCCGAACTCTTGACCATGGAATCCAGATCACCTGGTCCACGTTGTAGGCTGCAGGCCCGGGATTCAGGGTGTTGTCTTGAGGGAGCGAAGTACGGGCCAGCATCGTGAATTGGGGTGCCCGTGACTTGTAGATCCCAGGGTTCACCACGTGGTAGGCGCAGGGACCTGGGGTCTGGGAGGGCGAAAGGAGAGCTGCGACTGGCCTCCATTCCATGCTGTTCACTGAACCCCATCCCTTGCTTCCTGACCCTATGCGGTCTGCTCGGTTGACCCCTCGCTACGCTGTGCCGGGCAGCCCCTCCCCCACCTTGCTTAGGTCCTCGAAGAAGCTGCCCACCGCGCTGCGGCCGCAGATGGAGTAAGTTGGGGCAGAGACTTTGCCGATGACGCGCGGGCCCAGTAGCGAGGGCACTGTGTAGGTCCCGGGACCTGGGAAGGAGCCAGCAAGGGGAGGGGTCTGGGGGCGGGTCTTTGCGGATTCGCCCGGTTCTCCCCTCCTCCGCGAATGCTGGGTAGGCTTAGCGCCTGGAGAGCGGCTCCAGGTCGGGGGTAGGAAGGGCCTCCGAGTTGGAACGGGACTTTGTGGTCACCTGGGGTCTGATTCTCCGCGTGAGAGCCCCAGTTTCGGGAGGCGATGGTGTGCCGAGGCGCGCTGGGGTACGTCGCGTTTTCTGCTAGCTCTGGGAAGTACCTGCCTGTGGGGAGAACCAGAGGTGTGGGCCGGAATCGGGATAGGGGCCTGGTGGGGACGAGGCTGGGATTCTGACGGGGAAACTGAACCACGATTTGTCAAAGCCCGGTGGGTTTGGAGTTCTTTGGACATCCGGATAAGGATACAGAATTTGGAGTGTTAGAGTACCCGAAGGGGGCTAGGGACTCAGGGTTTCCGGGTGGGTTCCCTGGAGGCGGCTCGGCGTTGGGGAGACCGGGGTCCCCGGGGTCCTGACCCGGTCCGGGAGTGAGGCAGGGCGCTGCATGGCGCGGGCGGCCATAGATGGAGTACGCGGGGGTGCCGTCCGGACCGCGCACTGTCATGCGAGCCGGCACCAGGTGGCTGGGCCCGGGGCCGCACGAAGTCTGCTGCGTGGGGAGGCGCACGCCGAAGGTGAAGGCGGGGGCGCGGGGCCGCGACGGATCGTGTAGGAAGTAGCCTGTGGGGTGTCCCAACATCATCTGTGGGCCCGGCTGCTTTCGCCCCGAGCTCAGACCCCCGTTCCCCCAGAACAGAGCTTCCCCTTTCCAGCCCGGGGTGCAGCACCCCACTTCCCGCAGAGACCTCGCCAGCTTCTTCCTCCCCACCGCCCATCCCTCACAGTCCTGCGTGCGTCGCCGGTACCAGTGTTTGTGGGCAACTTGTATTTGGGCCCAGGGCCTCCGTAGAGCGCTGCGATGGGGCCGCGGGGCCGGTGAGGCCGCCACGGGCCGACCCAGACGTCCGAGCCCATGGTACGGCGAGTGCGCTTACGGCCTGCAGCACCTGTGGACAGAAGGTGGCGGCCCGGGCTCCTCTCCACCCCGGACTCCGGGGTCGGGGCCCAACCGGTATCCCAGGAGCCAGGTAAACAAACGGCAGCTTTCCCGGCTCTGGGGGGGGGGGGGCGGGCCGTGGTGCGGGGACGGAGCTTCGAGGCTGTCTCCCATCCCCCAACCTCCAAACTGAGTTCAGTAAGGGTGTGCGCGCGCGCCTAGTTTGGACTCAACACTGTGGGAAGAGAATTCCCCGGGGTCCTGGGGGGCCGGGATCTTTTCGGTGCATCAAGCAAAGATTCCGCGGCGAGGGAGCGGTATGGGGAACCCGGTGCCCGGAGGGGGCCCCGAAGTTGATGCACTAACCTGCTCCAGTGACTTTTCGTTGGGAAGGCAAGGTGGGGTGCCTCGATTCCCGCCCCACCCGTCCCAACTCCTAGACCCCATTGTGTCCGGGTCCCGCCTCCTGGCAACCGGACTGGCCTCCCGCCTGGCTCCGCCCTCCTCGCTCTAGCACCGCCACCCGCCTGGCCTCCTCCTTGGAGTTCCGCCTTGGCAAGTGCCCTGCAGATGACCACGGACCTGACTGCTGGTCTCACCCTTCCCAGGCTTCAATACACCCATTCCAGAAATGGACAGATCTATAGACAAAAAACAAACATGAGAATAAAGGAATCGGATAATGCATGCAGCAATCTCAATTTCATTGTTATGTGTACAGAGAACTTTGCATCTATTTAAGCTATTATGGAATATTTGCATAAAATAATCACATTCCACACAAGTTGAATAGAGATGTAATAGGACACATGATTTGATTATAACCCAAAACAATTCTAAGCAAACAATAAAATATTTAAAAATGAAGCAAATTTAAATACTTAGAAATTAACAAATTCTCTTTAAAAACCCCTGGATCAAAGAGAACCTCAAATGTGAAGTTTTAAAATATGTAGACAACACTGCTAAGGTAGATGTCTTCATGCCCAACTCTGTAGGATGTAGCTAAAGCTGTGCTCACAGGAAATCAGCCTTAAATGACTTCATTATCAATGAAGAAAAATTTGAAATGAAGAAACTTAGTATTTATTTTACAAACATTAGAAAAAAGAACAGTCAAGTAAATTAAAATAGGTCCATTCAGCCCAGCTCTGCCACTCACCTGCCTGCTCCAGAAGACAAAGGGGACAGAGGGAGTGTCCAATGGTCTTGTGGGGATTCCTGGCCTTCACTACTTGAGCTCTGAGCCCAATGCGCCAGCCTTGGAGGGAGAACTAAGGTGACTGCTGGGAGCGACTGGTGTGGGGCCCCCAAATGCCGAAAACGGGAAGCCCATAGAGGGGCATCATCTGTAGAGAATTTTTAAACAATACTCAGTGTGCTGAAGTTGATTTTTTATTATCCTGAACCCAGTAATTCTAAAGGTCAGAGGTGGAATACTCTGCCCAAATCTTTCATTGGTGAAATTTTAAACAATACTGTGGTTCCTGTTGAGTAACATATATGTGAGTTTTAAATGAGCAATTTTTATTACTTATCTTTTAGTAAACATTGTGTTCTGCATGGAAATTAATTTGGAGAATTTTAGTTTTCTGGTCGACAGGTTCAGACTAACGACAAGCTGTCCTTAGTGGCGTCAGTGCCTCATGCTTGGGCAGTATGAGTATCTTCAGAACTCATGGCTGGACATTCCCCTCTGCCTGTGATAACGCATTTCTCCCTTAAAGCAATAGATTTGAGATGAGCAATGATACCAGTGCTTGTGACAAGAAAGAATCAACCCAAGTTTTCTCAATTCTGTAGTGACCATCTAGCGTTTTTTGTGTTTAAAACTGAAAGTGAATGAAATAGGGCCAACTACAAGGTGTAATATTTTTGTGTGGCTGGTGCAAATTTGATTGCATGTGTGACATATTTTGCTGAATTTGAATATTTTAAAATCTGCCCAGTCAAAATGGCCTCCACCTGTCCAAGCAAAAGATTGTTGTAGGGATGTAGAAGGATGCAGAGCAGACTATGCAGGTACCGATATGTGGAAAACACTAAGATGAAAAACAAACAGCAAACGCACCAGAACCAGACACCAAGATAGGGGAAAAGAGGAAACATTTTGAGCAATGAATCAATCTTTCACACACAGACTGGAAGTATTCTAGAGGTTTTATCTTGTGGAGGGTATTTTGTTGGGAGAAAATATTAGCATCTTGTTTAGAACCAATGGTAAAGTCACAAGCATCTAAATTAAAGAAGCAGCGAAAGCACATTTGAAGCGATGGCCGTGGTTTTCCCCTAAACACGGTTTTAGTTATATCTGTAGTTTTTGACACACGACATTCTTATTAATTTAAATAGCTTGGCTGTTAAAAATAAAGCTGCGTCTGTGTGCAGGTGTTTGTGTGGCTGCAGCTTTCATTTCCCTGGGATAAATGCCCAGGAGCCTGCTGCGGGGTGGATGGTCAGTTTACGTTTCCTTTGCTTTTTGTTTTTAAAGAAACTGCCAAACTTTTCAGAGTGGTTGAACCATCTTACATTCCCACCAGGTGACTCGCTTTTTAAAATCAACGTGGTGCTGCTGAGAATCATCCACACTGTTGATGTAGCTTTAATTCATTTTCACTGTTTATAGCAGAAAACCAGCCAGTGAAATGAGGCACAATGGGGTGTCACAAATGAATTGCAGAAGTACCGTGAGCCTTTAATGGATATACTTTTTTCACAGATATAAGTTATAATCCAATTGTAAAATAGCTACTTAAAATTTTACGTGGTTCGGATTATGTCCATCTGAACACTTTCTGTGACCCCTCTGTAAACTTCAGGCGTTCTTTTGGAGGACGATGTGCATAGCACCCACCACCAGAGGGCGCTCTATACACGCTGCACCACCTGGCCCCTCCCCTCCCCACTGATGGCAGTTTGTCTAATTATTATTAAGATTTGTTTATCATCGGTGAAATTTTGTGTAATGTGGCAAAGAAGAAATTTAATTTTTCTTTCGATTTACTTTGTTATTTTTCACAAACTTTAAAACATACATGTGGTGTGTATGACTTCTACATCAGTTTCCCTGGAGGCACCGTACTCCCACTTCGGTGCTAAATACTTCTAAATAAAACAACTGATTTTGTTTGTTTTCTCAACAGTTACTTCTTGACTTACTGGTTTGTTTATTAAATATTGGTTGTTGATATTAACGACTGGCCTGGTGATTCTTAATGGAATTTCTAATTGTTGAGACACATGTCTAGACCTCCCTTCTCTTTAGGTGGCTTAACTGAGAACACTCCCCTGGACTGAGCCGATCTGCCGAGACAGCGAGCCTGGATTGACGTCGGTGTCCTGGGCTGTTGCCAGGACCCTCCTATGCTCCCCTTCAATCTTGGTATGCACTCCTGAGAGCTGTTTCCCGGGCCCTCAGACCTTGTTACTTGCAGAAACTAGATACGCCTATTCCCATCTGTAAGAGTACAATTCAGTTGCATTAAATACATCCTCAATGACGTGTGCCCATCACCATTATCTATACTCCAAACTATTTTTCAATATAAAGTATTTATTTTGCAAGTCCTAAAATTATCAACTAAGATTTTATAAAATAGTGTGAAGACAAAAAAAATCAAAGAAATCGCATTCTATTTTTGAAATAGTACCAAAAAATCTATTGATAGTACAAAAACTATTAATATTACAAAAAATTATCAATGATGTTCAATTCATATTTTATGTCCAAACATACCCTAACCATAGTTATCTGCATTATTATGGGCTACTTTATATGATCATTCGGATTTTACGACAAAGTCACTATTTATAACAGATGTATTATATCCAAGGAATGCTAGTCCTCAAAACTTATGGACAATGAGGAATATAACTCATTTCCATAATAACTTCCCTTTGGTTCCAACTATCAACATATTCTGTATCATGAAAAAGATAATAAATAAAAATTACAAAGATAACCTGAACATAAAACACTAGACAAAGGTGCTCTTTGTATTCTTTTTTTTTTTTAAGATTTTATTGGGGAAGGGGAACAGGACTTTATTGGAGAACAGTGTGTACTTCCAGGCCTTTTCTTTTTTCCAAGTCAAGTTGTCCTTTAAATCTTAGTTGTGGAGGGTGCCATTCAGCTTCAAGTTGTTGTCCTTTCAATCTTAGTTGTGGAGGGCGCAGCTCAGCTCCAGGTCCAGTCGCCATTGTTAGTTGCAGGGGGCACAGCCCACCATCCCTTGTGGGAGTCGAGGAATCAAACTGGCAACTTTGAGGTTGAGAGGATGCGTTCCAACCAACAGCCATCCGGGAGGCAGCTCAACTCAAGGTGCGGAGTTCTATCTTAGTTACAGGGGCTGCAGCCCACCATCCCTTGCGGGACTTGAGGAATTGAACTGGCAACCTTGTGGTTGAGAACCCACTGGCCCATGTGGGAATCGAACCAGCAGCCTTCGGAGTTAGGAGCATGGAGCTCCAACCGCCTGAGCCACCAGGCTTTGTATTCTTATTGACTTTTAGAAAAGGGTATAGATTAAAACAGTATCACAAAACAATGAAATAGATTAGAAAGGAAAGTAATAATAATTCCTTCCTATATTTTTAAAAAAGATATTAATTAAAAATATAGCTAACATACAATATTTTATGAGTTTCAGCGTTACACCATAGTTGTTCAACACTTATATACCTAAAGAAGTGATCATCATGATAAGTGCAGCAACCATGTGACACTGTACCATGCTGTCACAATACCGTTGACTATATTCCCTGTGCTATACATTACATCCCCATGACTATTTTGTAACTACCAATTTGTACTTAATTCCTTCACCTTTTTCACCCTGTGCCCCAACCCTCTCCCTCACATCTATCACCCTAACACATCTAGCACCCATCTGACACCATACCTAGTTATTACAATATTATTGACTATATTCCTTATGCTGTACCCTACATCCCCAGGACTACTGTGTAACAACCAATTTGTACTTCTTAATCCCTTCCCCTTTTTTCACCCACATCCCGAAACCCCCTCCTGTCTGGCAATGTTCTCTGTATCTATGAGTTTGTTTTCGTTTCATTTGTTCATTTTGTTCGTTAGATTCCACATGTAAGCAAAATCACATTGCATCTGTCTTTCTCTGTCTGACATGCTCCACTCAGCACAGTACCCTCCAGTCCATCTGTGTCACTGCAGATGGCAAGGACCCATTCCCTTCCCTGGCCAAGCAATATTCCATTGTATACATGTATCACCTCCTCTATTCATTCTTTCATCAACGGACACCCAGGCTGCCTCCACATCTTGGCCATTGCAAACAGTGCTGCAGTGAACATATGGATGCACACGTCCCCTCGAAGCAGCATTTGCGTTTCTTCACATAAGAAGTGGGATTATTGGGGCCTTCTTTGTCTCATGTTATAGCCTTTGTTTTAAAGTCTATTTTGTCTGGTACAAGTATTGCCCCATCCTTGTTTGTTTGTTTCCATTTTCATGAATTATCTTTTTCCATCTCTTTATTTTTCATCTGTGTGTATCTTTCAATCTGAAGTGAGTCTCTTGTAGGCAGCATATATTAGGGTTTTGTTTTCTTATCCATTCAGCCCTCCTATGTCTTTTGATTAAAACATTTAATCCATTTACATTGAAAGTAATTTTTGATAGATATGTAGCTATTGCCATTTTATTATTCATAATTTTGATTTTTTTTTTCCATCTTAAAGAAGTCCCGCTAACATTCCTTATAATACGGGTTTGGTGGCAATTAACTCCTTTAGCTTTTTCTTGTCTGGGAAGCTCTTTATCTGTGCTTTGATTTTAAATGGTGGATTTGCTGGTTAGAGTAATCTTGGTTGTAGGTACTTGCTTTTCATCACGTTGAATATTTTGTGCCAATCCCTTCTGGTCTGCAAGGTTTCTCTTGAAAAGTCAGCTGACAATTCTATCAGAACTCCCTTATAAGTTACGAGTAGCCTTTTTCTTGCTGTTTTTAGGATTCTCTCTTTGTCTTTAACCTTTGCCTTTCTAATTATGATGTGTCTTCATATGGGCATGTTTGGGTTCATCTTTTTAGTTGGGGACTCCGCATTTCCTGGGCTTGTATGTCTATTTCCTTTACCAGGTTAGGAAAGTTTTCAGTCATTATTTCTTCAAATAGATTCTCAATCCCTTGCTCTCTCACTTCTCCTTCTGTAACCCCTATGATGCGAATGTTGTTACACTTGATGTTGTCCCAGAGGTCTCTTAAACTACCTTTATTTTTTTGGATTCTTTTTTCGTTTTGCTGTTCCAATTGGATATTTTCTGCTACCTTGTCTTCCAAATCGCTGATTCAGTCCTCTGCTTCATCCAGTCTGCTTCATCCATCTAGTGCATTCTTCATTTCAGTTACTGTATTCTTCATGTCTAAATGGTACTTTTTTATGGTTTCTATGTCCTTTTTATGCTTGCTATCTCTGTTAAAGTTCTTACTAAGTTCCTTGAGCATACTTACAACAATTGTTTTGAATTCTGTCTCTGGTAAGGTGCTTTCCTCTATTTCGTTTAGTTCTTTTTCTGGAGTTTTCTCCCATTCTTTCATTTGGGACACATTTCTTTGTGTCCTCATTTTAGCTGCCTCCCTGTGTTTGTTTCTATGTATTAGGTAGGGCTGCTATGTCTCCCAGTCTTGGCCGGATGGCCTTATGTAGTAGGTGCCTTGTGGGGCTCAGTGGCACAATCTCCCAGGTCAACTGCTCTGGATGCTTGAATGTCCCTTGTGTGGGTTGTGTGTGCTATCCTGTTATAGTTGAGACTTGATTGCTATTGGCACATCAGTAGGTGTGATTGACCCTCAGGCTGATTTGCTGTGGGGTTTGGCCATGTCCACAACTTACACCCTGCTGTGTGTGGGGCTTACCCCACTGAGTGGAATTTGCCCCAGTGAGCTCTGTGCCTGTTGAGACCTCCCTTTGTGTGTGCCGCTTGTGGGGATAATAGGGCAGTGCTCTGCTGTGGTCTGAAGCCAATGTCCAAGTACTTTGGTTGTGGGACTTCTGGGAGGGGCTTCAGTGCAGGCCCAGGTGACCCACTGCCTGTGACCGGACAGGGACTACTTGGTAGGAGCTACAAAGCAATCCACATTTGGTATCTGACTGTGTTAACCCTGGAGGTGCATGGGAGAGGCCACACTGTGAACTGAGGACGCCTGCCACCAGTACTGGGCCTGGGGTAGCCCTGCAAGAAGCCAGGACACCCTGAGACCTGCTGTCACCTGTCAGCTATCTTAAGGTTCAGCCACTGATAAAGCCTTGTGTGGTATGCAAGTTGGGTGTGGTAGGGTCTCAGGGAGTCACTAGAGTGGGAAGAGTTGTGGTCACCAGGTTAATGTAGCTTCCGGTTTGGTGCCAGTGCTAAGCCTGGAGTGACTCAGCAAAAGCCTCAGAGCACACGGAGGCCAGTCACCACCCTCTTGGGGCAGACCCCGAGAGTTTTCCTAGGAAGAGTACAATGTGGGTGGGGCCGGCTGCTTGCAGAAAAATTGCCTGGGTGTTGGGTGAGTTAGGTGGGGCAGGGTCCCGGTGAGTCAGCAGGGTGGAGCAGTGGAGCTCACCAGACCAATCAGATTAAGATTTGGCCGGAAGTGTAGGGGGCGGGCTCAACACAGGAATGATGGCGCCTACCTGCTGGCTGCACAGGAGGAGGATTGCTCACAGCAAAAATGCGGACTGTACTCCAGCTCTCACCTGAAGCCACACACCTCATGTCTCCAACATCCCCTGAGCCACCGTCCCTCCGCTGGAGCCCAAAGTGAGTGCCTGTGAGTGACAGAGTTGGTATGCGGGCTGTTTAAGAGGATGCCTGGGTTTTCTGCCACCTTCCGTCTCACCCAAATAGTCAGAATCCCCACTGTTTTTCACAGCTAGGTGTTGTGGGGGCTCCTCTTCCTGGCACCTCTGTGGCTGAGATATCCCTTCCTATTTTCATCTGCCACACGGAAGTTTGGGACCACCCAGGTTTGAATCTCTGCCTCTCCTACCAGTCGCAACATGGCTTCTTTATGTCCTTAGTTATAAATCTTCTGTTCATCCAAATTTCAGATGGTTCTCCAGGTTGATTGTTCTATAACTTAACTGTAATTTTTATTCACAGAAAGAAGCAGGCACCGTGTTTATCTACTCCGCCATCTTGGATCTCTCCTATATCCAAAACTTTTTCATCATCCCCAACATAAACTCTATCCATTAAACAGTAACTCCTCCTTCTCTCCTCCCAGTCCCTAGAGACATCTAATGTGCTTCCTGTCTCTATGAATGTGACTACTCTAGGTGTCTCATATAAGTGAAAGCATACAGTATCGGTCCTTTTGTGTCTGGCTCATTGCACTTAGTATGATGAGTTCGAGGTTAATAGACGTGACATGTGTCAGAGTTTCCTTCCTTCTTATGGCTGAACCAATGTCTCTGCACACCACGATTGTTTCTCCATCTGTTGGTGGACATCGGGCTGTTTCTTCCTTTTGGCTATTGTGAGTAGTGCAGCTGTGAACATGGGTGCATACACATGTTTGAGTGCCTGTTTTCAATGATTTTAGGTGTATACCTAAAATCGCTGGGTCATATGACAATTATATGTTTAGCTTTATGAAGACTTGCTAACTTGTTTTCCACAGTGGCTGAGCCATTTTACAATCCCACCAGCAATATATGAGAGTTCTAGTTCTCCACATCCTTGCCAAAACTTTATTTACTATCTTTTTAATTTATAGCCATCTTAGTGAGTATGATGGTACCTCGTTGTTGTTTTAATTTGCATTTCCCAAATAACTAATGATTCTGATCATCTTCTCATGTGCTTACTGGTCATTTATATATCTTCTTTGGAGAAATGTTTAGTCAAGTCCTTTGCCCATTAAAAAATATGGGTTGTTTGTCTTTTTGTTGTCAAGTTGCAAGAGTTCTTTATACATTCAGGATATTAGAACCTTATCAGATATATGATTTGAAAATATTTTCTCCCATTCTGCAAGTTGTCACTTTATTGATAATGTCCTTGGATGCACAAAACTTTTACATGTTGTTGAAGTCTATCTATTTTTTCTTTTGTTGCTCATTTTTATTGGTGTCATATCTAAGAATCCATTGCCAAATCCATCAAATTATAAAGACTCATTTTCTTCTAAGAGTTTTATGGTTTTAGCTCTTATATTTAGACCTAAATATCCAATTTGAGTTAATTTTTGTATATAGTGTGAGGTAGGGGTCCAACATCATTCTTTTGCATGTGGATGTCCAGCTAACCCAGCACCATTTATTGATGTGACTATTATTCTTTATTGAATGGTCTTGGTACCCTTGTCAAAAATTAGTTGACTATAGGTGCATGGCTTTATTTCTGGACTTGCAGTTATATTCTATTGATGTGTATGTCTATCCTGATGCCAGTACCACACTTCTTTGATTACTGTAGATTGTAGTAAGTTCTGAAATTGGGAATTGTGTCTTGCAACTTTGTTCCTGTTCAGGATTATTTTGATTATTCAGGACCTCTTTAAATTCAATATGAATTTGAGGATGGGCTTTGCCATTTCTACAAAAGTGGCCATTGGGATGTTGAGAAAGGTTGCACTGAATCTGTAGATCACTTAGGACATCCTTGACAGCTTAAGTATATTAAGTCTTCTGGTCTGTGAACACGGATGCCTTTCCATTCATTTGTGTCTTCTTTAATTTCTTTCAGCAACGTTTTGTAGTTTTCAGTGTACAAGTCTTCCACTTCGTTGGTTAGACTTACTCCCAAGGATTTCATTCTTTTAAATTGTATTGTAAATGGAATTTTTTCTTAATTTCCTGTGCAGATTGTTTATTGCTGGTGTGTAGAAACACAACTGATTTTTGTGTGTTGATCTTGTATTTTGCAATTTTGCTAAATTTGTTCATTGGCTCAGGTTGCTTTCTTGTTGGTTCTTTAGGATTTTCTAGGTATAAGATCATGTCATCTGTGAGTTGAAATAGTTTTATCTCTTCCTTTCAAATGTGGATGCCTTTTTATTTCTTTTCTCTGGCGGGAACTTCCAGTACAGTGTTGAACAGCAGCAGTGAAAGCAGGCATTTTTGCCTTTTCCTGGTTGTAGGGGTGGGAACATTTCGAGTCTTTCATCATTGAATATGATGCTAGCTGCTGGGTTTTCCTAAATGCCCTTTATCATGTTGAGGCAGTTCCCTTTGATTCTTGGTTCTCTCAGTGTTTTCATTATGAAAGCATACTGGATTTTGTCAAGGGTACTTTCTGTAACAGTTGAGATGATTATGTGCCTTTCCCCATTTGTTCTATTAATGTACATTAGTGTAGTCTAAAAATTAATATATTCTAATCAGTGTATTACATTGATTGATTTTCTTATGTTGAATCACTCCTGCCTTCCTGGGATAAATCCCACTTGGTCATGGTGTCTAATCCTTTTACTATGCTGTTGGATTCAGTTTGCTAGTATTTTGTTGATTTTTGCATGTATGCTCATAAAGGATACTGGTCTGTAATTTTCTTTTCTTGTGATGTATTTATCTGACTTTGGTTTCAGGATAATGCTGGCCTTTGTCGCACGGAGCAGCAGCGCAGGGTTAAGAAAAGACAGTCGCCATGAATAGAGTTTAAGCAGGGCCAACAGACGTGCAGCCTCAAGGATTGGGCTGGGCTCCGAATCAGGCCTATGCATTAGCTTTTATTAGTTAGGTGGGGAAGTAAAGGAGATAAAGCTTGTCAATCTCAAGATCTGTGAATCCCATACATCATAATAGGAAACTGATTCAAGCCAATCACTCTTGCCTGCAGGCAGCTGAACCCTAAGTCCCAGGATGTATGTACTTACCCAAGGGACAAAACCTTTATGCATATGAATAGACGGGGAGCATATCATTGAATCTCTTCCCCTGCAGGTTGTGGGAAGGACTATAACCACAGAGGCAGAGGCTCTCCTTAGCAGGGGGAAGGTGGGGGGCTGTGCCCACCTCTATGAACCCCGTGGGTTCTCCTGTTGGTCCCCATTCCACTGCGCCTGGCTTGAGTTGTTCCCCCTGTGGGGAATCTTACTCGTCATTGGCTGATCAGCCATCTGTCTGGGGCTAAACAGGGAGACATAAGGTGCAAGCACAAAGGTGAAGCAATGACCCTGAAAGGATCCATCTTACAGACTTTCCTTGCTTTAGGGTAGGTACAAGGAGACAGACGGGTAGGCTGCTGCGTGGCAACAGCCTTAGAATAAATTAGGAGTTCTAGCTTCTCCACATCCTTGCCAACACTTTGTTTACTAAATTAGGAAGTGTGCCTGCATCTTCAATTTTTGGGAAGAGTTTGAGAAAGACTGATGTTAATTCTTCTATAAATGTTTGATAGAAATCACCAGTAAAGTTATCTGGTCCTGGGTTTTTCTTAGTTGGGAGGTTTTAGATCACTGAGTCTATCTCTTTACTTGTTATGTATGGTCTGTTAAATTTTCTATCTTCTGAGTCTTTTTTGGTAGTTGTGTGGCTCAAGAGTTGTCCATTACATCTAGGTTATCTAATTTGTTAATTTGTTAGGGTGTAATTGTTCACAGTATTCTCTTATAATCCTTCTCTTTCTGTAGCATCAGTAGTAATGTTTCCACTTTTATTTCTGATTTTAGTTGTCTTTTTCCTTTTTTTCTTGGTCAGGCTAGCTAAATGTTTGTCAATTTTGTTGGTTTCACTGATTCTATTGTTTTTCTTTTAATTCTACATAATTAAGACACAAGATCTTATTGTTTCATAAAGCCAATGTTCATTTAGATTTATTAGCATGCTTACCACTTTTTGTTGCTGTTTTTTCTCCCCACTCCTTCTGCCTCACCCCTCCCACTCCAGTTCAAACCGTTGTTTCTCAGTCTAGTTGTTAGGACACAGCTCCCTGGCCCCTGCTGGTATTATGAGCCTTGCGCTCCCCGCAGCTGACGCAGTGGGTCAGCCTCTCACAGCAGCTCACGGCAGCTCTCGCCAGCTGTTGTCGGTTCACAATAGCTGCCGGCCACTCATGCTGGCCACCAGCCGCTCATGGCAGCACAGCACATAGCAACCCACGGTAGCACACTGTAGTCCCCGGCAGCTCACGCAGACCTGGGGCTGCTCTCGGCAGCCCAGCTCCAGGGAGAGCAGTTGTTCACAATCTTAACTGTAGAGGGCGCAGCTCACTGGCCCATTTGGGAATTGAACTGGCGACCTGGGTGTTAGGAGAATGATGTGCCAACCATCTCAGCCACCTGGCCCGCCTGGATCTATATTTTCTAAGCCTTAAACATTATTCTAGATTTATTTATACATATATAAAAATACACATATAATTTCAACAACATAAATAGGATTATATAATATATTCTTTATTTTATATCATTTCCAGTTATATAATATTTCTTGCTTTAAAAAAATTCCAGTAATAAGGAAACCCTACATTTGATGGGGTTTGCTGCTCTCCACCATCTTATATGTATTTGCTGTTTGTTGTATTTAGTTTGGAATTATATCTTCATTTCACTGTGCTTTTCCTCCACTGCGTTTCAGAAAGGACACAGTGGTGGCACTGTCCAGCTTTGTTGGGCCTGGTGACCAGGCTGAGGTGGGCCCTTCTCATCGGTGCTACAGTGGGTCAGCTTATATGTGGATGCATTTCCCCAGCACACGGGGGTGATAGTTGCTGGTAGGCAGGAGACAGCCTCCATTCCTGTTTTGTTTGTGTCCTCTCTGAGGAAACAGACACTTCTGGCAAAAACCCCACCTCAGCGGGCAATTAGAAAAGGAGCTCTTGGGAGGACGCTAAAGGTCATACCTTCCAGGGACCCATTTTCTTGATTTTTATTTTTTACCTTGATGATAATTCATATCTATGTCACCTTTCCAGCAGCACATTTTTACTCTCTGGGAAGTCAGGAGGCAAGACTCCCATACTTTCGGGAGGTGACATGTCCTCAGTTACCTTCCCAAAGGTTAGTTTCTCCATGCAGGAAGTTTTGCCCTCGGTCTGGATGTGACGAAGGGAGCTGTTTTCTTCCCACAGGGGATGGCACTAGACCCTTCCCTGTCATCTGTGTGTCTCCAGGGCTCAGCTGCCCTTGGCACCTTGTGAAGGTGGTTGGGACAATGGCCTGTGCTCGGTCCCTCCTCACGACGGCGTGGAACTTGATGGCAGTTCTCCTGTTCTTTGACGTGGCCTGGGGCTCAGACCAACCACCGGGGTCTTCAGAAGCTGGGTGGAGGTGCCTGATGGGGCACTGCATGGCCTGTAAGTGGTGCGTGAGGGGGTGTCATGTTCATCCTCTCAAGGTCTTTGGACCCCAAACTTAATCAAGAAGCAGAGCCTGTGACCGGGACAAAGAATAAGGGTGGTGCCCTGAAAGCCCACACCCAACTTGAGGTCCACCTTAAGGCATGGGCCTCCCTGTACCGTCATCCTGTCATCTGATATCTTGGGGAGCTAAGAGGCCACCAGATGCGCGAGGCACCTGAAGCTCAGCAGAGCCCAGGCTGGGTGCCAGGGACGCTCCTTGGCCATCTCCTTGCTGCCTGAGTCAGGGATAAGTCCTGTGTCCCAGCAGAAGGGACAAATGCGCGTGGGCAGGGGTTGCTTTGTTTCAGGGACTCCAGGCTCTGTTTCATGTCTGAGCCCCACCTGGCACCTGTCCCAAGACTGACTCCTGAGATCAGCTGAAATGAGACGCAGATGGAGAAGACAGGGCTCTAAGAAGCCAAGCACAGAGGGGCGGCCAGCTGCCTGCCTGCCCAGTGGAAGCTTCTGCACTCGTGGCCTGAGTCCCCGTGCAGAGGATGGGAGTAGAGTGATTAGGCGGGGATGAGGGAAGGCTGAGGACGGAGGTGGGACACCCAGGGCCAGAGTAAGGCTTCTGAAGGGTCCCAGGGCTGGCTGGCGGGAGTAGGTAATGGGAGAGGCATCAGGCTGGGCTCAGAGCTCTCCATGGTGACATCTGGACACTCAAGACAACCTAGAGGGGTAGGGGGAGAGGGGTGCAGGAGGCTCTGGAAGGGCCAGGCGGGCTGTAATCAGCCGATAAAGAGGGAAGTACAGCTTTTGGGTACTCTTTATTTCGTTCATTTTTGTCTCTTGACAGCTTTCCCTTTGAAATCTCTGCTGAACTCAGGTAAGAGAAAGTCCAGAGGCGGCTGGAGGAGAGGGTGCTCCAGGCTCGGCCCCTCCTCAGCAGCTTGGTGTGTCCTGGCAGAGAAGCATGCAAGCCCCACTTCACCTGTGGAGTGCATGTCGGCAGGTCACACCTCTCAAGCAGCCCATGTCTGTGCTGGGCGGTGCTTGGTGTCAGGACTCATGCCCTGTATGGCCTTCCTCCGTAGTCTGAACCCAGCCCATGGGCTTGGCACCACGGCCATGTGTCCCCCCCACCAACGGCCCACAGTGGAATCGTCTTCTCGAGTTTCTAGTAATTTTATCAGGGCTGCATCATGTTGCTAAGGCTAAAGATAACATCTCCCCGCTGGTAACTCTTTCCTGCCAGAGTCCCTGAGGCTGGACCCAGGCTGAGAGGAGGTCACAGGTATGGGATGAGCTTGGGGGCATAAGGGTCCACTGGGGAGAAGCAGGCTGGCTGGGGTGCCAGACAGTGCTGCAGGTGCACTGCCATTTGCCACTGTGAAAGGTGGAGTAGGAGCTGGGCCCTGGTCTGATTGTCCCCTGATACCTCCCACTAGGCCCTACTGACAAGCCCCAAGCCCGGAAGCAGGCACAGAGACGCACCCCTCCCAGGCCCGGCAGAGCGCCGGCCCGGCACAGGTCCACCTTAACTGGGCGGGGCACAGTGCCGATGCCATCTGTGCAGAGGCAGCCCGGGCCTGAGTGAGGACGGGCTTGCACACAGCACGCACAGCTTTTAGCCTGCCACCCTGGCTGGGTCTGCGGCCCCGCACCATGATCCAGGAGCCTGAGGGCCCCGGCTGGGGCTGGGGCTGGGACGGGGATGGGGATGATTGGGATGGCGCTGTGCTTGCCCTGTTGGCGCTGGCTGTGGTGGCTGCCACTGCACTGGCCTTGCACTGGTTTGGCTCGGGGCAGGACCAGGAAGCAGTAGGACCAGCACCCACAGACCCCCAGGCCCAGCCTTCTCAGGCGGGCGGAGCTGCGCCAGCACTGCCCCCAGAGTCCAAAGTCAGTGGCGTCGTCGAGGGACCCAGCTCAGGGCAGCAGAAGCCAGAGCCTCCCGGACGCAGCCAGGGGACTCCAGCTACAGCAAGTTCCCAGGACCAGCAGCCCCCGGGAAGTGGCGATCAGGCTGCTACAGCCGCACCTGCACTCAAGACACCCGACAAGGTGGCCGGCGGAGGAACCTTGGGACAGCAGCATGGTAATGCCACCCTGGAAGCCCCCCGAGGTAAAGGAAGGGAACATGTGAAGCCAGGAGCTGCCCTCCCAGGCAGGAGCGAACCTGGGGGGATACCTGCCCCTTTCCTGATACACTTCACTCCTCGGAGTCCAGGCAGACAGGTGGAGGCAGGAGGCGTCCGAGCCAAGGCGCCAGCTCACCAGGCCCGGGTCCACACAGTGGAACAGGACACCAGCTGCTGGCAGCAAGCTGTGGGGCCACTTGGCTCACTGGGGAGAGGCCCAGGCAGCCGGCCGTGGCAGGCAGATGACAGCTCAGGAGACAGAACCTACCGCCCCCTCAAGCTGGACCCCTTATGCCTGGGCACAGTGCTGAGCGTGTGGGATGCTGTGGATGCTACTGGCAGCCTCTCTTATCCCCAGAAGCTGCCCCTACCAGACACCATGCATTCTGGGCCCCTGACAGATGTCTCAGAAAGGGGGCTCAGAAAGAGCGGCCCCCAACCAGTCCCACTTTTAGCTCTGGACTCAGGGGCCAAAGCTGGTGAGAGCAAGGAGGCTGAGCCCTGGGCCCCCAGGGAATCTCAGGGGTCCCCAACCTCTGAGGAAGGCTGGCCCTGGGTGATAAGCGACGTCCTTGTCACCAGGAGTTTCAGCCAGGCCCCAGGCTCCATGGGCCCATGGCTAGAGGGGCAGGGGAACACAGTGGCCTGCATTGTGGGAAAGGCTGGGGCTGACGGCTCTGGAGAGCAGTCTTTCTTCAACTCAGGGCCAGGTGAGATGGAGAAGCAAGGGGACCACAGTATTGGAGAAGAGAGAGGTTCCCCACGAGGCCAGGGGGAACTGACAAGTGGGCAGGTGTCTGGTTGTCTGGACACAGGGAAGCCAGCTGCAGACAGCCTTAGTTTTGCTTCCTCTGCATGTCCCTCAGCCACGCCCCCCTTACCCACCCCTAAGTCCCTCTCACCCTCTGCTTCCCCGCTGGTATCACATCCCTACCCAGGCATCTTATCTGGAGCTTCGACTCTTATGACATCCTCTCCTTCGCCTTTGCCCTCCAGAGATGGCCAGGGTCCTGCTAAGGACCCTGCAGTTCTAGCCCCAGCCTCAGCTACAGCCCCAGCCTCAGCTGCAGCCCCAGCCCCAGCCGCAGCCCCAGCCTCAACTACAGCCCCAGCCTCAGCTGCAGCCCCAGCCCCAGCCCCAGCCGCAGCCCCAGCCTCAGCCGCAGCCCCAGCCGCAGCCCCAGCCCCAGCCGCAGCCCCAGCCCCAGCCGCAGCCCCAGCCCCAGCCTCAGCCCCAGCCCCAGCCCCAGCCCCAGCCCCAGCCGCAGCCCCAGCCGCAGCTGCAGCTGCAGCCCCAGCCTCAGCCCCAGCCCCAGCCCCAGCCGCAGCCCCAGCCCCAGCCGCAGCCCCAGCCGCAGCCCCAGCCGCAGCCCCAGCTCCAGCCCCAGCCCCAGCCCCAGCCTCAGCCACAGCCCCAGCCTCAGCACCAGCTGCAGCCCCAGCCCCAGCCTCAGCCGCAGCCCCAGCCCCAGCCTCAGCTGCAGCCCCAGCCCCAGCCCCAGCCCCAGCCTCAGCCATAGCCCCAGCTGCAGCCCCAGCCCCAGCCTCAGCTGCAGCCCCAGCCCCAGCCCCAGCTGCAGCCCCAACCCCAGCTGCAGCTCCAACCCCAGCCACAGCCTCAACTGCAGCTGCAGCCCTAGCCTCAGCACCAGCTGCAGCCCCAGCCACTGCCCCAGCTGCAGCCTCAACTGCAGCCACAGCCTCAGCTGCAGCCCCAGCCGCAGCTGCAGCTGCAGCCCCAGCCTCAGCCCCAGCCCCTGCCCCAGCTGCAGCCCCAACCCCAGCCGCAGCCTCAACTGCAGCTGCAGCCCCAGCCCCAGCTGCATCCCCTGCCCCAGCCCCAGCCCGAGCTGCAATTCCAGCCCCAGTTGCAGACACAACCACAGCTGCAGCTCCAGCTCCAGTTGCAGAACGAGCCTCAGCTGCAGTCCCAGCTGCAGCCCCAGCCCCAGTTGCAGAACCAGCCCCAGACCCAGCTGCAGCCCCAGCCCCAGTTGCAGAACCAGCCCCAGCTGCAGCCCCAGCCTCAGCTGCAGCCCCAGCCGCAGCCCCAATCCCAGCTGCAGCCTCAGCTGCAGCCCCAGCCCCTGCCCCAGCTGCAGCCCCAGCCACAGCCCGATCTGCAGTTCCAGCCCCAGTTTCAGAACCGGCCCCAGCTGCAGCTCCAGCACCAGTTGCAGCCCCAGCTGCAGCCCCAGCCCCAGGTGCAGAACCAGCCTCAGCTGCAGCTCCATGCCCAGCCCCAGCTGCAGCCACAGCCCCAGTTGCAGCTCCAGCCCCAGCTGCAGCCCCAGCCCCTGCCCCAGCTGCAGCCCCAGCCACAGCCCGATCTGCAGTTCCAGACCCAGTTTCAGAACCGGCCCCAGCTGCAGCTCCAGCCCCAGTTGCAAAACCAGCCTCAGCTGCAGCTCCAGGCCCAGCCCCAGCTGCAGCCACAGCCCCAGCCCCAGCTGCAGCTCCAGCCCCAGCCCCTGTCCCTGCCCCTGCCACAGCCCCACTAGCAGCCCCAACTCCAGCTGCACCCCTAGCCCCAGCCCCAGCCTTAGCTGCGGCCCCAGCTCCAGCCCCAGTAGCAGCCCCAGCTGCAGCTCCAGCCCCAGTTGCAGACCCAACCCCAGCCCCAGCTGCAGACCCAGCCCCTGTCCCTGCCCCTGCCACAGCTCCATTAGCAGCCCCAGCTCCAGCTGCGCCCCTAGCCCCAGCCCCGGCCCTAGCTGCAGCCCCAGCTACAGCCCCAGCTCCAGCTGCAACCCCTACCCCAGCCCCGGCCCTAGCTGTGGCCCCAGCTGCAGCCCCAGCCCCAGCTGCAGCCCCAGCCCGCGCACCCCATGGTCAATCAACGCCTGCATGTCAGGAGCCCAGTGTGGTTCTCTGCAAGGGCCACCAGGAGGGGCAGATCTCAACTAGCTGGGGAAACCTTATTTCAATGGTTCTTAGGAGTCACCCCTTCCCAAGGCAAGAGAGGCCCCAGGGGACAGCCCCAAGTGCAGCTCAGGAGAGCCCCAGAGAGCCCAGCGCTTCCACACCCTCTGAGAACACCCAGTCTAGTTCTCCCCCTGAAGGTGCCACCCCCAGCCTCGTGGACAGGGAGGGCTCCTCAGGGGCAGACACAGGGGGCCTGGCTAAGGCTCCCACCCCAGACCCCCATGCAGGCCCAAGAGGAGATGGAACGGAGGAGAAACGTCTGGACTTGCTGCTGCCCGAAGCTGCCGTGCCCATTGCTCCTTCACAGCAGCCTGAGTCCACAAAGCCTGGCCCTGCACCCACCCCCGCTGCCAGGCGGGACCCGCAGCCTGTACCCAGGCCTCGGAAACGCAGCATGTGCGAAATAGCCGAGAGTTCTGAGCGGAAGCTCAGCCAGGTGGCCCCGGGACAGGTGTCCGGGGAGAGGCTCAGCCCTGCGGGCAGCAGGGATGTCCTCACAGAGAAGCAGAAAGAGGACCGCAGGCTCATGGCGTTTCTGCAGAGGCGAGGGGCCTGGGGGGTGGCGGAGGGGCCCCCGAAGCCCGGCCCCTTGGCTGGGGAGCCAGCCCTGGCCTCGGCAGCAGCTATGCGGCGGCGGCTGGACCTGGGCAGCTGCCTGGATGTGCTGGCCTTCGCCCAGCAGCACGGGGAGCCCGGCCTGGCCCGGGACACCTATGCCCTGATGAGCGACAATCTGTTGCATGTGCTCAGGGACCCGAACCTCTACCGGCAGCTGAGTGCAGCTGACCGCGAGCGCATCCTGAGCATGCGCACTGGCCGGGGCCAGGCCGTGCTCGGCGTCCTCGTGCTGCCCAGCCTCTACCAGGTCAGCCGCGCAGGGCTCACGAGGGGCCTTCGTGGGGAGGACGCCCCCGCCGCGGGGCCTGCGTCCCAGCCTCTTTCATCGCACCTGCACGTGTTCCACCCCCGAGAGAAGGCATGGCGGCCGCTGACGCGGGTGCCGGAGGAGGCCCCGCTGCGGGGCTGCGGCCTCTGCACCATGCACAACTATCTGTTCCTGGCGGGCGGCATCCGTGGGTCGGGCGCCAAGGCCGTCTGCTCCAACGAGGTCTTCTGCTACAACCCTCTGACCGACACCTGGAGCCAAGTGCGGCCCATGCTGCAGGCCCGCGCCCAGCTCAAGCTGGTGGCCCTGGACGGGATGCTGTACGCCGTGGGCGGCGAGTGCCTGTACAGCATGGAGCGCTACGACCCCCGCACTGACACCTGGGCCTCACGCGCGCCCCTTCCTGCCGGCACCTTCCCCGTGGCACACGAGGCTGTGGCCTGCCGTGGGGACATCTACGTCACTGGGGGCCACCTCTTCTACCGTTTGCTCAGATACAGCCCCAGGAAGGATGCGTGGGACGAGTGCCCCTACAGCGCCAGCCACCGGCGTTCCAGCGACATGGTGGCGCTGGGGGGCTTCCTGTACCGCTTCGACCTGCTGCGTGGTGTGGGCGCCGCGGTCATGCGCTACAACACCGTGACCGGCTCCTGGAGCCGAGCCGCCCCCTTGCCCCTGCCGGACCCTGTCCCGCTGCGCTGCGCCGTGCTGGGCAACACCATCTACTGCCTCAACCACCAGGTCACGGCCACCTTCACGGTCTCCGAGGGAACTGCCCAGTTCCAGGCCAGGGAGCTGCAGCCCTTCCCCCTGGGGAACCAAGGGGTCCTCTGTCCGTTCATCCTGACTCTACCGCCCGCGGACCGGCTCCAGACTGCCCTCTGAGCCTCTACCGGGCACCAGGCACACCCTGGGCGGGGGAGTGAGTGTGGCTGTTGCGCAGGGAGGTGGCTGCTGCTGTCCCTGGGAAAGCTTTCCTCTTTGTCTCTGGGGCTAGGGTTACAGTAAGCCTCTTGTTTCCCCGTCCAACCCCTCCCCGCAGAGAGCCCGGCTCCCCGCACCTGCGGTCGGGTCGCTGGGAGCCCCTACCACCTCCTTTCTGATGAGTCCTTGCCCCACCGCCTGGAGGCATTCACAGACCCCTCCTGGAGGCAGAGCACCCCTTCCAGGGGCCGGGCGCCCCTCTCACAGCACCAACCACATTGCCTGTAAAACTGCCTTAGGGACACTGGTGCTCTTTGAGCCAGGGACCCACGCGTCCCCAAGGACCAGGACTGGCTGAGGAAGGAGATGGCTGGGAACACATTCGTGCTTCTCGAGGGTTCCACGCTGGCCAAGGGGCCTGTGTCAGGGTGGGAAGATGGAGCAGGGAGCAAAGAAGCCCCCAGAAAACATCCTTGCCGCTGGGGCTTTCTGCCCATCCTGGCTTGGCTCTCTCCAGAAACCACTCTTAGCCCTCCTTCATCTGATTGGTTCTCTGTATGTGAAACTGCTCTGCTGCCTGCAGCCCCCTGCCCATAACCCCAGCCCAGACCTGGCCATGACCACTCGGGCTTACGTCCCTCTGCAGCCTGTGGGGTCTGTGCCACCTGCTCAGCCCCTCCACTTCCCACCCCGCCGCCTACCCTTGTAGGGTGAGACCTGGGCTGCGCCATAGCTCTTCCCTTTGTTAGCTGTGTGGACTTGGACGAGACAGCTACCTTTGTGTCCTCACCTGTGAAGGGATGATGGACGTGTCACTCAGGAGAGCTGTGAGGACACCGGTCACCTAGGGGAGCACCTGGCATAGCCCAGGATACAGAACTGAAGAAGAGCGTTCCCTTTACCCACTTTGGACACTCCGTGGAAAGTAAATAAATCTGAACACTGCGGCCCATCCCACCCTCTGACCTGCTAGTCCCCGTCTGGCCCTTTGATTTTTATTCTGTGCTTGGCATGGAATCCGCGTGATTCACTGACTGCATCCTATAATTCCCATGTTTTGTTCACAAGGTTCACTGTGCAGCTGGGTGGGACAGAAGGGCCCTCAAATTGTGTTTGAAAATCAGTTTATTGAGAGACAAGTACTGTGCATGGCCCATGTCTGGGCCGCTGTTCTCGCCAGGCCGAGAAGGCCCCGCCCTCCATGCTCCGGGCGGCTGGGCGGCCAGGGGCTACTGCTCACGCTTGGTCTCGCTGAGCAGCTCCTGCCAGTTCTTCTCCATCTCCTCCTTGCAGCTGAGGAAGGCGTCCTCCAGTCGCCGCATGGCCTCGGCCAGCGAGGGGTTGGTGCGCATCACCACCATGTCGTAGGCCATCCAGGTGGCCTGCACTGTGACAACCAGAGGGGCCCTGGTCAGGCCCCAGGCTGGGCCACGGCTCCGGCGCCCCAGGGACCAGGACCGCTGAGCCAGCCACCACTCCAGGGAGAGAAAGCTGGCCGGCCACTTGCTACAGGCCTCACAACCCCCCATGAAAACCCCTCCCTACATTGAGCAGTCATGACAGCTCCCTAATCTCACGCGTCTTAACTTCCACACACATCAGCCATGACACTAAAGGGCTGGAGGCCAGTCTGAAGTGAAATGTCAGGGAAATCAGAGCAGACACGGTCCTTCTACCCACAGTTCACAACTAGTGGTTGCAGTGAGGCCCCAACAGTCCTAACAGCCACCCAGGCTCACACGCTCAGGTGGGCAGGACCACACCCCCTCCTGCAAGGCTCTGGGCCCCACGTCACCTGGTGCTCTGTGGCCTGGACACCTCTCGAGGCCAGTCCAGAGACTCCTCCTTCTGGGCAGCTTTGCCGTACCCCACAACAGGTGTCCTTTGTGCCCACCACTGCACTGACATCTTGCTTGCCCTCTCCCTTTGAGAGCAACTTGAGGGCAGTGACCCCTGGGCCTACAGGTGAGCGTGTGGTGCCTGCACAAGTCCGATGGAAGAGTACAGCACCCTACCTCCACACACTTCCCTCCACAGCACCCACCCCACTGAACGACAAAGAACAAGTGTCCTAGCCCTTCTGCATGACAGCCAACCACAGCAAATATGTCCCCTTAAAACTTCTCTTTGCTGGGCTAAAAAATACTGGATACTTTGGGAAACTGTCCTCAATTACCAAAGAGGAGATAGGCAGAGTGATTAATAATAAATGCACAGGTATATCTACAACCAAGGTCAGCGGCAGGGCAGACATGAAGTTTTATTGAAAGAAACATCTGTTTGGTTAGGGAGAAACTGTTTGAAATGGCATGTGCAGTGTATCAGCAGACAGAGGGCACGTGATCACACAGCGAGGGCACCAATTCTTGAACTATTGGAAGCATGCGAGTCACTTGGGACACCTGCTCAAGTGTAGACCACTTCCCTCCCATGACCCAGAGGTTCCTGTCCAGCAGGCAGGATGGTGCCTGGGAACCTGCATTCTAACATGCGTCTGGCTAACTGGCGCGGGGGGTGGCTGACCACTCTTCCCGACCAACTGGACAGCAGGTGGCCATAGACCTGGAGTCAGAGCAGTTTGCTTCCGCTCTCCACTTGCCAGGTGCGTGATCTGAACAAGAGATCTACTTGGGAGCCGCAACCTCCTCTTGTAAAGGACAACGTTCCAATGTCATGGCTTGCTGTGAAAATTAAACAAACACTATATGTAATCTGCCTAGCACATAGTAGGTGCTCAAGAAAGGAGAAAACCTTACTATAAAATAAATGAGGTATTCAGGGCAAAGAGTTAGGGTGGCTAAGAATTTCAAACACAGGTGAATCTCATGTAAGTCAACGCAGCAGCTGGAATTCTAGCGCTGAGCTTCCCAAGGCCAAAGCACAGAAGCAAACTTGCTCAGTCAGGAGACTCGGTGACCATAACATAAAAACAAAACGGTGGTTGGAGATGCGTTTCTCTATGGGTCTATTTTATGAGAAGTATAATGTAGTTGGACAGGCCTGTGATGGCCCCCTACCTTAATGCGAGGGGACTCTTCTGTGTCTATGGTTGAATCACGGGTAAGAAACCTGGTGGCACAGCAGCAAAGAAGTTCAGAAAAGACGACTGAATTAGACCCCAAAACAGCCTGCCAAGTGCAGACGTCCGCTGATTGGCTCCCAGGAAGAATGTTTAGAACGTGTAGAATAGGAAGGGCTTGACTCATCAGCACACCCTCCAGTAACCTAAGGCTCATGAGTCCTTCATCCTCGTAGGACGCGCTGCGCCCCTCCTTTGTGCTGGCACGTCCCTAAGGCAGCACTGACCAGTCTAAACCCTGCCTTCAGGAAGTGTCTATACTGGTTACAGGTGGAAGAGACAGATAAACATACAAGACAGACCGAGCAAGGTGCTGTGGAGGAAATCAGCAAGTGTGCTGTGACAGGAATGGGGTAGACCAGGTGCTGAGGGCAGGCCCTCTCACGGGCTTTCGGGAAGGCCTGTGCAGTACCCAGTCAAGGTTGTAATGTCTGGAGGGGCCTGAACAGCAGATATTGTGAGAGGTAAAATGGGGCTCACCGCCGTCCACTCTGATAACCCGCTGGGTGGGGCCAAGGTCCTCACATGGAAACAAAGAAAAAACGGTCAAGGTTACACGTAGACGCAGGAGTCAGTGAGGGACGAGGACAAAGTGTCCCAAACCTGCATAGGAGAAGGGAGCACTAGTGACGTGGTGAGTGGATTTACTTTGAGAGCCTGGAAAGTACAAGTGGAGGACAGGGAGCACAGGGAATGATGACAAGAGAGCCAGCTGACCAGGTGACAAAGGGATGAAGACACGCCTGCAGGTCACAGCCCAGGGCTAATTCACATCCCTGGCACAAGAGACCAAGCAGCGTTTATAATGTAAATGGTGACGTTCTACCCCCCCAAACGCCAGGGCACAAGGTGGTCTCACAGACACGCTCTACCAAGTTTTGAAAGAACAATTAATGCTTACCTAATACAAGTGATTCCAGAAATTAGGAAGAGAGGGAAGACTGATAATGTCACTATGTGGGCTGGTGTAAGTTTTTAAGAAAAGCATTATATAACATTATATAGAAGCATTCCATTGACGTTATAGAAAATTTGAGAATAGAAATAAGCAAACATAGAAACATAATTTACCCTAAGGGTTTATTCTAAAACCAAAGACAATAGGTCTATCTCACATGAATATAGAAGTAAAATGCTAAATATAACATGAGCTAATCAACTCTAACTGTGTTAAGATAGATAATTTGTTATGAGTTTGTAACAGAAATTCAAGGGTGGTTGAATATCAGAAAATCAATCTGTAATTAACTACATTAATAAAAACAGGGAAATCAGAGGTGCATCTCACTTAATGCAAAACAGGAAGTTAATAAAGTTTAATACCTATTTGTGATTTTAAAAAATCAAACTCTAATAAATTCAGAATAGAAGGAGACACCTTTAACTTACTAAAGGTGATATACGAAAAACTTACAGCAAACTTTATACATAATGGAGAAACTCTGGATACATCCCCTGTAAGACTAGTATCAAACAAGGACACCTCTAATAATGCTACTGATATTGGAGATGCTGGTAAATAGAGTAAAAAAAAATTTAAAGAAATAAGAGGTGTAAGGATTGGAGGGTAAGAGATAAAACTATCGGCGTTTGTAAATTATAAAAATCTATATATGAAATAATAACAGTCCAATAGCTAAATCAATCTTAAAAATAAAAGTTAAAATATGTCCTATTAGGTACCAAGACAATTCTTTTTAAAAAAGATTTTATGGGGAAGGGGAACAGGACTTTATTGGGGAACAGTGTGTACTTCCAGAACTTTTTCCAAGTCAAGTTGTTATCCCTTCAATCTTAGTTGTGGAGGGCGCAGCTCAGCTCCAGGTCCAGTTGCCGTTGTTAGTTGCGGGGGTGGGGGGGGTAGAGGGAGTGGAAGGTAGGGGGGTTGGGGAGGATGAGGCAGGCAAAGTCCACCATCCCTTGTGGGAGTCAAGGAATTGAACCGGCGACCTTGTAGTTGAGAGCCCACTGGCTCATGTGGGAATTAAACTGGCAGCCTTCGGCGTTAGGAGCACGGAGCTCCAACCGCCTGAGCCACTGGGATGGCCCCTATCAAGACAACTTATAAATCCCTATTTTAAAAAATAGTGTGGTAGATGGGGCTGGCCCGGTGGCTCAGGCGGTTGGAGCTCCGTGCTCCTAACGCCAAAGGCTGCTGGTTCGATTCCCACATGGGCCAGTGGGCTCTCAACCACGAGGTTGCCGGTTCGACTCCTCGACTCCCATAAGGGATGGTGGGCTGCGCCCCC
Organism: Rhinolophus sinicus; assembly: GCF_036562045.2. Taxonomy (NCBI): domain Eukaryota; kingdom Metazoa; phylum Chordata; class Mammalia; order Chiroptera; family Rhinolophidae; genus Rhinolophus; species Rhinolophus sinicus. The sequence continues at coordinate 200,656,697 of NC_133752.1, forward strand.
TGCAACTAGCAACGGCAACTGGACCTGGAGCTGAGCTGCGCCCTCCACAACTACGATTGAAAGGACAACTTGACTTGGAAAAAATCCTAGAAGTGCACACTGTTCCCCAATAAAGTCCTGTTCCCCTTCCACAATAAAAAAGAAAAAAGAAAGAAAATCTTAACAAAAATTACAAAAGGCAAGTTATACAAACTATTTTAATATTATTTAATCTGTGGTTGCTTCTATGTTGATAAAAACATACTTTTGCCATCTGCTACACGGTTTAAAAATGTTTAAAAAAGACTTATATTACCCCTAAATTAGACAACTGTGCAGAACATTTATATGAAAATGGAATTATAAAGAGGAAAATATGTAAAACTAAAAATAAGGAAAGAATCAGATAAAGGGGCAAAAAACGGGCCTCACACCAGTCACGGAATGATATGGAAAAGCGCCGAGGGAGGGATATGAGGCCGCGCCCGAGAAAAACCTCATTTACGCCAAGCAGATGTAGGCTGCATGGACTTCCTCTTACTCTGGGACAAGGCAAGTGCACAAACCTTCCAAGAAGTGTAGCTGCTTAAATACAACAGTTGTGTGTATCAGACAACCTTACATATACTTAGAAGTCTTTACAAAAAAATTAAACAATTGTCAAAGCTGAGTCTTTTATGTGACTTGTTTCAATATAAACACCTGTGAACCTTGTCTCTAAGGTGAGAGAGCATTTCTTATAACACTAGTACCTTAGCAATATTACAGTAGTAATGTTAATTTACTTAGCTATTATTACTTAATAACTTCTTAAAACTATTATCTTAATTATTATTGGAATATTTGCCAAAGAGAGAGTCTCTAGTGGATCTAAATAAAAACGCAGTATACAGCCTAGTTTCTGTGGCATATCAGATGGTTTAGAATTAGATGTTAAACAGGAACACAGGGCTGGCCCAGTGGCTCAGGCGGTTGGAGCTCCGTGCTCCTAACTCCGGAGGCTGCCATTTCGATTCCCACATGGGCCAGTGGGCTCTCAACCACAAGGTTGCCGGTTCGACTCCTGCAAGGGATGGTGGGCTGCGCCCCCTGCAACTAGCAACAGCAACTGGACCTGGAGCTGAGCTGCGCCCTCCACAACTAAGACTGAAAGGACAACAACTTGAAGCTGAACAGCACCCTCCACAACTAAGATTGAAAGGACAACAACTTGACCTGGAAAAAAAAAAAAGTCCTGGGAATACATACTGTTCCCCAGTAAAGTCCTGTTCCCCTTCCCCAATTAAAAAAAAAAAAAAGGAACACAGAAAATTAGGAGAAAATATAAGTATTTCACTGATCTCGGATTAGGGATCCAAGCAATGTGAGTAAATCAGAAGTAAAATATTGATAGATTTCCCCCTACATCAGACTTCTGTTTACCAAAGATCCATACGAAATTAAATAGCAAACTGGGGAAAATATTTACTATAATTTCGATCAGACTTTCGTCTTACTGCATAAAGAGCTCTTACAAATCAGTAAGAGATCCTATCACAGAAATCTGTTATTCCTTTCTTGTTCTCAGTGCCAAGTCTGAGTTAAGGCTAGTAGCTCCTTTTTTAGCCTTTAGTTTAGCAAACACTTCCTAATTGGTCTTCCTGTTTCCAGTCTTCCCTCTCCAAACCATCCCTCACTCTGTTACCAGAGGTTATCTTTCTGAAACACAAGTATCTTCCTTGAAATCCCAAAGGGCTCCCTCTCACCTAGACAAGGAAGGTAAAATGCCTTCGCTTGGCACTGAAGACCTTCTGGGCTTTCGGCCTCTCCTTTCTGCCACCGTGTGAACCCACGCGCCCGTCTGGCTCCCTGACTCCGCCAGGCTTGCCCTCCTGGCACACGGCCCTGACCGCCTCTTCTGCAGGACTGTCCTTCTCTCCGCCAGCACCCATTCCTGTCTGCCCAGTCTCTACTCCATCCCTAATGCTCTGCTCAAAGCCTCACGTGCCTCCTGAGCAGTCAGCTCTCCTCCCTCTGCCGCCTGACCCAGTACCCAGTACTCGGTCTGCACCCTCATTAGCATTTCCCAGATTACAATTTTAACATAAAACAAAAACATGTTTTAATTTTAATTTATATATTTAAATTACAATTGTTCATCTTTCTTGATGTCTTTTCTGGCTTCCACCTACTTCTCTAATGAAGGAGCATCTATTCAATTTTATATTACTAGACTAGCACATAGTGGGTGCTCAGTAAATGGTGTTAACTGAGAGAATATTTAATTAGGTTGAAGGAATTATGTAGTTTAAAATAGAAAATGAATTACAGGACATTTTTTAAGGTAGTTTAAAACATGCATAAAACTTCCAAGTGCACAGGCAAAAATATTGCAAACATTTCTAAGTAGAAATTTTCTAAAGCCTATTGTAATAAATGGAAATTATTTGCAAACTTATAATGCCTTTAAAAATAGTTTGTTTTCACTTGAGTAGAGTATACATGCTTTCTAAAATGTGTTTTACGTTATGATTTTCTCTAGCAAAACTCAGGGTCACAAATTATACAAAGTAGTAAAGAATAAATTAAAGAAATTATAATGGTATCACTGCTACTGCTGGTTACCACTTAGTGGAAATGCGTTGAATAAAATAACAGACCAACATTCTTTTCCAAAAATGGAGAAACCTGTTCCAGTTTACTGCACTTTCCCCCACTGAGGGTACCTCCCATTTCAGAACCTTACCAATCCTAGCACTATTCCTCTGAACTCTTTTTCTTTGAATGACTCACAGAAAAAAGTTCCCATTCTGCTCACAGGTGTTATGCTAACATCATTTCTCATTCGCTGAGTACTTGAGCGTGGGTCTGGTACCCAGTTGGCACCACCACCAACTGGTGCCCAGTTATAAAAGGCAAAGTCACTATTTCTGCCCTCAAGAGGTAACTGTCCGGTGGCAGAAAGAAGATGCACACACATATAAAATCAGAAAACAATTCAGGACAATATTCAGTGGTAAGTGTCAAGTTCTGTGGTACAACAGTTACCTGGTGGTCAGGGAGGGAAGGCCTTGTTAAGAGGCACAGGATTTGAGTTCAGAAGTCTAGGGAGGGTCTGAGCTCTTGGAATGAAAGGGGAAGACACCCTGTCTGGGAAATCAGCCTACCTGAGATTTTCTCCATTTCCTCCAATAGCTTTTCCAAGTCTTTATTCAGGTCTGACAGCATTTTCAGCATGTTGTCATAGTTTCTTTCCCCAGGGTCAGAATCAGCCATCTAGGTAGTGAGACAGACCGATGTGTTAATTCCAGCTCCTCTACTCACACCTGGGTAGTCCAAGCTGGAAACCAGAGGTTATCTTTAATACCTCTTCTCTTGTCTTCCTGACCCAAGGGGTCATTGAAACTCATGAATTTTACTTATCCAAGGAATAAATATTTAATCATCTGTGGGAGCCACCAGTGAGCTGCTGTGGAGCTCACACCCCGGCCCAGCCCCCTGGGGTCTCTCCTGTCAGCCCCTCCCTCCCTCCAAGGTTGCTGCTTTAATTGAGGTCCATACTGTCACCCACCATTGGTTACAGACTCACTGAGCACCTACTATGTGCCAGACACCACTATTAGGGCTCTGGGTACTTCAGTGTGTCTGTGGGTCCAGACAGACAAAACCTCTGCTCTCATGGAGCTTCCGTTCCAAGGGGAGAGACAGATAATGACAGGTTTGTAAAAATACCTTCAGGCTGTGGTCACTGATACAAAGAACAGAAAATGGGGTTGTGTAATAAAGATGCTTTCATGGGGGCAGGGGCTTTAGCTTGCAGAGTCACAGACAGCCTTTCTAAGGCAGGACATTTGAACTGACACTTGAATAACAAAAAGGAGTTGGCAGAGAAGATCTAGGGGAAGAGTTCTAAATGGGGGAGTGGCTCAAGAAAAGGTGGGAGTGGCCCTGGTGTGTTGTAAGGATGGAAAGAAGCTGCAGGATGGGGTTGAGAAGAGTGGTAGGGATGAGAGCAGCTAAGCAGGCAAGAGCTTCAGTGTTTCTTTGAGCGTGAGGAAAAGCCACTGGAGGTTGAGAGGAGGGGATTATGTGACTATGTCTTAAGACAATGAACTTCATCTGTTTTGGGAAAATGGACTGTTGCAGAAGGTTGACAGGAGGCAAGAGTGGGAAGACCCGTTACTCAAGAGAGCACCAGAGAGGTCCAGAGATGACGGCGGCTGGAACTAGGGTGGTGATGATGTCACTGGTAAGAAGTGGGCTACCTTTTGGAAGATGAGCCAACGGAATGTGGAGAGGATCTGATGGGTCTAGGTTTGCTGGGGCAAGTGAGGGAAGACAGAAATCCAAATGACTCTTAATTTTGGTGAGAACAACCAGATGGATGGTGGTGCTGACTGAAACGGGGAGGACTAGGAGAGGAGCGGGTCAGGAGGGAAACCCAGCGCTCTGCTTTGAACATGTGACTATGAGAAGCCTATCAGGCCTCCACCGGGAGATGTGAAAAGGCAGGTGAACAGACGGGCCTGGAGTTCAAGAGAAAGGTTGGAGCTGAAAATAAGAAGCTTGGAACTCATGGTGCTCACTCTCTTCACCTTGCCCTTAGAATATCGTCAGAGACTCCGAACTGGTCTCCTTGCCTGTAGCTCCATCTCATCCAATCCGTTTTCCAGCTCACCTCCAGAATGACTTTTCCTAATATGTAAATCTGACCGTGTCACTCTGTTTGAAATCCTTCAGCAGCTCCCCATTTCTTTCAGGATAAAATGTAATCTTTTTATTACAGATATAAAGTCCTTCATAGGCTTCCTGCTGACTGCTCCATTCTCATCCCATTCTGAGTTGTTTAAACTGAAGAAAGCCCTGAGAGATCCAGAGTCTGATCAGATATTATTTAACATCTACAAGAGTTGTGTATTTCCAAGAGATGTGATGAAAAAAGATCCAGGAAAATCACATAAAACTCTGTAATGGTAAAAAATGTCTAGTTTTTGTTTTTTTACAAAAAGTGCTAAAGAATTGCAAAATGGAATAAAATAATTCTATCATGTGGGTGGTTACAAAAACCTGTGTGAGGACAAATAACTGGGCAATGACATAACTCACACCTAAGTTGTATGGGCTACTTGCTCAATTTATTAAGTTATAAAGTTCCAACTATTTTCTTTTATCCATATATTCAACACATATTTTTGAGCACCACTTTAGATTTTGAAGATACACAGTGATCAAAACAGATTAAAATCCTTGGTCTCACGAAGTTATAATCTAGTGGGGAGAGGAGAAAATAAGATTAACTAGTGAAATAAATATAAGGAGGGGGTACAGTACCAAGGAGAGAAAGTCAACCAGAGATGGAGGGTAGGAGAGTATGCAGGGTGGTGGCTGCAGTTTAAATAAGTGTGTAGGGGAGGCCTCCCTGAAGTGATTTGACTAGAGACCTGCAGGAAGTGAGAGTGAGCCACATAGACATCTGGGAGCGTATTCCAGGCAGAAAGAACGGGAAGAACAGAGGCCCGAGATAGGAGCCTGCAGGATGAACTGGAGGGAGAGCACTATGGGCAATGTAGTCAGTAGAGAGAGAACGAAGTGGAGAGTCGTGGAAGTTGGGTTGAAACATGGGGGTTGGGATTCTGGTGGGCCTTGAAGGCCACCAAAAAGACTCTGGGAGCCTGGAGGTTGCTAATCTGATTTACACGTTAATAAATCACTAGGTTAAAGAGAATAGCTTGTATGGACAGGGGTGAGGCAGGGAGACCAGTTAGGGGACCAGTGGAATAAGCCAGGCAAGAGATGGCAGCTCAGGCCAGGAAGAACTATGAAGGAGGACGATTCAGAGTACATTTTGAGGGAAGAGCAGCAAGATTTGCTGATGAGTCCATGTGGAACCAGGGATGACACGGAGGTTTCTGACTCAGCAACCAGAAAGGGAGGTGCCACTAGCTGAGATGGGGGAAGACTGGAGGAGCTGGTCTGCACGGGGAAGAAAGAACTCAGTTTTGAATATATTAAAGTTTAAGAAGCCTATGAGGCATCCAAGTAAGAATGTTTAGTAGGCACGTGGATGAATGAATTCAGGGAAAGGGGGAGCTAGAGAGAGAAATGTGGGAACCATCAGCATACAGATGATGACAACAGGTGAGATCAAGAGAGAGAATGCAGATGAAGAAGAGGCCCCAGGTGGGGAGGGTGAAGCGGAGAGGAGGCTGTGGCAGCATGCCAGGAAAGGATGGCAGAGCTTGGACCAGAGTGTTAGAGGTGGAAGCAGTGAGCACTGACTGGGTTCTCGGTATGTTGTGAAAATGGAACCAAGAGTATTTGCTGACATCCAAGTGGAAAGATGAATCTGCAGTGTGGTGAAATGCCGGCTAAACATCCACATAGGGGGTCACTGGAGTATAGATGGCCTTTAAAGCCATGGGATGAGTTGAGATCACCTAGGAAGTGAGGGTAGATGGAATGGAGGGATGAGCCAGCCCAATATTTAGAATTTGGGAAGATGAAGAGGAACCAGCAAAGATGACTGGAAAGAAGCACCCCATGGGGTGGAAGAGACGGACGTCTTGGAAGCCAAGTGAAGAAAGTAAACACTGATCAAGTATGCCTCAGATCACATAGCATAAGGAATAAAAAGTGACCACTGGATTTGACCATCTGGAGGTCACTGGTGACCTTGACAGGAGCTGTTTTCATGAAGTGTCAGGGATAAAATCCTGACTGAAATGTGTTTTTCTAAAGAAAAAGGAAGAGAAGTAGAAACTTGTGTGATTTGGTTCAAAGAGAAGCAGAGAAATGGGCCGGCAGCCTGGAATGTAGTGTGGACTCACAGTGTCTGTTTTAAGTTGGGAGATGTTACACCAGTGTCAAATATTCCAATGGGCCCAGGGAAATCCGGACATTTGATGTGGGGGTCATTGGCCATCTCAGTAAGACCTGTTTCAGGAGACCAGAAATGTAGCAACAAGATTTCCATGAATAAAGAATTAATGTATCATTAGACAAGACGGGTAGGGCATGTGAGGAGGGTAGGGAAAATGGGAGACAGCAGGGGATACAGAGTGAAGGTTTCTGTTTTTTGAATACACAAAGGCAGAGATGGGCCTGTCCTTAAGCAGTTTGGAGAGGGCTAGTTGAACAGAAAAGGCAGAAGAGTCACGAAAGGATAGCTGACAGTGCAGGGACCGCAGGGCAGGCTGGGTGGGGCTGGGTGGGTAAGGTCCAGGCGGTCCAGGTTCAGGCCTGAGGCCTCCAGCTTGCCCATGAATCTCCACGAAAGGTTTTTCTTTTAAGAAGATTGGTCCTTGATCCGAGGAGAATAACACTGGTTTGGCAAAGTTGTGTGGGTCCCTAGAGATGTTTAGACACGCAGCCAGAGGCCACATGGCTGCACAGGACCCTCAAGACCCAGGAGGTGGAGAGGACATGCAGTGTACCTGTCCCTGGACTTTGGACAAGGTGAGAGTGGCTTAGCGGTGTGTAAGGCATGGGGACAGGCCCAGGCCTAGAGGGACATGTAGTTGAGGGGCAGGGCGGGTAGACTGGGGGCGGAGGCTGTGGCAGAGTGATGTGGTGTCTCAGAGGGGGGATGGGTCTGAAAGAGACCCAGAAGGTAGGTGGAGGTGAGGGAGGCCGTGGGGCTGGAGTCCACGCCCAGGCTGAGGGCAAGGGCTGCGTGGGCGGCGGGAGGGTGGGGGAGGGGGAGCTGGCGTGGGGACCAATGTGTGTGTGTGTGTGAAGGGCTGAGGGACGGCGTTCTGGGGACTGAGAAGCCTGGCAGAGCTGAACCTCAGGGTCCCGGTTGAAGGAAGGGAGAACAGCACCTGGGATCCGAGTTAGTGAGAAAGCAGAGGTGAGGCGCCTGGGTCAGACTCCCGGGGAGGGTGCGCAGTGGGCGCCCTGGGGTGGGAGGCCGACGGTCTGGGCCATTCCTGGGGTGCACGAGAGGGAATTCGCGGCGTGTAGTGCATGGAGTCCAGAAGTGCCAGTGTGGGGGGCGACAGGCGACAGAGAGGTTCGGGTGTGTAGACTCCAGGATCCGCGACGTGCGCAGAGGGGTCGGGGTGAGGGGTGAAGGGCCTGCCGTGAGGCGGCGGGCGTAGCTGGGTAGGGGCGGCGTCGTGGCTGGGGACCGAGAGCGTCGGGGAGGCGTCGTGGCCGGGGGTGGGGGACCGAGAGCGCTGGGACGGCCCAGGACCTCCACGCCGGCGGGCCTCACTCACCTCCCGCTCCGCCGTCTACTCCGCTGCCGCCGAGGCCGGCAGAGACCTGAGGAGGCTCCTCCGTACGACGCCCCGCCCCTTTCCGTTACCAGACCCGCCCCCAGAACTGGCCTCTTGTCCTCATTGGCTGGTGTTCTGGAGGGGGCTGCGAGCACGTGACTGCGCTTGCTCCAGGCAGGAACCAAGTCCCGGCCTCGAGGTCTCATTGGCTGGTGTTCAGAGCGGAAGGGGCGGGGCCACCTCAGGCTGATCCAGCACGTGAGTCTTGCAGTCTCAGGCCTTGATGGAGGAGGGGCTGATGGGTACGGAGGCTAGAGCTGAGCTAAGGGGGCACCCCAAGTCCTGGTCGTTGTGTTCCTCCTCTTGGCTCCTTTAGGGGGAGGCCATGAACACAGGGTCCCGTCTGTCTGCTTGACCACTGTGTCCCCAGTGTCCAGGACAGCACTTGGCACAGCAGGTGCAAGTGGACATTTGTTGGATGAGAAACTGGATGCCTGAATATTTGGTCTTCACGACCACCATGCGTGGCCCACATTGCTGCGTCTGTCTAACCAGAGGACCACACTGAGACTCAGGGAGATGAGGCAGGGGCCCAAGTACATGCAACTGGGAAGTGCGAGCACCGCTTCCAGCCCAGGTCTGCCAGGTGGCGCTGGCCTCCAGGTAGTAGAAACACAAATCACTGAGCAGGGACAGGTGAGAGTAGCTCCGCCATCAGAGAGGCTGCACATACAGCTGTGATGGAGAAGAGGCTAGAGAGATCACTCGGGCCTCTATAGGCCAGTCCAAACAGCTCAGTCTTTAGGGGGTGACGGGCACCTTAGAGGTGTGGTCAGCAGAGCAGTGACATGGCGAAGATGCCTCTCTGGCTGCTGGAGGGAGGATAGGGTTGGAACCAGCTGTTGCTGTTGTTTGAATCAGGGATGTTGGAGGTGTGGGGGTTGGTCATGGGGGAGGGAAGTAGAAGCCATTTAGAAGGTGACTTGACAGGGCTTGTAATGTGGGAAGTGAGGGAGAAAGAAGGAATGGGTTCGTGGCCGGAGGGCGAGGGAAGATGGGGAAGAGTGGGATAGAAGCCATTGGAAGGCTGTCAATTTCGTGTTTAAACACCTTGTGTTTGAGATTCCTGACAAATATGGGGCCCACTGAATGTTCTCTCAGGGATTCCCATCCTTAGCAGACTGATTGCAGAGCTAGAGCTCAGCCAGGCAGTTCTGGACACACAGTGAGTCCTTGCCCATCTACTGAGTTGTCTGCTGCCACACCCTCCCCAAGCTGCCAGGTTCCTGCCCCTTCTGAACTTGGTTCTCTGGCTGTCCCTTCCCACCTGTGAGCCACCCTGCATACCTCCAATCATTCCGCCATTTGCTTTGACTGCCCAGAAAAGCATGCATCAGGAATAACTCTAATGGGCAAGGAAGGCAGCTTCAGGGAGGTGTAGGAGTTTGCCAGCCTGAGGGAGCATAGGATTTCGGGCAGAGGTTTCAGTGAAGGCAAAGGCAGGGGTGTGGATGAGCCTGCCATCTTTAGGGGATGGAGAGTGTGGCTGGGCTCCAGGTTCTCGGGGAGCAGCAGAGGAAACTCAGAGGTCAGTTGGATTAGAATGTGAGGGGCCTGGAGTATCCTGCCAGCAGATGGAGGGGGGCTGTCTTAAACACCCCACAGAGCCCAGCCCAAGAAGGAGGGGTGCTCAAGAAACCCAGAGATGTCAGTCTGGTCTGCCCACGCCCTTGTGCTTCTGAAACCCGCTAACTGTTCACCAAATGCTTCCTTTATATCCTGGGCACACAGCTAGACTACATTCCCCAGCCTCCCTTGCAATGAACCTGGCCACTGGGATGTGGATGGGAGCTCTCTGTGTCACCATCAGGCCAGGTCCAGAAAAGCCTCCCAGGAGTGGTCCTCTCCCTCTTACTCCATCTACTGGCTCATGTTGATGTCCAAGGCCATTTGGGAGCTCGCTACCTGAGGAAGGCAGGACCTCTGAGTAATGGTATGGGGCAGTCTTTGTCTCAGCCTCTGGAGCAGGAATCAAACTCCCACTGAGATTTCATGGTTTATCTGCATGACTGCCAGCCTGAATAGTGCAGATCTGTAAAGCCACAGGGCACCAGGAGCCTCTATGTGTCTGGTAGGATGTCACCAGAGGTTTATTCCCTGGCTTAGCACGACGGTTTCTTGTACTTACTTTAACCAAGAACAAATCAGATAACTTTGGCTGAATCTCAACATTAATTAAAAGCCAGCTGTTGGAAACTCTGTTCACTGCTCTGCCAGTGAGTGAGCAGCTGTGCCTAGAAGCCTACCCAAACTGCCACTTTCCCAAGGTAGGTTACATAGGCACCGCGAGAGGCGGAGGTCTGAGAAGATACTTTTGGGAGCCCGAGAAAGCTCTGATGGCTATGTAACAGTTTGTGAGAATAGATGTACTGTCATAAGCTTCTCACTGACACTCAGAGGCGTTTGGGAGCCTCTGTCCTGGGTCTTTTCATGTGCTCTCAGGGTTTTAATCACCTTCCAATCTGTTATCAGGACCCTAGATCTCCTCAGCTTTTAATTTATATTTTCAAGAACCTTGAGACATGTTCATGAATATTTCTTATAGGCACATCGAATTCGTCATTTAAGAATCTCATTTAATCACCCAAAATAGAAAATGTGAATTATCTTCGATGCTTCCCTGTCAGGCTTGTCAGTCCTACCTTTGACATTCTTAGCTTTCTGATTATTAATTCCTTAGTTTAAGTCCTGTCATTTCTCCCAACTCTGCCACCACCAGGAGCAGTCCCCTCTGCTAGGTCTCCTTGCTTCTATCCTTACTGTACCCCACTTTGTTCTAATATCATCCCAGTTAGCCAGAGTGATCCCATTAAAACTTAAGACAGTTATGTCACCTTTGCTCAAACCCCAAGGGCTCCCCCATCATTTAGAGAAGCCAGTCTGGCCTGCAAGCCCTCGCTGCCCCACTCCACCTGCCTCCTCCGACTCCACGCCATCCACGGCCCTCCGGTACCTTCCTCTGTGGCAGCAGGCCCCTCCCACCTGAAAGCTCTGGCTCTCGCTGTTCCCTTGGCCAGGAACACTGTGCTCTCAGGTACCTACATGGCTTGTGCCTCATCTCCTTCAGGTCTCAGTCAAACGGCCCCACTCGGGAAGGCCTGCCTTCGCCACCCTGTCTGAAATTGCCACCCACCTGTCCACTCCTCCCTCCCTTACTTACTTTTCTCCTTAGCACGTATTACTATCTGATCTACTAGGTAACTTACTCATTCTTCTTGGTTATGGCCCGTCTCATCACTATACTCGAAACCCTGCAGGGAGGGATGGCGTTTGCCAGTTTTGTTCATGGCTGTCTCCTGGTGCCCAGCACACTGTGGCACTCAGTAAGCACCTGCTAAATGAATTATTCCCAAAGCCTCCTGCTTTCCCTGACAGCCACTCCATCCCTACCCACGCCTGCCTCTCCTCGAAGTGAATTCCATGTGGGCAGGTGGTGCCTGTTCACCCCTGAGTCCCCAGCACAGGGCCAAGTAGATGGCGGGTGCTTCCTAAGAAAAGGCCTGGGACTGTCCCTAAGTCACTCTGGGTTCTCAGCACCTGGCAGAGTGCTGAGGCCTAGACTCACTTAAGAATGCAGCAATAGTCACCGAGTGCTTACTTACACTCCATATCAATTATGTTCTGCTTCCTTTTCATGTGTTTTCATAGAAAAGCCAACCTGCGGGAAGGGGCATGTGTTGCTCCAGACTACCCCATGTGCCCTCTTAGTAGTGACCACCTGACACCTGGACCGCAGGCCTGGGACTGCAGCACCTCCCAATGCGCAGGAGGCCAAGGGTCCCACAGGGCTATGCTCCAGCCCAGAGGGGTACAGAGGACACACCCCTGCATGGAGGAAGCAGTGGGCTCCACTCCCCAGCAGACAGACAAACAGAAGTGACCCCAGGGAATGGTGAAGTTTCTGAAGCAAGAATTTATTCCACATGCACACAGTGGGTATGGACAGTGACCTCAGCAGAGACATATTTCAAAGCAAGTTACAAGCTTCTTGGTCTCTCAGCCCCAGCCCTTCTCTTGCCACCTCTCTGGCCTGAGCTGGGGCCAGGGGATGGCCTCCTAGTTCCCAAACAAAACACAGAAACCTACGGGCTAAGAGAGAATTACATAGCCTTATTTTTATTAGTATCTAGCAAGAAAAAAAGTCAAAATTTCCTCTGTGCTCCCACTCCACCTCTGCCACGGGGGCCCTCAGAGAGCATCTGCCCGGGAGCACCTACTGCCAGAGCTGTCCTTGGAGCCTGGTCACCTGTGCATGGGCACCCCTTGTGCATGTGAGCTGACCACAGGCCCATCCCTCCAAACGTGGGGGCGAGAGGGCAGCTGGCATCTCTCTGGCCCTCAGCTGTCAGCCTTGGGAACTTGGAAAAGATCAGCAATGTCCAGCAGAGCTTGGCGGATGTGGTTCCCAAAACGCTGGGCATTCTGTGGAAGCCAAGAGTTCAGACCCGGCTCCAGGCAAGACCCTGCCCTTCTGTCCCCACTAACCAGGATGCTTCCCCAGCCAGACGGGCCCAGTGGCACCCCTCCTCAGGCCTGAGCAGCAGCAGACTTACCGTCTCTGAGCTTGAGAACATGCTGGAGACATGAAAGAAGATGGTGTTCTCACCAGCGATCATGTAGGAGACGCCATAGCCATCATCCACTACCTGAGGGCAGCACAAGGTCGGGGGAGGGCGTGAGGACCTGAAAGCTGAACTGAGGCCACCCTTGCTCTCCCCACAAGATTCCCAGGAAGGGGCTCTACCCCCAGATGCTACATTTTTCTGAAGTCAGTACCACCCCCAGAAAACGTGAAAACAAAGAGCTCTGCCAGTGCAGTCTGGCCCCACCTGGAGCCCCAGGACCTCAGGCTTCCCTGTCCAGGGCACCATCTCTAGCTCCCTGACAGACAAGCCCGTGAGAATGTCCCAGCGGGAGAGCTGACTCTCCACTAAGCACCCTTCAGAGGGAAGCCAGGCCTGGACATGGGTGTGCTCCAGTGGTGGGGGCTGGTCCCAGGCACCTGTCTGCCGGCCGATAGTTCCCATTCTGCTTCCACGTAGGGCAGGCCCCGGGCTGTGTTCCCACCTCTGGTCTGACCTCCTGAGTCCCTGCGCTCTCCACTGAAACCCCGGCCCCAGTCCTACCCACCCAGCACCCCGCAAGGGCACTTACGGGTCCAAAGCCACCGCCAGCGCCCAGGTGATTGGGGTACTTCTTTGGATCAAACATGCCGATCTGGAATTGAGCGCTCTGGCTGGTGGAGAGGCGCCAGGGTTCTGAGAGCACCTGCAACAGGGAGGCCGCAGCAGTCAGACACCATGCACTCCGCACACACCTGCTGATGGGTGGTGCCTGAGCATGTGAGCCAGGTGTGGTCCTGGCCCAGGGTGCAGAAGTGAGCCAGTGGCGGGGGGCCTTCCTGACTGCTGCCCCTGTCCCCCAGTCTGTTCTCACCAGCAGCATCTGCACAAAACTTTCAGTCATGTTTCAAGGCCTGCTGGCCTGCCCGTCCCTCTGGCCTCCGCTCCTCTCCTCCTGCTGTCCCTGGCACCGTGCACCCTTGCCTTAGTGTCTGGGTGCTGGAAGCCCTCTCCACTGGGCGTTCTGCCCAGCCTGATCCCCGTACCCTCCTGACTTCTCAGGAGTCACCACCCGACACATCATACCTTCGTTTGCCCATGCCTCTCACAAGAACACCAACTCCACATGGGATGGGGGTATCTTGCTCAGCGCCAGGACCACAGGCCTGGGAGGGGCCTGGAGCAGGAAAGCTGGCCCCTGCCCTTGAGGACAACTTCAGGGGAGCCGGCCAGACAGCAAACAGGCTGAGACCCATCAGGTGAGGCCATGGGGCAGAGGACACACCCACTGACAACACTGACCTCAGCCAGGAAAGGGGAGCTGACCCCCAGGTATTTGGAGACCACATAAAGGCAGAAGAGGTGCCTGTCGATGCCGTGCCCCGTCATGGCCAGGCGGTACATGTTCTGGTGCTTCTCAGAAGCTTTCCGGAAGAGGTTCTGGAGGTCTGCTTTCTGGGGACAGGAGCAGAGCAGTGAAGGGTAGCCCTGACCCTCAAGGTGGGAGGAGGCAGAGGGGTCACCTTGCGTGTCTTTGGGGGCTCACCTTGTGTGTGCCCTCCACCATGGCCTGCACGAAGGCTGTGGACTCGCTGGTACAGGAACGAACCGTCTCGGTGCGCCCCTCACGGAACATCCTCGTCATCGAGGCTTCATAGGTCAGGCAGAACTTGCCCTTGTCCTGGGGAACACAGAGGGTGAGTCTGGCGGGTGTGCCCTGGCGCCGCCTGCCCGCTCCGCAGTCCGGCCGGACTCCTACCCGGAAGTGCGCCAGCTGCAGGGCGATCTGCACAAAGGCATCAGGGCTGGTGCGACACTTCTTGATGAGGCCTTTGCCAAAGGGCAGGAACTGGAAACAGTACAGCTCCACGTTCTCTGCCAGCGCCCTGGCCACCTGGTAGGAGCTGTCGATGGCCGCCTGGCACTGCCGAGACAATGGAAAGGGTCCACTGGGGGGAGAGCTCTCTGAAGGGCAGACTGATAGTCTCAGGGTGCCCTCCACATCTTCAGGAGAAAGGGGGCACTGACACACACCCATGGACACAAGGCTCACACCTCCCAGCTAATCTAACCACCACATGGCTCCAGGATGTCTGATCTCCCTGTGGCCAGTCTGGACCATGAGTGGCTCCTGTCACTTCCCCCTGTGAATGGGGCTGAGCCAGAGGGAGGAGGCAGCAGAGTGTCTCAGGCACTTGTCACTCTCACATGCCCGTCCCTGCCCTCGGCCTGCACACCTTCTCAGGGATGTCCCACTGCAGCCGCTGAGGAGGTACCAGCATGAGGTTCGGTTGGCCCAGGCAGTGCCCAGTGTCTGAGTAGCCCAGGTGGAAGGTGTCAGTGCCCAGGACAAACTGCAGGGAAAAGGTCAGGCTGACGGGCCGTCCTTGCCCCCTGTACCCCCACCCCGGCAACAGGCCCCCTGTCTGGGCCCATTACCTCCCAGAGGTGCCCTACGATTGGGGCGTCTGCCCAAGCGTGTTCTGTGTTGAGGCCCAACTGGCCATTCTTGAAGGCAATGAGAGTGAAAGACTTGTCGAACCACCTGCAGGAGGAGCAGGTGATGAGGTGAGGCAGGCGGGGGCTCCCGGGGCCGAGGGCAGGGGCGCTGACCTGTTGTAGCAGTTGCCGTGCAGCAGAGCCTTGCCGTACAGGCTAAGGCTGGCCTCATCTTCGGGGTCATAGCGGTGAGACTCCTCATCCAGGGTCACAAAGAAAGCGGCACGCTCAATGGTGTCCAGAGAAGCCTTGTTCTTGCCGGAGCTGAAGAAGGTCTGGCGTGCCTGTGCCCACTCCGTTCTGGGGGCATCAGGGCAGGGTGAGCTGCGGCCACTGCAGGCTGTGGCCAAGGGCACCTCCTAGGACCTGGCAGGGCCTGGGACTGGCTGAGGTGGTGCTGCTGGGCCGCCCTCCAGTTAGGGCTACGGCAGCCACCCCACTGCCGTGGCCACCAGCACCCTCACTAGTGGCCCCGGCACACCCCTCCCTCTGTCATGCCTCTGGCCCCAAGTTCCAGGGTGGGTACAGGGCCAGGCTCCTCTCCTCACGGGGCCTGAGCCTCAGCCAGCAGTCCCTGCCCGCCGGCCCGGTACCTTCCGCCTGCAGTGAGGGCTGCCAGCCTCTCCTCGCCCGGCTGAGGTGGGGAGGGGTCATCCAGGATCCTCTGGAACTGCAGCTCCAGGTCCCGAGGCTTGAGCAGGCTGGAGCCGTCATACAGCCACACCTTGAAGAAGCGGCCCCGGTGGTACACCGCCACATGCCTGCTCTCGGCCAGGTGCTGCAGCACGTCTGTAGGGGCCACAGGTGGGCTGAGGCGCAGCACGGTGGCAGGAGCACCCCCATGCCCAGCACTGCACTTGCGCGGTGCCCCTGTGACCCCTGGCTTGCCAGGCTCCCCTCTCCCAGCACTAAGCCAGGGCCTGTGCTGGGTGCTTCTATGCCTCTCGCGTAATGCCATGGCTCGAGGAAATAACACAATCTGTCTCAGTGTCACAAATGCAGGCTGCTGCCCCTGCCAGACCTTCGGGACCCGGCCCTCGTCCAGAGGCAGCAGTGCTTCTCCGGATGCTCTGTACTCAGACTCCCCCAGCCTGCAGGTGAGCCCTGGAGGAGGTGCAGGGTCCCAGCACTGGCATTTCCTGTAAACACTAGGAGTCTAATATCTGCCAGAAACTGGCTGTTTTTGACAGTTACACCACCCTGAGACACTGAGGGCACTGGGGACGAACAGGTAGTGGGACACCTGCCATGGCGGGACCATAGCTGGAGGGAAGGGTTCAGTCACAATGGCCTCACGTGGGCCCAAGGCTATGACCCGCCTGGTACCTGTCTCCTTGCCCGGGATCCGAGTGGTGTTGAACATTCTCTCCATCTGGTAGGAGCACATGGGCACGATGCCAAGTGCCATCACCTGGGAGGAAGGCCCGGCACGGCTCAGACGTGGCCCGCTCTCCCTTCACTCCCTCCACCCTAACACAACTCACAGGCTTGATCTGTTCCCGGTCCAGTTTACGGCGATATGTGATCATGGCATGAACGATGTTCCCCAGGCGGGCTGCTTGTACGTCCGTGTTCTTGGTGAACACAAAGTCCTGTGGGAGAGGGTGGAGCCTGCAGGCAGCCACAACAGGCCCAGGGTCGCCTGGGACCCCGGCTCTCCATGCCTGCAGACCTGCTTTGTCCCTTTCCCCCAGTCCATCCCACACGCTGTCAGATGAACTGCCAAACATGAAACGACCACATCACTCCTCAGCCTCAGCTCTGACTCAAGCTGCTTTTCCATAACTACTTGGTTCATGTTTTGTTTATTTTGCTTTGAGAAAGTGGTTTCCACCACGAAAAAAAACAGCTGACAACCTCAGGTAGGGACACTTCGTGTGTAGGCTTCTGGGAGGACAGCCTGGTGGAGGAAGGGACGTGGCTGGGAGGACAGGCTGATGGAGGAGGAAATGCGGCCGGGAGGTCAGGCCAGTGGAGGAGGGACGTAGCTGGGAGGACAGCCCGGTGGGGGGGAATGCAGCAAGCTGTTCAGAATGTGATCTGGACAGCGGGAGACGATTGAGGGGTGCTGTGTAGATCGCAACTGGGTCAGGCCTGCACTGGGGCAGGAGGACGCGTCACGTGGCAAAGGGCCAAAGTGACCTCCTGAGTGCTAAGCGAAGTAGCTCTGGATCCGCAGTGACACAAAAGAAGGTATGGTTAAGGAAGTCCCATGGGAATGGCGTCAGGATGGCTGGGAACCCGTGGCCAGTGAGGCACCAAGAAGAAAGTGTTGGGGCTTGTGCAGGGCAGTGAGCCTGAGGGACACTGAGAGGGACAGTGTCAGGCTGTGAGGCTACAGGGTTCTCTGCATCCTGTTTCCCTATTGCCCCAAGGCTGCTTCCTGACTATTCTTCCAGCATCTTCCCCATCTTCCCTTTCCCTCAGGCCTCACTGCAGAACCCCCACCTGCCTGTGGAAACTGCCACTGGGGCTCTGGGGTGTCCTCCGGGTCCTTTGCCCTGAGCCCCGGACCTGAGGACAGAGCTGAGCACACAGGTGCCCCATCTTACCATGACGTAATAGTTGCTGTTCACCACGAGGGGGTTCCGGCCTCGAAGGTAGATGTACTCTTCCCACCAGTCACTCACCTGTGGGGGGGGGGGCAGTTAGAGCTGGGCGCACGTGGGCTGTGGGCAGCTGTGACAGAGGTAGGTGAGGGGAAGCGCAGGAGGAAACTCACGTAGTTGGTCGCCCACCACGACTTGAGTATCAGGTACTTCTGCAGCCTGGGAGCAGTCTTCTCCTGGAATTCCTTGGCCAGCTTCTCCTTACGGTAATACTCCTCGTCGTTCAACAAGGGCCGCACCGACTCCAGGTACTGTCCAGACAGGTGACCATCAGCGTGGGGGCCGGACAGCAATGGCTGTCTCTGTCCCAACCCTCTTCTGACCCCAGCCCCAATGCGCTCAAACACACTCTTTGAAGGGGACAGTCCCTTCTGTTTGGACAAGTCCTCTGAGTCCAGCCCACCCTGCCCACTGGGGTACCTGATCCCGGCCCTCACCCGCTGAATCGTGGCTGACACCTTGGGCACGGGGAGCTTGGGTAGAGATGTCTGGAAGCTGTAGAGCATAGGCCGCCGGCCAGACAGAAGGCGAACGCAGGTCTGTGGGTACAGGGCAGAGAGTGCTGGGCTGGGAGCCAGAGGAATGGATGGAAACAAACTAGTGAACACTTGAGGAGCTGGGCCCAAACCCTCAGAACCAGGACAAGCCCACGTGCCCGGCACCAGTGCCCGCCTGCCTCTCCCCTCCAGTTCAGAACCCCAAATGAGGCCCCCAGGGTCTTCAACCAGATGCCTGAAGCCCTCCACCAGCTTCTGCTCACAGCCCAGACTTTGGTGAAGCGGCTGGTCCGGCCATGCATCTCAAACATCCAGCCATGGTAGGAAAGAAGCAGTTTCAGGGTTTGGCGGAAGAAAAAGATGCCGAGCATCCACACTCCCGTGGAGAAGATGGCCATGCTGACAAGTGCCCGGGTCTGTGGGGTTCGGTAGGGGCCATATCTGTCAGAGAAGGGAGTGGGCTGCAGGGGTCCCCTGGAGGCTGCCTTGGGGGGGAGAGGGCAGCAGGGGTCCCCTGGAGGCCAGCCTCGGCGGGGAGAGGGCTGCAGTCTCAGTGGTGGTGAGCCACCTTGGGGGAGACACCAAAGAAGGACCTCCCTGGGCACACTTACAACTGAGCATAACATATGGACTTATGGACAGGGGACTGAGGTGATGGTGACCCCGGGCAGGACTGCCCTTACAACCTCCAACGGCTATTGTCCTTATATGCCCAGTTCAAAACCCTGGCTTTGGAGCCTCTCTGGCCCTCTCTTGTGGTTCCGCTTCTTACCCCTCAGGGAGGTATTTCTGGATGTAACAGACTAGCCCCATGGAGACGTCCACATTGCAATAGGAGGAACCCACTGTAGCCATGACGACGACCAGCCAGCTGGTGGGGCTGCCAGGATACACACCCCTAAGGATGCCATTCTGTGGGGCAGACAGGCATGCTTAGGGAGTGGAAGGCGCAGCAAGCCAGCGCCTGTGAGGTCCTGGCCTGCCCGGAAGGCATGCTCCCTTGGTCACCTGCTGTGCCCTTACTCCTCCAAGTCTGGTCTGCCCCTCCTCCACACTCCCACACCTGCAGCACCCAATTCCCGGGTCCCAGTGCCGTTCTGCATGGCTGTCTCCCTTCAACACCTGAAGCCCCCCTCTGGTCTCTGCAGAAGAGCCAGCCAAGGTGGGGGTGGACCGTGACAGTGCGGGGCAGCAGCTGACACCTGGTCTCTGCCTATAGAAGGCTGTATCCTGCACCTGCTGGGAGGAAGAGGCCAGAACCCCTGCGCCAACCTTGATGCGAATCAGGCGTTTCTTCCAGGAGTTGATCCCAGATAAGTAGATGTGTTTCAGGGCCTCCCGACTGAGCCGGAAGTCGACCCCATCTGGGGTCACGGTGAACTGGAAGGCCACGGCCTGATGCGCTTCCGCCATCCTGGGGATTGGCCCGCACCTGGGAGGGGGCTGGAGGGGGTGCGGACGGACTCAGGCCAGCCCCGCCCCCTCCTGAGGACCCGCCCCCAGCTTGCCGCTGCCCCCCACCCGGCTAGCGGCCCCTCCCCCGCCAGCACCCCACGCCAGCCGGAGCCACTCGGCTACCCAGCCCGGCCAACAGCCAGGGAACCCTCGCGCCCACGTTCCGGGCAGGCCAGAAAGGTGTAGGGGTCGGGAAGGGGGTCAAGGCCTTGGAAGCTTCAGGATCTCCGAGGACAGTGAAGGGCGGCCTCAGGATGGGGGTGAGAGGTGATCCGGGAAGCGTTGTCGTCTGGAGCAAGGCAGGGTCCGGGTTCCCCCAGCCCCGACCGCGTGGGACCCCGGTGCTGTCCTCGCCCCTGCACTGCACTCTTGAGCCAAGCGGGTGGCCCTGGGTTGCCCCCCAGTCCACTCACAGCTCGGATTCACTCCTATCGGCGTGTGGGGCCAGTCGCTCTGGCCCTTGTCCCCATGTCCTTCAGGCCGGCCACCCCCCCCCAGCCCCGCCCTCACCGGGAACTTGACACCCACTCCCAAATTTGGGTTGAGAAAACAGATGCGGGGCGGCAACCAGAATCCCCACCCCTCCAAGGCGGGAATCCGGAGTGGGAGGGGAGGGCAGGGTTCTGCAAGCTGAAGATTGCTTAAAGGTCTGGGGACCTTGGGGAGGGGGGGGGCAAAGGGTCTCACGTGAGGATGGTGGCATTAG
Organism: Rhinolophus sinicus; assembly: GCF_036562045.2. NCBI lineage: Eukaryota > Metazoa > Chordata > Mammalia > Chiroptera > Rhinolophidae > Rhinolophus > Rhinolophus sinicus. Next base: position 200,677,262 of record NC_133752.1, read on the forward strand.
AGCTAAAAATAGCTGAATGTAGGGAAAGGGTCATCAGCTTGTCGGCTGTGCTGCCTGGGCCCTGATCTCCAGTGCGCAGTGTTGGGAGGGAAGCCCCACCCCAGGGCCCTCTTTGCAACCCCATTACTCCCCAGTTCCCCCCCATTCCTCCTGGTATGTATCACTTCTAAGCTGGAGACAGGGAGGAGGGAAGGCAGGGGGCTCCAATTGGCAGAATGGACCCTTAACCACTTTCAAGCCCAGAGCATTGAACAGCCATGTTTTTAGGGGGGGAAACTGAGGCTGAGACCAGTGGGCATTTTGTCAATCCATGTGCATCCTTGGTTGGTACTTTCTGTTGCACTGAGTAAGGCTAGGACAGAATACGAAGGAAAAAGCTCGTTTATTGTCTTAAGGTACACAGCCCAGGGGCTCCCGTCCGCTTGCCTGCTGTGGGGACCTCCTCATACTCTGGGAGAGGTCAGTCTCCTCAGCCCATGTCACAGGGGCTCAGCCCAGTCCCCAGGGCCCCTTGTGCTTTGCCCCTCCCTCCAAGGTCCTGCCCTGGAGGCTCCAGGAAAATCCGAGGGGTTGGGGTGGAGAGTCAGGATGGGGGGTGGAAGCTGGTCAGCTGCCCCTTCTGCTGGAAGTAGAACTGGAACCGAGACTGGGCATACTCCTGAGGAGGAAACCCACCCCACACACTGGTGAGAAGGTTTGGGGCCAGTACCCAAAGCCCCCAGTCTGCCCACAGCTGTCCTGGAGCACACCAGACCCCTGCTCCCCCCCTTCCCCACCTAACTCGCCCATCAGGGTTACTCACCAAGTAACCAAATTCTATGGTGGACATGGATGCCTGGAGGATGGACCAGAGACCCCAAAAGAAATGGGAAGCGAGGGCATACCTGAGAGGCGGGGCAAGCAGGGGGTTCAGAGCGCACGAGGCATCACTGGATCCCAAAGCTCTAACTTTTGCCCCACGGCCCGACCCACCCTGTCCTGACTTCCCACCCCAGCCCCCACTTTGCACCTGCACCTGTCTGCCTCTTCCTCAGCCCCATTTCCTCTGCCCCACCCCAGCCATCTTTCCTCACCGATTGACCTCCACCAGCAGGTCATCTTCCAGTTTCCTCTGCTCCTCTTGGGAGACGGTCTCACCTTTCTTTACCTCTGCCAGGTAATGGCGAATAAAATGGAGCTGAGGTCAACAGACATGAGTCAGGAAATGGGGAAGACTCTGGAGTATTTCCCAGTTAATACCCTTTCTCGCCATTCCTTCCAGGCTTCAATGTCCTCCTCCCTCTCACAGGCCAGGTCCCGCTCCCCAGCCTCTGGCCCCCATACCTGCTGTGCCCGGGTGGGGTAGTCTGCAGGCTGCGCTTTGTAGAAAGGCCACTCCTCGTGAGTATAGTCATAAACCCACTCACAAAAATGGTTCCCAATGTCAAAGCCCCTGGGGGAATAGGGTGGGCACTTAGTCCCCAAGTCCCCTGGGAGGCAGAGATAAAGCCTGGTCTGTTTCCAGGGCACTGCTGGGATGGACCCTTGGGTGGCCATACCCCACCCTCACCTGTAGTTGTAACCACTGTACTCAAAGTCGACCAACATGAGGCTGTCAGCATTTTCTGGCTCTGAGAGCAACAAGATGTTCCCTGGGGGTGCGGGGGGGTGTTCTGGTCATTCTGGGGACTCTGGCCCCTCACTTCAGGTTGGGAGACTCGGATGACTTCTCCTACCTTCCTGGATGTCATTGTGGCAGAAGACCACTGGTGATGGGGTAGAGTCTAGCAACTTCCTACAGGGGAACAATAGCATGTGTCTGAGCAGGAGTGACTAGAGAAGTCCCACAGGTGGGACTTCTTGTTCTAGTGTCTTTAGTGACTAGAGAAGGTTCACAGCCCCTCAGGAAATCCTGGAGAGGACAGCATTAGGTTTCTAGCAGCACCTCTCGTGCCCTTCTGCTCCCCCGGCCTGCCTGCCCTCACCTCAGGTTTCCCATCTCGTCCTTCAGGCTGTACATCTCCAGCAGGTTCATCTGGGGGAGGCCCGTGGGGGGCAGGTCCAGGATCTGCTTCAGGTACCTAAAGCCCAGAGAACAGGACACACTCTGCTATCCCTGCCCACCATTCCTCTCTACCCCAGGCCAGGCTGTCCTACCCATTTCCTGTCACTGTATGACTCGTCTGGCAAACGTTTGGAGGAAGCCTGTCCTGTGAGAGACAGCGCTAAACACTGGGACACCTGATTCACTCAGCTGGTTGGCTGGACCGTCATGGTCGCCTTCAGTCAGAGCCCAGTGTAGTAAGAGCCAGCATGAAAGTTCAGCCCGGTGTGCAGGAGCCCTGAGGAGGCCACACACTCACCGCTCCATGGTCCCAAACAGCCAGTGGGGCTCCTTAGTGAAAGGCATCTCCATTCCGTGGAACTGGGCCATCTTCGTGGCAATGGCTGCCGACAACATGGGCTCGGCAAGCTCTCGCGTTTTCAGTGGCCGGCTCTGCACCCAGGAACCTATCAGGGTGGTGAGGGGGCTGGGGCAGGAGGGGGAAGGGTGGGGGGCATTCCCTCCGGGTGTGAGATGTGAGGGCAGACACCGGGAAAGGAGGTGGGGGTTGGGGGAGGTCAGGGACGCTCTGGCTCTTACTGGGATGTACTGTTCCAGACGGCCCTCTGGAAAGACTCCGTAGAGCTGGGGCCCCAGAGACCTCTCTGCAAGGATGGCGAACATCACACTTTCAAGGACCAAGGAGTCCACGCCCTGAAGGAAGATGGACAGCAAAGGGCAGGAGTCAGGCAGCCAGCGGCAAAGCACGTTGACAAATGAGGGTCTGCTCGCTCCTCCCACCACAGGTGGGGCTTCTTGTTCTAGTGCCTTTAGTAGCATTCGGGCCAGTTACTAGCTCCTGAGCCTCAGCGTCCTTAACTACGACGGGGACAAAAGCACCTGCCACGCTTAAGTGAGAAGTTCTAAAGCCACTGGCCACTGCGCCGTCACGCCCTCACCTGCAGAATCGCCCCATACAGCCGCAGCAGCACCTCCCGGGGCTCCTCGCCGACGCTGGGCAGGTGATCCGGCAGCGAGCAGCGGAAGAGCAGGTTGCTGAGGCCTCCGCTGCAGACCACACCAGGGCGCGCTCAGCCGCCGTGGGCTCCACCCGCCCGGCCCCGCCCCACAGAAACAATGAGCGCCGGAGGGCCAGAGCCTGCCCTCTGCCCCCGGCCCGCCCCTGACCTCCCACCTCACGGGGTCCACCCTCAGCTCCTCCGGCCGCAGTCGGCGCCACGCCCCGCCCAGATACTCCCGGCACCACTGGTAGGCTCGGCGCTGGGCGTCCTGCGACTGCGCCGATCCGCGCCGCCGGTTCGGGGCCGTGTCCGGGCACTTAGGCTGCCGCAAGCTGTCCTTGGCCAGGCGGCCGCCGAGAACACCACCTCCGGCCACGGCGGGCCCCTCGGCCGCCATGGCTCGGGCTCCACCCGGCCCAACGCCCAGTGCGCTCTGCCCCTTCGGGCGGGCTCGGCTTGTTCCGGCTGCTCTCGGCTCCGCTTCCGGCCGCCTGCGCTTCTCCGCTCGTGTTCGGGTTTCTCCGGCTTTATTCGCTTCCCTGCGGCGCCGCTCGGCTCTCTCCGGGACCCTGGACGGGGTGCCCGTGCCCTTTCCGAAGTCCAAGTTCAGGGCGTCTCCGCGGTACCCCTGGCTCCCCTGGCTCAGGGCGAATACCATTGGCCTCTCTCTGGGCGGGGCCGCTCGAAAAACAAGCGGCTGTTTGGACCGTGACCCGGAACGGAGGAAACGGCGTGGGCCAATCCGGAGCGTCGTGCCGGAGGCGTGCGCGTGGACGAGTCACGTGGACGGGGAGGAGCGCACGAAGCGGTACGTGTGGGGGAGCGGAGCGGCCTGATTGCGCAGGGGGCTAGTGCCCCCAGGAAGGCGCCGGTGAGGGAAGCTGGGCCTTCGCCAGGGGTGGGAGCCCCCCTGGGGCAGCCGGCAAGGAAGAGAGCCTGTGGGGGCAGAATCCCAGAAAGAAGTCTCCAGGCTCTCGGCCTCACATAGACAGGTGTCTGGCTCAGGTAGTAAATGGCCATCAACTGTGATGGGATGGCCATCAGCTGTGGCTAGTTGGCCGTCAGCTGTAACCAGTGAGCCATTGGCCACTAATATAACTGCTGTGGCTACGCTGGGAGAGAAGGAGGAGAAGAGAGAGAATGGGGCTAGCAAGAAGATGGTGGCTGGGCTGGGAAGCGTGGATGGCGGTTTGCAGACAGTGTGGATCCAGCCTCCAGTGAGAGTATAGTGCCGCCAGAGAGAATATAGTGGTATGACTCCCCTACCTATGGCTCCGTGGGTGTTCCTTTTTGGCCTCACCATATCCTGCGTTCTTGTGTGGGGAGTGGGAGCAGAGACCCCGCAGGCGCCCCGCATGACAAATGGCGCAGCGAGCAGGGTCTCCTGCATGACAGAGCCACTGTGTGAGTGTGGCCAGTCCTGAGTGTGGGTCACACCTGGGGCAGGTGGGAAGTATGTGGCACTTGGGAGGTGCCAAATCAACACTTGATGTGAATAAAAGATTGGGAACCTTGGGACAATTACAATGACACCAAGTACTTTGAATTCCTGATCACAGCTGAGACCCCCTTGCCAGTTGAAGGGCAGCTCTGAGAGGTTGTCCTGCTTGAAACTAACGTCCCCATGCCTCCCCACACACACACTCCACTCCCCCTCCTGTCTCCAGGCCTGCAACCAATTACCACATCGAGGCCGGGAGGAGAAGCTTGCACCTGGGAGCCAACACCTGGAGCTGTCAGGTCCCACGTGGATGGGGTCCCACCTTAAGTACATGCCTCCTGCATTTCTGCTGCTGTCCCAGGCTGGAGTGGCGACCACACTGACTTGACCCCCAGGAATCAGTGGCAGTGCTTGTGGGACCATGGCATTCTTTTGGTGGAATACATGGGCAGCTGACTAGAGTGGTTTGATTTGAATAACCAGGAAGAAATCAAGAATTGGTGACCAGAAGGCAAATGGCAGTTGCTGGGTGGGAAATCATGACCCCTCACTCTATTGAAATCTGAGCCAGTGCTGAGACCTGGAGCTACCTGGCTGAAAGGGAGACTTGGTCCCTTCAAGGAAATGTCCCACAATGCCAACATAAGTATACACAAAAATATTCCTCCACTCCTTCCCCAAAGGGACCTACAGCCATTTAACAAAGTAACTGATTCCCTTTGGAAAAGGGGCCATCCAGGCCTCCAGGGGCTGTTAGACACAAGATCTGAGTGGACACCTGTGCTGCGTACCTGAAGCACCCTGCTTAGAGCAAGGGCACTGGGAGTCAGACGGGAAGGCTCTGTGCTTCCTTCTCTGGCCCAGCACACACCTGGGTGATTGTGCCCCCCTGGGGGACAGCTTGCACATGGATCACTGGCCTGTGGAACAAGAATCATGGTAGTAAGAGGAAAGTGGGTGTCCCTGGAACTCCCCGCCCTACCCTCATCCTGCAGGATAGTAAGTTACAGACAATGCTGCATTCCAGGTGGCACTGTAGACGCTGTGTCACGCTGAAGGACATAAAGGGGTGGTCCCCAGTACATCTTCAGTTCACCTGAATGACCCCTGCAAAATCCAGATGGATTCAAGGAAATGATGGTGGACTACCACAGAGCCAGCCAGGGAGCATCCCCAGTCACAGCAGTGGGGTCAGATGAGGTGTCTTTACCGCCACCAAGAAATGCACCTCTGATAACGCACATTTGACAATGCAGGTATTGGCGTGAACGTCCTTTTCAGTTTCTAGTGTAAAGAGGAAATTTCCAAAAGCAGTTCACTGTTGTGTAGGAAGGACAAACATCACTTTTTTCAAGGCTGTGGTAATTCTCTGCTCCCTGTCACAGCCTGATCCACTGAGGCCTTGCTTATTCCGACAGTCCACATAGCATTGATGACACGCTAACTGGACGAGGTGAAGAAGGAAGTGCCAAGTGCTCTGTTCCTGGTAAGACGATGCACATCAGAGAATGAGGTGGGCCCTCGGAGATTCTGGAGTCTTTCAACAATGACGTTTTCAGGGGTGCAGAGTGTAGGGCAAGCCAGGTGTCCCCTCCAGGATGAGGACAAGTTACCACGTCTTGCACCCCTCATGAAGAAGGAGGCACAGAACTTGTGTGCCTCTGGATTTGGGAGCCAGTACATACCAACCACAGTGGGGATACTGTTCTGACTCATTTATGGTGACGTGGAAGACTGCTGGTTTTGAGGGGGGCCCAGAGCAAAGGTGGGCTCTGTTGAAGATCCAGACTGGAAGAGGGATCCCCTGCCACTTAGCAGAACCAATGGGTTGCAGTTGGGCTTGTTGTGGCAGATAGGGACCCTGTGGCACCTTTGGCAGTCTCCCCCAGGAGATTTGCACACTTTCCAGGGGTCTGAAGCAAGACCATGCCTGGCATGGGGCGGGGCGGAGCTACTCACCAATTGAAAGCAGCTCCTGCCACACTACTGAACCCAAATAGAGACAGCACCTGATTATGGGACATCTGATGACCATGTGACCGAATCTGCCCATCCTGAGCTAGGTACTGACTGATCACCAAGCCAGGAGGTTAGGCAGGCTCAGTAACAACTCATTGCACAATGCGAAACAGTCGGACCCAAGCTTGTCCAGAGGGCACACATCATTTACAGGGAGAGGTGGCTGTGGCCCACGTGTCTCCCACATGGTTGCCCGATGCCTTTCTCTTAGCAGACAGGAAGAACAATCAGGTTCACAGATGGCTCAGCTTGATGTGTTGATACGAGCTGAAAACGAAGCACTGAAGTCCCACTAGGGTGGCTCTGAAGGACAGTGATGAGGGCAGGTCCTGCAGAGGCCAGAGCTTCAAGCAGTGCACATGGATGTCCACTTTGTAGGGAGCAAGGGGAGTGGGCTGAGCAGTGGTCTAAGGAAGGAGTGCACATGAACTTTGGGTCATGACAGCTGTCTTGCTAGTTGGTCAGGGACCTGGAAAGGGCAAGAGGCAGTACTGGAGACAAGGCGGGCTAGGGAAACATGGGCCTGTGGTAGTGGTCACAGCATGTGCTCTCTGTGCCTCATGTGAAGACCCACAGAGGGGTCCCTGGAAACTGGAGAGGTAGATGTGAGCCAGCTTCTGTCCAAGGCCACCCTGTGAAGTGCTGGTTACGCCCACATCACGCACGCTGTCTTAGTAAGGCTCACCTAATTATGACTGCTGGGACATTTCTGACCCATTAGCAGCCGAGACAAGTGCCAAGCTCCTGACATGGTAGCACCCCTTGGTGACAGGTTGGTCACAGCTGACCTGTTCCACCCGGGAGGAGGTGTCGATTCATCATTACTGGAACTGACAGCTCTGGGTATATGCTTGCCACCCCAAAGAACAATGTCGCTAAGAGTCGCATCTCAATGCAGGGGTGTAGACAACGGGTGGCTTGTCAGCATGGGCTCGCATAGAGTATCACCTCGGGCCAAGTGACAGGTTTACAGTGTACAGATTGCCGCAGATCCAGTGTTGTCTGACCTGCATTATGTACATGCAGCCCATCTAATAGGAGATGGAATGACCTCTTAGGGACTTAGCTAACTAAGGTCCCAGCTCTGAGACAGTGTCACACAGCTGGAGCACACACTGGATCAAAGCCCAGGTTACAGATTTGTGCCCCCATCAGATACAGTACGTGGATCCAGGAACAAAGACACAGGTATGCAGCAGGGGTTGGGATTAACTCTGTCACCGTCATCCTCAGTGACCCACTTGTAGAATTCATATGTTCTGTCTGTGCTGGATTAGAGCCCCTGGTTCTGAGGTAGGGAACACCTCGACGAGGGCACTTCCCTGGCTTCCAGGGTTGGACGCCAACACTGACCCTGACCCTGCAAATTCTACCAGGTCATCTTGAGCTCCTCATGTCTGCGCAGCAGCAGAAAAAGGAGGGGATCACTGACCCTGGTGATTGCGAGGACATAGGGTTGCTGCTGCTTACTGGGCGATAGGAGTTGGTTTGGCACTTGCAGGATTCACCTGGGTCTATCTGGTTGCTCCCAGGCCAACTTGAGGGTATTTTCGGCAGCCACAGTCTGCCAAGGGCAAGACAGCCAAGGAGTCAGACCCCTCAGGGGTGAAGGTCTGGGTAACCCCACCAGGTAAGCCACATGGGCCAGTGGAAGCGCTGGCCATGGGCAAGAGATGGAGAAGGGGCGGGGAGGAGGGAGATGGGGGATGTGAGTTACAGCCACGGCAGCGGCTATGGCAGTCAGCAGTTTGTTCTAACTCACATGAAGGCTTTTGTAAGGGTGACCGACCCTCACATGTGGTGCCTCAGTGGGCCTGAGGGTTGCCCGAGCTGGTGTCTTGACTGATGTCCTCAGCCCACCTTTACTGCAGTGAACTTACAGCTGCTCTTGGGCACCTGCTGTGTATCTTGGCCCTCTGCCTGAGGCCCTGTCTGTCAGCACAGGAGCCCGCCTGGCCTGTTTACCGGCACAGCCTAGGTCTCTGGGGGCAGCCACAGGGGCTGGGGACAGGGGTCAGTGGGTGAATATAGGACAATCCTAGGAGGTTCTGTGCATTTCTCGGGAGGTCCTGGTGAAGCCAGGGTTCTGTGACCCAGCACAGTGACTTCGGGAACACAGCCCCATGTTTGGATTGCTCCCTTCCTGGGTCGTCCAGCACGTCTTTCTGTTTGATGAGATCACTTCCTGAACAAACCAGCTATACCCAAGACTGTGTGTCAGGCTCTGCTGTCAGAAGAACCGAAAGACACAAACTAAAAGAAAGATTTTTTGCCAATTTCCATCAGCAGAAAAATCTGGGGAATATGCGTGGGAATGGATTATGACAATACACAGCCAAGAGCTAAGTGCAGATTAGTTCAGATTTACTGACACGGGTGTTCTCCAGAGGGATTCTGGACACAACGTTTTGCTAAAGCGCTGGGAGCTGCTGGGGCTGCTCCCGTGGCTGCGCGAGGCCTGGGTGCGCTGGCCGCTTGCACAGATAACATGAGACGCTGCACAGTGGGTTTGTTCTGGGTAGGGCCTGGCCGCCAGTCCTCTGTTTGTCTTCATTTAAGGCAATGCGAGCTGGATTACGTTATGAATTTCTTTCCAGAATAGTGAGGGCCTGTCAGCGTTGTGAGCCTGAGTGGCCTTGTTTAGCCCCCGACTTTGCCAGCATCCATGTCCTTGGGACACCAATTCTTGGGTCACTGTTAGCATCCTGTTGCCATTGTAACAAATGACCCCAACCTTGGTTACTTAAAGCAACAAAAATTGATTCTCTCACAGTTCCGGAGACCAGAAGTCGCCGACAGCCAAAATCAGTGTCAGCAGCTGCCTCCCCCTGGGGGTTGCAGGGGCCCCTTCCTGCCCCCTGTGACTGTGGGGTTCCTTCGCATGTGGCTGTGTTCCCTCCGCCTCTCGCTCCATGGCCCATGTGGCATCCTCCTCTGAGCTTCCCTCTGCCTCTCACAGGGATTCTGTGATGCCCTCCGGCCCCACCTGGACAACCCGGGGTGATATCATCTCAGGTCTTTAACCGAGTCACTTCTACAAAGACCCTTTTTCCAGATAAGGCCACATGTACGGGTTCCCGGGATTAGGATGTGGGTATCTTTGGGGAGGCCATTTCTCAGCCTCCTGCGGTCACTAATTCTCCCCCCACAGCTTTCAGTTCCACCCCACCACACTGTCTGGTCCTGGAATATTGCAGCTGAAAAGTTCTGACTCCAGCCCAGTTTCCCCCCTTGAACGTGATTTGATTTTTCTGTCTGAATACTTGAAGTCTGGTATAGTCAGGAGGGAAGGATTTACTTATTCCTTTAAAATGTTAATAAACCCTTCCATGTTAACATGACATATCTTATAAAAAATAACTTCTATAAAAATTTCATGAGAATAGCGGCATTGCTTTTACATTTTTGCGAGTTTCTTTCAAGTCTGGCTCAGTTGACGGTAGCTGGTTCCCCATGTCTGCACTCAGCCTCTTCCAATATGTTGTTTAGGTTGAAATACATGAAGAAAATCCAGCCTCACACAGACGTGTATTTGGAAGTGTTTTCAGTAGCTTTTTCAGATACTGAATGTTTGTTGATGCCACGCCAAGCCTGGACAAGAAGCAGTTTCTTACTGGTTAGTTGCAATTTGGAATTTGAATCCTGATCAGTGGGCTGTTTTCTGGAATTAAAATCCACTGGTCTGTCTCGAATGCTGAATGGGCCTCCTGCTCATGAATAATTCTGAAGCATCATGCATTCATCAGTCATTTGGAAAATACTGGTTCACTGAGTTATATAGATCTTCTAAATTTTGACACGTTTTATTATATATCAAAAAATTACACTTGTTAATATCACCAACAATCTCATCAGAAAACGATTTAAATATTGGGAAACTTGAAGCTCATGCTGATGAACACAGGTTTTCCAAAATTCTAATTTTTGCTTCAAAGCTCAAATGTTATCATTGGCAACAAATACGATTTGTTGTTTTCCTTGAGTGACATGCTCACTCTTTTTCATTTTTGAGACAGTTTCTGCCAAATACCCAAGTCAGAATAACCAGAGTTTGTCAGTTTTCTTTAAAGTAAAAATAGTGTTTCTTGAAAAAAGTGACTAGTGCAGCTGCCAACTTAAACAATTGTGTAATGAGTTGTGACAGCCATTGTACTTAAGCATCCAGTGCTTTGTTTCAGCACCCTGAATATTAAGAATTAAGTGTCAAGACAACACAATGACTTTAATTGCTTCATCAAGGAAATTCTTAAGTGAAACTGCCCCACCCCCACCCCCACCCCCAGCATCTGGCAATGAAGAGTTTGATGACTGCCGCCATTTGGGGCCACAGCCTCTGTCAGTATGAAGCAGCCAGCAGTTGTGCACACCATGCCTTTTGCACCGTCCCTGCACAGCGGAAGGAAAATGGCACGTTAGTGTTACACGAGTAATTTCCACCTTGACCTCTGGAGACTGCAGCGTCCGCCGACCGTTTTGAGAATCACTGCTATAGCATACCCTGTAGGATCATAGGACGTGCACATTTTCAGTTTTATGAAATATTGCCCGATTTCTCTCCAAACTCAATTTGTACTCTAGCAATTCGGATACTATTTGACCACAATCCCTAAAACCAAGAATAACAGACTTTTAAGCAAAAGGGGAATATTCGTGAGGCTGTGTATGTTTGAACAAGGGCGACCCCTGGTGGTGCGCAGTGAGCCACTGTGCAGCCTGAGGCAGGGGACACGAGGTACGTTTATTTGTCTCCTGTTGGAGTTTAGGGGAGCAGCCCTGGCTAGAATGGAGGCTATGCTACGTGGAGTCCTCAAGGACCCGGAGTATCCTTCATCTTGTTCTGCCTTTAGGCCCTGCATTCCCAAGGCTACTTCATGATGGCTGCTCCAATAAGCATGTCCGGTTTTTAGCCAGCGGGGAGGGATAAGGATGGGCTGGATACGAAGATGGAATGTCTTGTGCTCGCAGTCTCTTAAGGGAGAGTGTACCTGGCAGCTGCCACATGCCAATAGCTGCACGGGAGACTGCAGAATGTATTTATGTTAGAGGGCTAAACGGATGAGTGAAAGTCGGGGACTCAAATTATGGGGGATGGGAGAACAAATATTGGGAGAGTGCTAGCAGCGTCTGCCAAGTCCACTCCTCTGACAATCCCTATCTCCACGCACTCTTTTTCCTCTCTGTGGAGCACGCTCACCTTATCCTTAAGGGAGACCATTTGTAAAAGCTCCCTGCAGCTCAAAGTCTAGGTCCTCTGAGTTCTATGCAGTTTGTTCCAGAAGGTCCGTGTGTAGATCCTTGTGGGCCAGTGATTTAATAACGAAAAGATAATGTTACTTGTCCTGCCAACATAATGTAGAATAGTTTTTAAATCCAGTGATTTATAGATGGGAAAATATTCCCCCCTTTCTTCCACCTCCTCCCTCCACCACTCCTGTTCAAGCTGCTGTTTCTCAGTCTAGTTGTGTAGGACACAGCTCCCTGGCCCATGCTGGTGTTATGAGCCTTGCGCTTCCCCCTCCCCCTGCCCATGGAGGCAGTTGGTCGTCAGTCAGTCAGTCAGTCGGCAGCTCACAGCGGCTCACGCTGGCCACTGGCCGCTCATGGCAGCACACAGCGGCCTGTAGCAGCTCATGCCGACCTCCCGCTGCTCACAGCAGCCCAGCTCCAGGGAAGCCGTTGTTCACAATCTTAGCTGTAGAGGGCGCAGCTCAGTGGCCCATGTGGGAATCGAACCGGTGACTTCGGCGTTAGGAGCATGGCGCTCCAACCACCTGAGCCAACCTAGATGGGAAAATATTTTATGTGTCCCAAACATACAATGAGAAAGTAAGAACAGGATAAACACCAAGAAGAAACATGGGGCACACATAACAGTCTCTTGTCTGTGGCAATCTCCCAATCCTATTGAGATGCACAGTGAAGACCCCTTCCCTGGCGGGACATAAAGTTCCTTGTTTTGACAGCTCCGGCTCTGTCCTCTGGGATGTTTTGTCTGTCATGTTTGGTGTCCTCACTGAGAAGGGCACTGCAGAGCATACCCTTCCTGGAGGATTCAGTGCTTCCTGGCTTCTGTAGGGATTAATTTTAGGAATCGAATAGTCACGGGCTTTGGCAAACTACAATTGTAGTTTCTTTGGCGACACAGCTTTTTCCAAAATTTTCACAATTACTAATTCTAGATTCACAACATGAGTTGGGAAGTGTTCCCTCCTATTTTCTAAAAGGGTTTGTGGAGAATTGGTATTATTTCTTCCTTAAATGTTTGTTAGAATTCACCAGTAAAGCAATCTGGGTCTGGAATTTTCTTTGTGGGAAGGTTTTTAACTTGGGAATTCTTGCTATTTGTTTTATATTTGTCCCATCTTTACCTTTGTTCCATTTCCCCTCTTTCTGCTTTCTTTTGTATTAATCAAATATGTTTTAGTATTTCATTTTATCTCCATTCTTATCTAATTAGCTATGTCTCTTTGTGATTTTAAAGTGTTTTCTCTAGGGTTTATAGTATGACTTTTTAGCAAATAATATACTGTCTCACATGTAAGAACCTTACAACTGTATATTTCCATTTATCCTTCCCACCCTTTGTGCCGTTGTTATGTTTTACTTACACATGTTTTAAACTGTATAATACATTGCTGATTTTTTAAATGTATACAGCCATTATATTGTAAAGAAATTCAAACATGAGTGAAAGTCTTTTAGGGTTACCCTCAGGCCTCTTCATCCCTTTGTGTAGACCCCGGTTGGCTTCAGGTGTGTTCTTTCATTCTGAAGAACTTACTTTAATGTTCCTTGTTCTGCAATATCGTACTGAAAAATGATCTCAGATTTTGTTTGTCTGAAACTGTATTTATTTCACTTTGACATTTTTACCGCATATGGAATACTAGGGTGACATTTTTTCCATTCAGCAGGTTAGGGATGCCATTCCATTTATTATGGTTTGCATTGTTTCTAAGGAAAAATCAGCAAAAAATTCTTATCTTTGTTTCCTGATTTGTATGTCTTTTCCCCCCTGGCTGTTCTTAATATTTTTGTTATGACTAATTTCAGCACTATTATGTGCTTTGAAGTGGTTTATTTTGTGTTTATCCTGCTTGGGACTTGTTGAGTATTTTGGACCTGTGGATTTATAGTTTTCAAAAAATTTGGAAAAATTTCTGCCATAATTTCTGGAAATACTTTTTTTGCTGACCCTTTGTGTCTCTAGTTACACAGTTTTTAGACTGCTTGATATTGTTTGCAAAGATCAATGAGGCTTTGTAAATTTTTTTCAGTCCTTTTTCCCCTCTCTATTTCAATTTTGATAGTTTCTATTACTCTGTTTTCATGTTTACCGATCTTTTCTTCCTTGGTGTTTAATCTACTGTTAATCCCATCTGGTAAATTTTTCATTGCATCTACTGCATTTTTCATGTCTCAAAGTTCCATTTGGGTCTTCATTGTTATGTCTTCCATTTCTTGCTCACTATGTTCATGTTTTCTTTAAATCCACGAGTATATTTATAATAGCTGTTCTAAAGTCCATGTCTGTTAATTCCATCATTTCTGTCTTGTCTGAGTCTATTTTGACTGGTTTTCTTCCCTCCAGGTTGTTCCTGCTTCATTGCAGTTCTAGTATTTATTGTTATTAATTATGATTATTAGTAGATGCAGGACATGAATGCCTGGGTTTTGTTATTCTCCTGTAAAGAGCATTGAAGTTGGTTTTGGCAGTCAGTTAAGTTTCTTGTGGGTCATCTTGATTCTTTTGAGGATTTAAAACTTTGTTAGCGTCGGTCTAAAGCGACTTTTACTCTGGGGCGAGTTTAGCCCCACTGAATGTGCCAGCTGTTCCACATGGTCCCACCACTTAGCTATTGGATCTCGAATGTCTCCCAGTCCTACACAAGCTCTGGGAATTTCCAGCTTACAGTTCCCCAATAGTTTTTCTTTATCCAGCCTTATAGAATTGTATTCCACACAAACACAACTTAGTGTTTACCAAAACTAGGGGGATCCTATTGTAGATTTCTGAAATTCTTTCTTTGAATAGATACCTTCTCTCCAGTACCTATTTAAAAAATAGTATCCTGTTTTTGTTTGTTTTAATTTTATTGGGGAATATTGGGGAACAGTGTGTCTCTCCAGGGCCCATCAACTCCAAGTCATTGTCCTTCAGTCTAGTTGTGAAGGGCGCAGCTCAGCTCAAGTCCAGTCACTGTTTTCAACTTTTAGTTGCAGGGGGTGCAGCCCACCATCCCATGTGGGAATGGAACCGGCAACCCTGTTGTTCATAGATCATGCTCTAACCAACTGAGCTATCCAGACACCCCTCCAGTATTCTTATCTGAAAGTTCCAAATACCTGGGCCTCCCCCAACTCTGACTTCTGTCTTCTAAGACTTCCACACTCTGAGTGGACTGCCGTCCCTGTACTGCAGTCTGGAAATGGCCCCGCATGGAAAACCAGGATGATTAGAGGCTTTGTGTCATTTGTTTCTCTCAGGGACCACAGCCCTGTGCTGTCCTTTGTCCAGCATCTGAAAATACTTGCTGCCTTTATTTTGTCCAGTTTTCTGTTCCCCCGCCTTTTGGAGGTAGGCAAAGTCCTGTAGTTGTTACTCCATAATGACTAGAAGCCATTTTAAGAACTCGTAATTGTTGAACGTATAAAATTCACATCTATGACGATGATCATGCAATTTTTGTTTCCTAGTCCATGAATGTGTTGGATTATCTTTGAAAGTGAAAGTGGGAGGTTGAGACATCCTTGGATTTCTGTGTTGAACTCCATGTGATCAGAATGCATTTACAAAAATAAACTGTTGAATTTCATTAGCTAATATTTTGTTGAACATTTGTGTACGTGCTTATAAGGGAAATTGACACATAATTCATTACTTGCCTTGCGCTAGTCTTATGTTGTAGCTTCATATAATGAATGGCGATGTGATATAACAAACTGATTTCTACATAGAACCTCCTGCTGAAAACAGTTAAAATCCAGGATAAACTGTTTTCTAAAAAAGCGTTTTCTAAAATCATTGATGATCTAGTAAGAAAATAAAGAACTAAATAAGATAGGAACCCAGAGGGGCTAATGGAGCATTGCATGTGCTTATGATCAGAGGCATTTGGTGAACTGAGAGTACTTGGACTTAGGGTTTTATAGCCTATGCTGGGTTGAATGGTATCCCCCCCCCCCCACAATTCATAGCCACCCAGAACCTCAGGATGTGACCTTATTTAGAAATAAGGTATTTGCAGATGAAATTAGTTCAGATTAGGCCGTAAAAGTGGATCCAATCCAATGACTGTTATCCTTATAAGAAGAGGGAAACTTGGATACAGACCCAGAAGCATAAGGAAGAAGGTCATGTGACAATGGAGGCAGAAATTGTAGTGATGCCTCGATAAGCCAAGGACAGCTAGCAACCACTAAAAGCTAGGAAGAGGCAGGAGTGTGTCTCTCCTGGAGCCTTTGGGGAGATCGTGGCCCTGCCGAGACCTTGATTTTGGGCTTCTAGGTTCCAAAACTGTGAGAGAATAAAATCCTGTTGTCTTAAGCCACCAAGTTAGTGGTACTTTTTAATGGAAGCCCTAGGAAATGAATAGGTGGCCTTTGAGATGTAGAGAACAGAGACAAGTCACAGAGCCTGCTCCAAGAGGACAGTCTAGTGAGAGACCAATGCTCTACAAAGCTTGGACTTAAAAGGGGCAAATGCTCAGTATAAAGGTGAATTAGAGACGTACTCTGTCATTTAGGGACTAAAAGAAAATTGACTTTCAAATTTGGGGGCAAAGTGACAAGTTTGTGTGTGTGTAAAAGAGAGGTTGAAAATTTAGAACAAGAAGCTGGCCCTCACATGGGTTGGCTGCTCAGATGGTCCAAGAAACCTTCAAGGAGACATTGAATATAGAGTGATCTCAGGTTCATAATGTGACCATTACCATGTGACCAGTTGAAGCAAACACAAGTTCTTTCTGAAGGTACCCACCTTCGTCCTAGGCCTCAGAGTTTCCCATAAATATAAGTCTGAGATTAACAAGCATCTCTAAGTTTTAAAAAAGTAATTAAGCAGCAAGATAATGAGGAAACGAGAGCAAGCCAGCAGTAACCACAGAGCACATCTTAGATAGTGGAATTATGAAGCATTATAAAATGCCTACGTCCGATAGAATTAAAGTAGTCAAAGCAAGGTTGAAAATATGTGCAGAAACTAAGAATTTACAAATAATCAAGGGCGGCCGGTTAGCTCAATTGGTTAGAGTGCAATGCTCGTAACGCCAGGGTTGCTGGTTCCATCCCTACATGGGCCACTGTGAGCTGCGCCCTCTACAACTAGATTGAAACAACTACTTGACTTAGAGCTGATGGGTCCTGGAAAAACACACTTAAATAAGTTTAAAGAATAATCAAGCAGTTTGAAAAGTTCCCAATGGAAGTCTAAAGTGGAAGTTTTAATTTAGTTGAATTTTAATTTCACTTAACTTTAAAACTCAGTATACAGCCCTAACAACAGATTATAAACAACTGAAAAGAGAATTAGTGAACTAAAAAAGAAATATGAATAAATTATCCTAAAGATTGCCTGGAAAGACATAGGGATGGAGAACATGAAAGAGAAGTTGAGCGATATGGAGGCTAGAACAAGCAGGTCCACTGTGATGCAAATTGGAGAACCAGAAGGCAACCAGATGGAACAGAGCAGAGGCAACCTTTGAAGAGATCATCATTGTGAAATTTCTAAACTGCTGAAAGAGACACCTGTACAGTTGAGAAGCTCAGTGAGCTTCAGGCAGAAAAATAAACCCACACCTAGATACACTGCACTGGAATGCCAGAACACCAAAGACAAAAGAAAGAAGTTCTAAATGCAGCTGGAGAGTACAGGGCAGTGATCTTCAAGAGAGCAGAGACTGAAGGTGACTTCTCATAGCAACGGGCAGCTCAGAGAAAGGCAGTGGAATGATGCCTTTGAGATGGTGGGAACAACTATCTATATTCAATAAAAGTATCTTTCAGGAGTCAGGGGAAAATAAAGACATTTTTAGACAAATTGGGAGTTTAGCACCCACAGCTCTCAATAAAGAAAAATTTAAAGAATTTCAGGCAAAAGGAAAGTGGAAGGTCTGAGATGCAAGAAATAATGAAGAACACAGAGGTGAGCATTTAGGTAAATCTGAGTAAACATTGGCTGTTTAAAGCGAACAATAACAATTCCTTGTTGGTCTTTAAAAGAAAAAATTAAATACATAGTAACAGAATTTAAGTTGGGACTGGAGTAAATAGAGTTAAACTCCTCTAGGGTCCTGTATTTTTCAGGAAGAGCACTGGGATAGTGATTAACTTTAGGATTTGTTAAGTGTAACGTGGGTGTCATAATTAAGAGGGTGCCTGAGATTGTATTCTTTCAGAAGTCGTGGCTGAGACAAGGATTCAAGTGCAAGTAATTTATTTGGAGGTGCAGGAAATACAGGTGGGCAGGTGAGAAAGTGAGGCAGGGAAGGGAAGATGTGCCATCTTGCCAGCTGTCTGATCATTATTATCTAACCTGTCATCTATGTAACAAGATTGTACCAGGACTCAGATGTTAGGTCCAGGGGACATAGCTTGATAAAGGTAGTTCTGTTGACCGAATAAGGTAATTATACTAGAATTCCAGGGCAACAAGAGTGTGGTGTAAGAGTCCTGGTAAACCTGTCCTTGGGGCCTTCCACATCATACCAGAACCTCTCCCTGGTCAGGCAGAGCACCACAGCCACCAACTTCAGCTCATTCTGGGAGGGACTAGGGGAACTTGAGAAGCCATTCTCGCCAAACATTCCCCAGCCTGGTATTTCCTGGAATGCTTTGCTGGGGTGTTCCTTTTGCACTTGTCACAGTAAACAGAAAAGTCTCTAGGATTCATATGTCAGAGGGCTAATTTTTGTCAAGTCCCCAGTGCAGTCCTATTTGGGACTATGACACTGGTCCAGTGCAGACTTTTGTGAAAATGTCCATTTTGTTCTGTATTCAATTACTGTCTTTGCATGTATACTTTATATGAAGGAGTCTTCTAAGACATTTAGGTCTCAGACATTGTTACAAATTCCTAATAGTAACAATCCCTTTAAAAAACTTCAACTCCGATTCATTGTTGTAATAGTTCTCCTCATTGGTAGAAGTCTGTTTTCTGAAAGGTATAACTATTTGTGAGATTGCTTTCTTAAACCAGAAGGACTTTTTAGAAATTATCCTTTCTTTTAACGCATAAAAGCATAAACCCCATGACTTTGGATTCCTTATACGAACAGAGATGAGGATATACTATTTATTTTAATACTAGATTATGCTCATTTGCTGATGGAAATGATACAGAAGAGAAGTTGCTGGTGCCAGAGAGAGTGTTGGTCTCAAGAGAGGGACTTGAATGGACAATAAAAAAGTGAGGGGATCAATGGAATGGAGATCTGTGGTGGCTTTATAACATGGACCCCAAATTCTCTGACACACCTCCCATTGGGAGGTGACGTGTAACCTCTCTCTTGAATCTGGATGGGCATGTGACGGCTTTGACCATAGGTATGGCAGAAGTGATGTCATATGACTTCCAAGGCTAGATCAGAAAGACCATGCACCTCCCAGCTGGCCCTCCTGCAACACTCACTCTGGGGGAAGCCAGCCATCATGTAGGAAGCCAGACTACCCTGAGACCACCATGCTGGAGAGGCCAGGTGTTGGTGCTGCTCGACAGCCCCAGTGGATTTCCCACTCAACATTATCAACTGCCAACCTTGTGAGTGAGCCGTTTTGGATATCCAGCACAGCTGACCTCTGGCTGCAGCCAAACCCCAGGTGAAACCCCAGACAAGAACTTTCCGTGGGAGTCCTTCCTGAATGTATGGCCCCAAAACTGTAAGCAGAGTAAAATATTTGTTTTACTTGACTAAATTTGGCAGTAATTAGCTACACAGCAATAGTAACAAGAACAAGTTTCTTATGGAGTCAAAGAATTGTGGGTATCATGGTAACAGAGTAAGAAAACAAGAAAAATAAGAGGCGCTGATCAGAGAATTGGATGCTTCAAATCAAGATTCAGGAGGTGTGAAGTGGTTATGACAGCTTTCCCAACGAGATACAGCTCTTAAGCTTTTCATTTTCATTATATAGTTCTGTTCAGTTTTAGCTATTGGCATTTTTATTTTGTGTGTGTGATTTCTATGCTGTATGAGTGGAATAAAAGACAGATAGTTTGCATTTATTTATTTTCTAATCCATGAGAAAATTGTCAGAAAATGTCCTCTGACTTCTTAGGATTGGTCTGTGGTCAGGATTGCTGAAACTCTGTTGCTATTCCAATTTTCCCATATAGGTCCAGTCAGTTTTGTGTTTTGTGCTAACTGTCCATACCATTAGTGGACCATAGCACAAACCAAAGTATTAAAATGGTAGTTAAAACATCTTGACTTCTCATTTAAGTGAAGGAAGCCGAGTCAGGAAGGACACTGGCCATGGGTGGTCAGGAAGGCAGGAGGGAAACCAGAGTACGTGGGCCCACAAGCTGGGGGAAGGAAGGACGTCTCCCTGTGGACCATACATCCTTTATCCATAGAAGGATATGTGAGGTTCACATGAGGTAGCACATGTAACTTTGATGAAATGTGCAAGATGTAAGGAGCATAGACCCTTTCAAGAAAGAGAGTTTGCCTTTTTATCAATGTGTCCCTGAGCTGGAAGGAGCAGAGTGCTGAGGGGTTGGGAGGAGGTGGGTCCCAGTGCAAGGATCAGGGGGAGGAGGGACATTGAACGATCATGAATGAGAGGCAGGGCCCGTGCCTTGACTTTTCGCATGCCATTCCATAGGATCCTCATAGCATCAGTGCACAGATGAAGAAACTGAGGTCCACAGGATTGGATAACTTGCCCCTGTTCAAAAAACTGATGGGAAGATGAAGATTGGTACAAGAGTTGCTCAGACCCTAAGACTGGTGACCTAGCTGTGCTTTGGGACAGATGAAAGACTTCACAGATAAAACGGGAGGTGGAAGCCCCCACTTTATGGCCTTTATATTCCTGGAATCTGGGGGCAAATCATCTGATAAGGAAGGAAGGGAAAAGCCTTCAGGAGGGTTCTGGAGCGACTGATCTGAGATGGGATTTAGGAATATAAGGCTTCAAGGTTGGTGCAGATCCAGGGGGAGAAAAATCTTGAGACTCTTTATGGGAGAGGTCACTAGAGTTGAGAGTCAAAGACCATTGGCTGATCAGAAGTTAAGGAACTGACTGACAAGGGTGTTGGATGTATGTGGATGTCCACATTAACCGGTTTGATGACAAGATTCAGGATCAAAAGAAAATCTGGGAAGTTGGGGCCAAATTCGGAATTCTGGGAAGAGATCTGGAGTTTTGTGGGGGATAGACAGGGGGTGGTTAATATGTCCAGACTCCACGAATCTCAGGAATTGGGAATATTCTTTGTGCTCCTCCTATTGACAAGAACTTAGTGCCCTAGACCTGGAAGAACCCTTAAGTCCTCCCATTCATTCATTTATTCACATATTTTCTGAGCACCTACTTTGTGCCAGGCTCTGTGGTTGGAGCTTGGAGGTTCAAAATGGATAAGTTAGTGTCTCTGCTCTTCTGCAGCTCTCACTCATTAGGGAGGGAAACATAAACTAATAAATGCCATTTGTAGGAAAACATTGTAATTGAGATAAAATGTAGATTGTGTTTGGGGCACAAAACATGGCATGATCTGCCCTTGGCCATAGGCCTTCTCTCTGACTGGAATGATCGCCACCCAAAGAGTATGCTGCTCTTTCCAGCGTGCATGAGCTCCTCAGCCCTGTAGTTTCCAGACATTTATCACTCAAGTGTCTCCTCTGTCCCTCAGAAATGATTTTCCACAGAAATAATTTACAAAGAAATGTCAGGGCACATAAATTCCATCAAATGAAAAAAGGATAATTTCATTGCATTCTTGTTGAAACTCCAGCCTCCTGCTTTCTTCAAATCTCCATAGTCTCTCTAACCTGCCCCTCCAACCTTTATCAATTGTGCTCATAGCTGAGACCTGTCCTTCCCTGCCTCCAAAGGCAGCTGACTCTGACAGAATCTGACTCTTGAGCCCAATATCAGCCACACAGTTCATACCCTAAACAGAGCCAGTCACATAGTTGGAGCTTGAGAAAGTTTTCCCAATTAATTGAACACAGCCTCAGGGTTAGGACGTCACCCCGTGCCTATCAGTACCTCTCTCTGGCCTGCGTAGTCTGTACTGTGTGCTGAAAGTTCAGTTTTAGCCCCACTCGGGATCCTTTTTATGGCCCACTCCATATCCAGCCCTGGTCAGCACCTTTTGTGGGACAGTTCCCCCAGCCCCGCTCAGCACCCTAAGGCGGACAGCTCCCCCAACCCTATTCAGCACCCCAAGGCGGACAGCTCCCCCAGGCACATTCAGCACCCTAAGGCGGACAGCTCCCCCAGGCCCATTCAGCACCCTAAGGCGGACAGCTCCCCCAAACCCAGTCAGCACCCAAAGGAGGAGAGCTCCCCCAGCCCCGCTCAGCACCCTCAGGCGGACAGCTCCCCCAGCCCCTTTCCACTCACTGCCTAGACTCGACCTGTCACTTGGAAACGAGGCTTGAGACCCTAAGTCTTCTGATTCCTTGAGACGTCAGTGCAGCTCCTGGGGCCGCACCCAACCCTCCACGAGCCCCTCCCCCAAAAAACCCCAGTTAACCAGAGGTGTGAGAACCCAGACCGCTGCCTTCTTCCCACTTCCCCACCGCAGGTTCCTCACTTAAAGCTGTCACTCTCATCTGTCCTCACCCGCAGACCCTCTTGGACACGAACCTGATCCCCCACCCCCGCCAATCCGCTTCTCACCAAACCACGCACCCGATCTTTCCCCAACCAGAGCCTCTCAGTCAAACCATCTTCTCTCCTCCAACCAGCTTCCCCGCATGCCCCCTCCTTTCCCTGTCCCCTCCCTTGTCTCCTCCCTCACGGATCCTCCTCCCCTCCTCCCCTCCCCCTGCGGCGTCCCGCTCGCTGCCGCGGTGTCCTGCAGGGTGTCGAGGTGTGTCGGCGGGCGGGGTGTCGCAGGGCGTGTCACGAGGTGAACTGGGGAGGGCGGAGGACCGAGGGGGGAGCGACGACGGACGCGGGGCCGAGGCTCTGCCCCTCCCCCGCCGAGCCGGCGGCCTCTCCCCGGAGAAGATGGCGGACCGCGCGGAGATGTTTTCTCTCTCCACCTTCCACTCGCTGTCGCCGCCGGGCTGCAGGTACGCATTGGGCGCTCCGGGCCCTGGCAGGCCCTTCCGTTCCTGCAGTCCCCAATCTGACCAGTCTCCAGACTCCTCCAACCCGCCTTGCCGCCCCACCCCCATCGCCTTTGGGGACCCAAGCCCCAGGCCTCTCTCTGGTCCAGAGGCCTCTGACTCCTGCTCCCCACCCCCACCCCTCTGTTCAGGGTCTCTCCATTTTTGTCCCCTTATTCTTCTCCATCCCCAGTGACAGCCCCCCGCCCCCATTTCCTGCTGGGATCCAGTGCCGCACCCAGCCTGAGCAAGCTGACCCTTCAAGGGTGGAGGTCCTGGGCCCAGCCTCTGAGGGGCACCCTGCCGGGCAGGACACTGAGCACACCCTCTGTGCTTGGCAGTGTCCTTTTGGCCTTGTTGGGCCTCTCCTCCGTTAGAGGCCTGGCCTGTAGTACTCAGGGAGGGAGAGTTAGAATCAGCCTGGAACCCTGGGGGAAGGGATCGTGGTGGGGACAGGGCTGGACCTCTGGGTGTAGGCCTGCCTTGGGCTGCAGAGGGGAGACAAAGTGGCCAAACTGCTCCCAGAACAGGCTCGACTCCCCCTCCCCCCACTGCTGCAGCTTCAGCTTCCCCTCCCCCCTGCTCTGCTCAGCCTGACTCCCCTGAGACTGACGCTGTGACCCAGAGGGGCCTGGAGGTAGCATGGAGGCATTAGAGGCTGCTTGCTGGCTTTGCCCGAGGAGGACTGGGAGGAGGGTTGAGAGGACAAGTGGCCCCTCTGGTTGTTCAAAGCTCCAATTTTGGGGGGAATCCACCGGAGCACAGAGCTTGGGGTTCACAATGATGGCAGGATGCAGGTCTTGGGTTGGGGGCTATGGAGACCATGGGGCCTAACAGCTGGGTCTCCCTTTGCCCCTCCTCAGGACCAGCTCCCAGACAGGGCATCCAGGGTTGCTGGCTCTCTCAGGAGCCCTGTCCTTGCTCTCTGACCTGGTCTCTTGTCTAGGCCTCCCCAGGACATAAGTCTGGAAGAATTTGATGATGAAGACCTGTCTGAGATCACCGACGACTGTGGCCTGGGCCTCAGCTACGACTCGGACCACTGCGAGAAGGTGGGGAGGGGCTGGGGTGCAGAACCCTCTCACTTAGGGTCTGTTTAGCATTCACTTGGTGTTTTAAGGTGGATCTGAGCTCAACCTTGAAACAAGAAATCCTCTGGTTGCCCCCTCCCCCTTGGCCTCTTGGCCTGAGGCCTTCCTGGACGTCAAACCTCTCTTCCTAACAGGCTGTAGGCCCTCCACTGAGGGCCTTCCCCAGCAGTCCTTGCTTGACCCCCATTAGCAGGCTAGCTTGGGGGAGCAGAGGTATGCCTAGGTTTTGGGTGCCCTCTGTTCTCAGATTACTTCCCAGAAAGATCTAACCCCTTCCAATTGCCATGTCACCTCTTCTCCTTCCCAGCCCTGTCCCCACCTGCATCGCTCTGCCTCAGGTCTCCACCCCTGAAACCGTTTCCACCCCATCTCCTGTTTTCCTTCTCCATCTCTCCATGTTTCTGTTCCCATTCATTCAAGAGCATTTCTGAGCAATTGCCACTTGGCAAGTGCGGGGTGCTCCAGGTGCTTGGGAGGAGAACAAGACAGGTGTGCCCTGTCCTCAGGAGTTATAACCTAGTAGGGGAGAAAGACAGGTAAGAGGCCACGGATGCCTCAGTATCAAGGACTGGATTCCAACCGAGGACACCGGTGCAGTGAGGGGTAAGGGAACACAACTGGGCTGACCAGTAGGGAGACTTTCCAGTGGGAATGACACACGACCTGCCCTTAGGGAGGACAGGACAAGAGCAGGAGCTGGGCAGAGGAGCCAGAGAGGTAGGAGGGAATGAAGGAGAGGACTTGCCCTGAAGGGATTAACTGTGTGGGAGGTGCTGAGGCTGGTTCAAGCTTGGTGAATCTGCTGCCTGCTGTCTCTTGCTTCATGAACTGTTCAATATTTACTGAGCGTCTACCATGGGTAGGTCTTGTTCTCGGGTGGGTACACCAAGGCTCAGTATGGACGGACACGTTACCCTGGCAGAGCTTGCAGCTGGTGAGGGAGACAGACCAAACACTGTCCAGGGGTTGTAATTTGCATTAAACTGAAGGAAAGAGTGCTGGTATCAAATGTGATGGGGTTTAGGGGTAAGATGAGGCTGGCAGCTGGGATGGGACCACTCTGAGAATCTCTGTCACCCAGGCTTAGAAGTCTGGGCTCTTACCAAGAACTGGAGTGATCCTTATGTATCTTAAGCAGATTAAAATAAAACAAAAGACAAACCAAACTGCTCTGCTGGGGAGCAGAGTGACCTGGAGATTTCTCTCCCTTGACTTACAGCTTCCTGCTTTCCCCTTTCCTGACACCTGGGACCCTAAGTCACTGCCACACTCTTGCCCAGCTCTGCCGTGTCCCCCTTCTTGCAGGATGGCCTCTCCCTGGGGCGCTCGGAGCAGCCGCACCCCATCTGCTCCTTCCAGGATGACCTCCAAGAGTTTGAGATGATCGATGACAATGAAGAGGAGGAAGAGGAGGACGAAGAGGAAGATGAGGAGGAAGGGGAAGGGGAGGACGAGGTGGGAGGAGGCCCTGACTCCCAGGCCCCTGCCCTGGAGCCCCTGATCCCCTCCCCCTCCCTGGAGGAGCCCCACAAGCACCGGCCCACCACGCTCCACCTGACAGCACTGGGAGCCCAGGTGAGCACCCAGACTGACCGCAGCCTGGCCCCTGCCCTGAAAGCTGGAGCCCCCTGAGCACAGCTCTGTGGTCCCCACCTTGCAGGACTCCCTGAACAACAATGGAGGCTTTGTCCCAGTGCCTCCAGCCTCTTGGCAGGAGACAGTGCTGTGTTCACCTCACCAGGAGCCCCTCAGAGGTGAGCGGGTGATGGGGGCACAGGGGTCCAGGGAGGGACGGAGGGAGGAAGGAGGGTGGGCTAGCTGACACCCCCCCCCCCCTTGCTCCGTAGAACCACCCGCCCCCTTCCCACTGGCGGGTGCTGGCCCTGGCAGGGGCAGGGCCAGGGAGCAGTCGCCTGTGGGCCCAGGTTGCGACTGCGAAGGGAACCGGCCCACGGGACCCTCAGCGCCTGGTGGGGCCTCGCCCTCCTCCGACCCAGGCATCGAAGCCGACCTGGGGAGCGGCTCCAGTGGGGGCCACGGGGGCCAGTGCAGCAGCCAGGAGCTGTCCTCGCCAGGCTCGGACTCAGAGGACGTGGGAGCCGCGCGCCTGGGACGCATGATTTCGTCCATCTCTGAGACGGAGCTGGAGCTTAGCAGCAGCAGCGGCCGCTCCTCGCACCTCACCAACTCCATCGAGGAGGCCTCGTCTCCGGCCTCGGAGCCGGAGCCCGAGCCCGAGCCCGAGCCCGAGCCCGAGCCCGCGTGCGAGCCCCCGCGCCGTCCCGCCTTCCTGCCCGTGGGCCACGACGACACCAACAGCGAGTACGAGTCTGGCTCCGAGTCGGAGCCGGACCTCAGCGAGGACGCCGACTCGCCCTGGCTGCTCAGCAACCTGGTCAGCCGCATGATCTCTGAGGGCTCGTCGCCCATCCGCTGCCCCGGCCAGTGCCTGTCTCCCTCGCAGCGTCCTCCTGGGGAGCTCACGTCGCCGGCCGGTGGAGGCCCCGATCCCATGGGCCCGGGCGGCGTGGAGCTGGTGGACATGGAGACGCTGTGCGGGCCTCCACCCCCCGTGCCCCCCGCGCCCCGGCCGGGCCCCGCACAGCCCGGGCCCTGCCTCTTCCTCAGCAATCCCACACGCGACACCATCACTCCGCTGTGGGCCGCCCCGGGCCGCACCGCCCGCCCCGGCCGCGCCTGCTCCGCCGCCTGCTCGGAGGAGGACGAAGAGGACGAGGACGACGAGGACGCCGAGGACGAGGCAGGCCCCCCGGGGGGCAGGGGCGCGGGCCCCGCGGCCTCACTGGACGCCTCCCTGGTGTACGACGCGGTCAAGTACACGCTGGTGGTGGACGAGCACACGCAGCTGGAGCTGGTGAGCCTGCGGCGCTGCGCCGGCCTGGGCGACGACAGTGAGGACGACAGTGGTGGCGAGGCCAGCGAGGACGAGGCGGGGGCTGCACTGCTGGGTGGTGGTCAGGGCCTGGAGGGCGCCTCCCCGGACAGCCCCGACCTCACCTTCTCCAAGAAGTTCCTCAACGTCTTTGTCAACAGTACATCTAGGTCCTCCAGTGAGTGGGAGGTGGGAGGAGGGTGGCCCCAGGTCCCATGCAGTCCCCAGAGCGCCCAGGGCAGCCTGAGGGTCCGGGGGTGGCCGGGACTGGGCACTGCCCTCTTATTCCCAGGAAAAGGCTTGGGGCTTTCCCTACGCCCTCCGAGGCTGTGCAGGGGCTGGGCGGCTGCTGCATCTCCCTCCCTAACTTAGAACAACCCACCGCAGCCTGGAGGGGAGAAGACTTAGCCAGGCCTTCCAGTACTTTCCTTCCCCTCTGAATCTGTGACCCTCACCTGTCTCTCAGGCACTGAGTCCTTTGGCCTTTTTTCCTGCCTGGTCAACGGGGAGGAGCGAGAGCAGACCCATCGGGCTGTCTTCAGGTACAGCCTGTCCCTCATTATCAGAGACCCCAGCCTCAGTGTAGATACTATGGGACACTGGGGGACACAGCCTGACAGTCCTGTGCATCCCCTGACCTTCCACCTGTGCCCTGACCTCAGGTTCATCCCTCGCCATCCTGATGAGCTGGAGCTAGACGTGGATGACCCGGTGCTGGTGGAGGCTGAGGGTGACGACCTCTGGTCCCGCGGCTTCAACATGCGCACCGGCGAGCGTGGGGTCTTCCCCGCCTTCTACGCACACGCGGTGCCTGGCCCTGCCAAGGACCTGCTGGGTGAGGCCCCGTGTCCAGGGCCATCCTGCCACCCCAGGCGCTCCCCCCTTGACTCAGCCCCTTATGCCCCCAGGGAGCAAGCGCGGCCCCTGCTGGGTGGAGCGTTTCGACGTGCAGTTCCTGGGCTCCGTGGAGGTGCCCTGTCACCAGGGCAATGGTATCCTGTGTGCAGCCATGCAGAAGGTCAGTCTGGGGGTGAGGGTCCCTGACCTCCACAGGGGCAGCCCCTTGCCCCGACTCAGGGGCCTGGGCAGAGCTTGAAGCCGTCCCCCATCACCTTGGGGACTCTTGGCCTCCACCTTCCCTTTTCTCATAGTCCTCTTGTCTGGAAACCAAGACCAAGTCTCACAGAGCCTTCCCGGGAGTCACCTGCTAGTGGCTCCAGTAGGAAATAGGACAGCCCTGCAGTAGAGATTCCCTGTCTAGCTCACGGGGAGAGGCAGAGAGGAGGTTGGGGTCAGTGGAGGCCGTGGGCCTGGCTGGAGGACCAGAGGAAACAAGGCAGGCTGAGTGCTCAGAGGTGACCGGCAGGTGTGACACTCGAATGGCCAGGCCCCAGCTCACATGTTCCAGAATCAGTGCCAGGAGCCTTCAGACATGACCGGAAATTTCCACCCAAGGAGAGAAAGACCCTGTAGGGCCTGAGACCTGCTCTCCTCTGGCTTTTTCCCCAGATTGCCACTGCCCGGAAACTGACCGTCCACCTGCGTCCTCCTGCCTCCTGTGACCTTGAGATTTCTCTGCGGGGGGTCAAGCTGAGTCTAAGTGGTGGACCCGAGGTGGGGGTGTGGGGGCCAGAGACACAGGGGAGGCTTGGGAGGGTCTGACTCGGGGACGTCCGGCAGGGTTGGCAGGAGTGGCCGGCAGCCTGCCTCTAACCCCCGCCTCTGCTTTAGTTCCAGCACTGCAGCCACTTCTTCCAGATGAAGAATATCTCCTTCTGCGGCTGCCACCCCCGCAACAGCTGGTAAGAGCCTTACCTCCCGGTCCCCACCACCCTGAGGTCCCCTCCAGCCTGAGGTCCCTACCACCCCGGGGTCCTCATCACCCCGAGGTCCCCACTATCCTGAGGGTCCCACCACCCCAAGAGAACCCACCACCCTGAGGGCACCCACCTGCACTCACGTGGTGCCTACTCTGGGCTCAGGAAACACAGATCACACAGGTACCTATCTGGCCTGGGGGCAGACAGGTGCACACCCAGACAAGTCAGTGCTAGAAGTATCTGTAGGGGTCTGGTAGACGTCTGTATAGGACTCCAGTGAGTCCCTGTGAGACCGGGGGTTCTCCTGGGATCCACTATGCACAGCTCGAAAAGCATGTAGGTGACAGGTGGGTGTTCCTCAGGGAGCTGAGCCACGGCTGCAGGTGAGGGCACTTGCATCTCAGGGAGTGGCTGGGATGAGGCTGGAAGGACACTAGGGGTACCTGTGCCCTTCTGACTATGCCAAGGAGCTTCATCCCATTGGCGATGCGGCCGGAGTGTGACAGTCGGGTTGACACGCTGGCTCTGGCCACTGTGCACAGTGGATGATGGATCCAGGTAGTGGCTGAGGTCATCCAGGGGTCGTGTCCTGGACACATTTGGGAGGTGGGACAGGAGGTAGATTGGTGGTAGGAGCTGGCCTGATTGACATGCCATCTGTGTGAAGGACTGGTAGGAACCCACATACCAAGAGGAGCACGGAGTGGAGGACCTGATAGCCTGAAGACGCAGTGTTCAATTGTAGATGTGGTGACATTGAAGTGGTGTCTTTTCCATGGGTCTGGAGTGTGGGAGAGATCTGGAGAGCAGGTGTCAGTTGGGAGCAGGCAGATAACTGCGGCCATGAGGCAAATGGCATAGCCAGGCAAAGCGAGAATGGACAGGCATGAAAGGGGAGGGATAGACCAGCGTTGTGACCAGCAGCTGTGGGGCCTCCAGGCATCCTGCCCAGCCCAACGCCTGCCTGCTGGGTCCTGGTGTCCTGGCAGAAGGAGATAGGAGGAGGTGACCAGAGAGATAGACAAGGCCACCCAGGAGCTCAAAAGGATGCGATGGGGTTACAGGGTGGACATAGGTCCTCAAGGGCACGCAGGACGCAAGACGAGCACAGTACTGCTGAGGCTGGGGCTGGGGACAGGTTGAGGCCCGTGTGTGTCATCTGGACACTCGTGGTTCAGAGAATAAGGAGGGCTCTGTCGGCTGTCTGGGGGCAGTGTCGACCCTCAGGAGGCCAGAGCCCAAGCTGGCTGCTTGTCCAGTGAGGATGGAACTGGTGTGACGGGACCCTGTTCAGATGCTGCTGACGTGTGCAGAGCTGGGGTCGAGTGCCCGGGCACAGCCAGACAACAGGCAGCTCTGGCACCACGAGACCTGGTCTGCATGGTTGCCCTCAGCCCATGTGGACAGTGGACTGGGGATGGCACTGCCAACAGGAGACGAAGAATAGCATTATTTCTCAAGAGGGGGACTGGATGCTACAAGCTCAAGCCTGTAGGCTGGATGGTGACCTGTGAGCAGGATAGTCAGAGTGGTCCCAGACGAAGAGGAGTTGGTGGGGGAGGCACAAGATGCTGCTGTGCTGGCCCAGACCCCCGACCACTTGTCACTCCAGAACAGCCCGCCCCTCACAGGGAGGAGGCACTAATGAAACAGTGCTGGGCAGCCCGTACAGCGTTTCACTGTCAAGTAGGAAGATTGGGAATGTTGGATGAGGTAGGAGGGTGGCCTTTAAGATTGCAGGCTGCCACAGACTGGCTGTGTGTCCTAGGGTAAGTTAACAACCCCCTCTGTACCTTAACTGCCTTGTCTCACCAGCTGTTGTGAGGCTTCTGTGAGTTAATAACATAAGAGGCTGAGGATGGTGCTGGTACTTGGTAAGTGGCACTAAGGGTGGTGATTGTGGAGGTGATTACCTGACTGGGGTGTTGGAGATGAGTCTGACATTCATGGAGAGCACGAGCTGTGCTGGCGATGAGACTGGTTCCCCTGTGGAGGGACCACAAAACCCCAGGCCATTCAACATGGATCACATTGGTCACAGCTGGGGGTCTCGAGTCCCACACTGTGGGACAGTCTGGAGTCACTTTCCTTGATGCCTTGGATGAGGAGAAAGGTTTGTGAAAGGCATACGAGAAGCAGAATCAGGTAGTGACTAGACAAGTGACAGAGCCAAGTTCTTCTGCAGGAAGAGGGTTTCACAGATCGGGGGCTGCAGTCGAGCTCAGGACACGTGGAGCTGGGCAGGCACAGGGTTCCAGCTGACACAAGCAAGGCGTAACAGCTGAGACAGAGGCAGGGGAGAGGCCTCGCTGTGGTCCATGGTCCAGGCACAGGCAGTGGCTCGGGGAAGGAGGTGCTACTGGACAGCCCGTTGTGGACAGTTGAGCAGACCTAGCCCCTCATAGGTGCCTAGCATTATGTTTGGACCAGAGCCAAAAAGGCGCCTTTGAATCTTTAAGTGTGGGACCCACACATCTCCTGTCCCCACCTGTCCCCCAGCCTCTGTCCCTGCGTCTGCTCCAGATCACGGGGCTGAGGCGTGGGCCGCGACCCTGACACCCTGTGCCCGACTCCCTTGCAGCTATTTCGGCTTCATCACTAAACATCCCCTGCTCAGCCGCTTTGCCTGCCACGTCTTTGTGTCCCAAGAGTCCATGCGGCCCGTGGCCCAGAGTGTGGGGTGAGTGGGGGCCGAGGGATTAAGGTGGGGTGGCTGGCTGGGAGGGGTGCAGCTGCAGGCAGGGCCGTGGGTGAGCGGGGCTGGGAAAACAGCCTTGACGTGAGGTTGGGGCACTGGGGACAGGAGTGGGGAGGAGAGCTTGGGCAGAAGCCAGAGGGCAGGTAGGTGAGCAGCAAGATGGTGGCTGGAAAGTTGAGGCAGGAACTGGGGGGACATACTGGGGGTGGAAATGCTGCAGACACGTTGTGCAGGTGAGGGATTGGGGTAAGAGTGAGGCCTTGAGGCCAGAGAGTAAGGAAAAGGACAGCTGGGGGCTGCCATCTGGGGGTGCTGGGCAGGTTGGGTGGGTGGGAGGGAGGGACGAGGACCCGGACGATGCAGCACTCTGAGTGCTGGTGGCCGGCTCTCTCCTTCAGCCGCGCCTTCCTGGAGTACTACCAGGAGCACCTGGAGTACGCCTGCCCCACAGAGGACATCTACCTGGAGTAGCAGCCCACCATGCTCCCACTCAGGGTGCAACTGGGGCTGGGGTGTTTCAGGCCACGCGGCTTTGGCAAGGACTGGATTGGGGGCGCGTGGGACCTGCTGTCCAGGGCTCCTCCCTGCTCTGCAGGGGCTGCTTCCCTCTGATCCTTCTCTGTGTCTGCCTGCCCCTCCATGCCTGCAAACTCTGCCCTCTGCTCTTTACTTTGGGGTCAGAGCCGGGAGGGGGTGTGGGGGAAAGCCAGGCTCTAGGTTCCTGGTGACGTCAGGCTCCCAGGTGGCCCCCTCCCGCCCCTCGCCTGTGATTTAAAAGGAATTTTAATTTTTATAGTGAATCTCAAGGGGCCACCCCATCCTTGGCCACAGGGACAGAGAGGGACCCCACAGTGCCCCTCATGGAGCTCAGGGGGGAGCAGCGAGGGGTTCCCCAGAGGGGCCTGTGGACACTAGTAGTCCCTGAAGCTCACCCCAAGCCCCAGACTTTGCTGGAGGAGGGCCCGCCCACGACCCCACACCAGCGTCCGCTTTGCCACTGCAAACTGCCCGCAGTCCAGCACCTGAATAAACTGTCTGCTTGGTGTGAGTGTGTGTGTTTCTGTGGGGACAGATACGCAGCCAGGGGCCCAGGTGCAACCCTGGCAGTGGGCACCAAGACCCCTGTGAGGTATCCGTGGGCAGTTCCACCCTCCAGTGCTCTGTGAAATCATGCCAGGCCCCTGGACTTCTCCCCAAACAGCCTTGATGGGCCAGAGAGAAAGGGCGCTGGTCACGCAAGGTGGCCACACAAGGCGTGTGCCTCCCACCTTCAGAGCCCCGGGCTGGGGAGACGCTTTGAGTACGTGTCACGAGTGTATGTGCACTGGGAGAGGGCACGGGTCCATCTGCTTAGATCGTAAAGTTGGTATTTCAAAAATACATGGAACTCCAGAAGAAAAGAGGTGAGCATTTTCCACTATGCCCCTGGGTGATTGTAGATACTGCCCTTGGACAAAGGGCTTCCTGGCTCCTTGCCCCCCCGTGAACCCCTGCGGTCAGGGGCTGAGGGCAGCGTGGCGGTCAGTGCCCTCCTGAGTGTGGCTGGGGTCCCTCCCCCTGAGCCCAGGACAAGGGCAACAGCAGGATGACAAAGAGGTGGAGGCTATGAAGTGCGGGTGAGAAGAAAATGGACAAGTGCATTACGTACAAGTTGGAAACGTCTGTCTATAAAAATCACATACCCATACTCAAAGTAAGGGCGGCCAACAAACAGAAATATAGTCACAGTCTTAAGGGTCAATAAATGACCCAGCCCTTTAGCACGTGGATGGCACACCGCCAGACTAGTAGCCCAGTGGAAAGCAGCTTGTGAACCATACTCCAGAACATCAAGCAGACGGTCTGAAAGTTTCCAACTGATTTAAGTTGTAAAGAGGCAGAGAGCACCCCAGGACGTGTGTGTTTGAAATGTGCACCCCCTCTGCACCTGGGCTCGGTGCGGGGCCCTCAGACCCCATGGCTGCCCCACTGTGGGGACCTGCCACCCACCTCCCCTCACCGGCTCTGGGGTGGGAATTCCCCAGCCCGCTCTCCCACTGCCCTTGTCCATCTCAGGCTCCTTCCCAGACGTCGGGGACTCCAAGCTCAGCTGAGCTCCAGACCCACCAAGGTTCAGTCCTGGGTCTTCTTGCCTGGGACCTCCCTGTGCCAAGGGCCTGGCGGTCTATCTGATCAGCCGGGGCTGAGCCATGAGCTGTGCCCCAGCTTGCCCGCCAGCTGATCTCCAGGGCACTCGCATGGCCAGTCCCCGGCTGGTGCTTTGTAGAGCTCTGTAAATACAATGGCCGCTTCTTCACAAGATACTGAGGTGCTGGGACCTAAACTGCCAGATCCTATAAACTCATGAGCCTTGTCTACACCTGCCCCGACTTGTCTATGTTCTGCGTTTTACATTTGTCCCAGTCGCCTGAGCCGGAGTCCTGGAGTCCCCCTGCACACACCCCTGCTGTCACCTTGACCCTTACCCATCACCTCAACTCTGCCAGGATCAAAGCACCTAGACTTTCCTCCTGGGTGCAACAGCCTCCTCCAGGTTCCCTGCCTCCACCTGTGCCTGAATCCAGCTGCGCCTGCAACCAGACCAAGGCTTTTAAACAGACCCGAGTGGGCCACCACTTCTTCATCTGTCCTGTCTCCCTGCTGACCCTCAGCCTGGCCTGTCCCTGCCTCTCTGGCCCCTCTCCCCTGCCTCCATTTCTGCCCTTGGAACCCTGGAGCTTCCCATAGGCACCTACTGTCCTGGGCGCAGGGGGCCTGGAGGTGGGTCAGGTGGCTCCTGCCTGCCCCAGCAGAGGCTGTGGGAGAGTCCGTGCAGGGCTGTGGCTGGAGCCCCATCCCCGGTCCTCCCGGAGCTGTGCAGCGTCTGGCATGCGAGCCCGAGGCCTTGGAACCCAGTGTGCTGAGTGAGCTGACCTCCACTGCCAGGACTGGCTTCTGGAAGTTGAGCTCAGATGGCATCCTAAACAAAAGCTTTCTACACAGTGTTGTTCAGAATACCAAAAACGGGCTGGCCCGATGGCTCAGGTGGTTGGAGCACCGAGCTCCTAATGCCAAAGGCAGATGGTTCGATTCCCACGTCGGCCAGGGAGCTGCGCCCTCTATTGCTAAGATTGTGAACAACGGTTCTCCCTGGAACTGGGCTGCTGTGAGCAGCCGGAAGTTGGCGTGAGCTGGCGTGAGCTGGCGTGAACTGGCGTGAGCTGCGTGGGCTGCCGTGGCCTGCTATGTTTCACCATGGGTGGCCGGTGGCCAGCAAGAGTGATCAGCGGTCAGCTAGACTGAGAAACAACAGCTTGAACTGGAGGTGGGGAGAGGAGGCAGAAGAAAGGGGGGGGGGGGAACAACAACAAAAAACCCCAGAATACTGAAAACACAAAAGTAATCTACATTTTGACCAGTTGGGTTAATTAAATTAAGGTGTATTTACCTAATTGGGCACATGTGAAAAAAGTGAGCTTACTAATATTCAGTAATAATACAGAAAATATTTGTTGTGCTATTACGGGAAAATCAATCCGCAGAGCTGTGCTACACGGAGCGTGCTGATGGCTGGATGGGGGCAGAGGAGGCTGACGGCCACCGTTGCCAGGCTGGGACCGAGTGTGTCTTCTTTCAAGTATTACATGTTGCTTATTAGAGACCCTGTGGGGACAGAGTCCCAGGGAGCAGTTTCCAGGCTCTCAAAGAATTACTGCTAATGTTCTGGTGTATTTTTCTTTCAGTCTCCTTTCTATACTTGGGTTTTGTTTTATTCTGCTGGAGGGCAGAAGGAGACTGGGGGATCAAGGACGAAGTCAAGGCAAAAAGAGTAAAGCTAAGTAGCCAATGAAATGACCGATGCTATGAAGTCACTGGTGTCAGCACCGGGCGTCTCGTCCTGAGGGGACCTTAGGCTCACTGCCTGGTACCCAGCAGAGCTGGGTCCCATCCAGGCTCCTTACCCTTAGGGCCGCCACTGGTTTGCAGATGTGAGACGCATGGGTGGGACAGGATCTGGTGCTCAGCATGGGTCTCTTTGTGAATGTGCCTCCCACCCCCTGGGGTTGTGTTTTATGGAATTGGCATAAAATCCAGCTTACAGCCCATCTCACAGAAGCCAAAGTCAAGTGCGAGCACCTATGAGTGACGCCCTCCCTCGCAGACAGGATTGAAGGACTCAGCCCTAAAAGCTGTCTCGGACATTATTTGAGTTGACGACAAAAGAACAACTTTGATTTCATTTCTTATTTCCTTTGTGCAAATCTGGAGCAGACAGGAGCGGCCAGTCCTTGGTACATAGGGGCCTGGTACAAACCCCTGCAGGAATCCACTCACTGCCCCACAGGCCACCAATGCAGCAGCCTTCATCTATATAGCCTGTACCCTGGACACACGACCCACCTGCACCACTTTGGGGCATCCTGCATGAGATTTACCTGAAGAGGAGGCCGACCACCCCAGTGTCTGCAGCCTTGCTCTTACTCAAGTTCAGCTGAGGGTCGTGAAGCCTCTGGGAAGGGCAGAGTCTGCTGTCTCAGCCCCACCAGTGTCCAGGCCCTTGTGCTGTCCTCCCTCAGGGGCCCCCTCAGTGAGGGACTGGATTATCCAGCTCACATGGAGAAGTGTCTCAGTCCAGGTGACTTGTCCAGTCTGGGGAGGCAAAGGAGAGGGAGGAGGTCACGTGACCCCTCCACCAGGAGGACACATCCCGGAGAGGGTGGCAGTGTGGGCACATGAGGACCCACAGGGCTCTGCCTCCATGTCTCCTGGAAGCAGTGCCCCATCCTGCACCCCAAACAGCACACGACTTGTGGCAGCATCCATCCCCTGTTGCAGGGGCCATGGCTCATTTTGCTTGCCCCCAGCCCACATTTGCTGGGATTGGGAGCGTGGGGTTAGTATATAGTGTTCTTCTCTGTCAGTGATCATTCTGTTGGCACAGCCAACCCACAGAAAGTGACTCTGGGTACTTAACCAAATGGGGATGTATTGGGAGGTTGTTGGACTCCCAGGTGAGAAAGAAGGCAAGATGAGGGCGCTACAGAGGGCAGGTGGTCACCTTGATGATGAGCAGCCCAGGTCTGCTGTAGCAGATGAACGGGCCCTTCCCCACTCAGTGGGTCTCCACCTGCTAGAGACCCACTTCTGGGCGGGGACAGCAGCTGGATGGACAGTCCCTCCAGGCTGGAGGGCTGCTACTCCCCAACAAGGAACTGGGGGCTCCCTGGGGAGGGCGGGCTCTGGACCCTCAGCGTCTGATGCAATGGCTGCTCCTTGTGAAGTGTTCCCACTCTTGCTGCGGAATCCTGGGCCGCCCACCCCCACCTGCTCCCTCCCTACAGGGCCCCATTGCCTGTTGGCTCAGATGACCCCCCCAACCCCTTTCCCCTTTGGGTCCCTTCTCCAGAGATGCCAGAGGGGAGGGGCTCAGCTCTCCCTCCTCGCTTGCGGGGCCTGCCAAGGAGGATGAGGTTTGTGCTGGGGGGGTCATGCCCAGGGTCTGACGGCTGTGACCACCCTGAGGAGGGGTCTTCACACAAAGGAGCAGGCTAAGGGGCATAAATAAGTGCACTCCTCTCCTTCCCGCCCCCCCCCCCCCCCAGTACTGCTGCCCCTACACCAGGTCTGGGGTCAAGGAGGTGACAGGACTCATCCCAGGGGCATCAGAAAGGCAGTGTCCAGGGTGAAAAATGAGAGTGAGATTAGAACTGAGTGAAATGCACACGCTGGGGGCGTGGCCTACCCGGGACGGAGGCCTTGCCTGGGGCGCTCCAACAAACTCACTTTTGATTAAAAACATTCAAAAAGACTGATTTAAATATTCCACGGAAACGTCCCTTTTGCTCCCCCTTCTGGTCACTTGGGGGATAGGCGAGTGGGGGAATGAGCAAGAGGGTTCTGGGGAGGAAGGGGGGTGGGGTCTCCCGGCCAGCTGGCCTTCTACCTGCGGGTCACCCGGCTCTCTTCCTGACACACTGAAGGGAACCACGGCACCGCCCTGTTGGTTCGCTGTCGGCCCTCAGCACTCTCGGTTCCTTCCACCCGCCAGGCAGGTGAAGGATGAGGTCAGGCTCGCAGGCAAGTGGCCGTAGCGTCAGCAGCAGAGGAGAAAGTGGAGTGCGGGGCCACTGGGGACAGCATTCGGGACACGACAGGAGTGTGTGCATGTGTGCAGGGATGTTTGCACACTCCAGTGCCTGTATGAGGGCGGGGCATTGCACTAAAGCTGCTAACATGACAAACGGGCTTTTCCAGTCCCAAAAGCACTGTTGCAAAACCAAGGTGAATGGAATGGTGGCAGGACTCTTGCAGGTAGATGGTGGGTCTGAACTCAGGGGACAGAATGTCAGCCGGCAGAGAAGCACGCTGCCTGGTCTCACCTCACACCCCACTCTTCCTCTGTGGCATTCATCACGGTTCCATTTTTATCTCCACTGAAGTAGGAGATACACACAAGCCATCATAAAGTACACACAGCTGAAGCGTGCAGCTGGACTGCTTCATACACACGTCTGCACCATGCCCCCCACCCCTCGTCAAGGTGGGGACCACTGGCAGCACCCGTTCGTCCCCTCGTGTCCCTCCCCAGGCAATGTCCACACGCCCCACCCATGAGGTGCTGGCTCTATCATGAAAGCCCATGCGTGTGTGAGACCCAGGGATGGTCTCCTGTCCTTCGCTAGACGGTTAGCATCACGGAGCAGGGGTGGGGTGGGGCCCTCTGGAATCCTGTGCCCAGGCACTGCAGGGCACTAGGCGGTGAGTACATGTGGAACTAAGGAAGGGACTGATGCTCGCGCTGCAGGTGTGGCTGCAGACCTGAAGGTGCCTGCAGTGGTGCAGGGGTTGGGGGGCTGCTGGAGCTCCTGTCTCAGATCCCACACAGACGTGCACCTGCCTGAGGTCCTCTGTCTTTACCCTGAAACCAAAGCACCCCGATGTGACTGGCCCCAGCGGAGAGAAGCTGCAGGCTGCGGGGGGTGCGGGTGGGCACGCCCAGTCCACGTGGGACCCACATCAGTGGCTGCAGGGGTCCTGAAGGGAACCACCGCCCTGTGAGACTCGGGGCATGGTCAGTGCAGTCCCCAAAGCAGACTAGATGTGACGGGAGAGTCACATGGAGGGCACAGAAGGGCCTCAGCGCCATGTGACAGCACAGACACACTCAGGCACCTGCATGTGCCCACCACACACCCCATCCCAAGAGGACCGCTTTCCCCTGCAAGGAAGAGATGACCCAGCGGCAGCAGCTTAAACAGCAGCGTTTGCTTCCTTACACTGAGCTTTGAAGGTAAAGGGCCGGAGACAATGCAGCCACTGCACAATGTCTGGTCAGGCTTAGTGACACCACGGACCCACTCTCACTGCCACCGGATGGCCCAGGGCCCCAGCACACTGCTCTGACTGTCCACTGACCAGGACTCTTGGTCACATGCTACTGCTGGACCAATCACTGGACTGACTGGCCATCGACCACCACTGAAAAGGTGGGGCCTGCCAGTGAAGAAGGGGACAGCTGTTTGGTCTGCCACGAGGACAGACGCCCCATTTTGGGGCCTGGAGCACCCACATGGCACTACCCTCACTCAACCAATGCGGCTGGAGCACGCGGGGTCTGCCTGTGCCCTAGGAGCACACGTGGGAACTTCACAAGGCCCTGGCATGGCTGCACAGATGTGGGCAGGCAGTAAAGAGGTCCTCTCTGCAGAGGGCATGATGAGGGGTCAGGCAGCCCTCGGGGCGAGGGCATGGAGACCACTGTGTGAGTCTGGACTTCATCCTGAGCCTGCAGAGTTCTGAGCAGGGATGGACCCAAACCTGACAGGTTTTTAAGAGATCACTTTGTCTGCCGGATGGAGAATGGTTCACACAGGGTCAAAGGTGAAGCCAGGGGACAGAAGTGTACCCAGACTGGAAATGCAGAGCTTTGGGGGTGGGGTGGGGTGGGGAGCTATTTTAGGAGCTGTTGACCTGCCTTCCTTGAAGCTGGCGGGCCCGGCCCCCTGATCCCCACCTGGCCCCTGCAGCTCATCACCCACCTGCAGCCAGGTTCCTGATAAGAGCCAAGGAGGTCTGGCCCTGGGCCTCCAGGAGAACCTGGCTCTCATGGCTGCTCTCACCTTGGGGTCTTCTGTCCCTCCCCACCCCGTTCCTGTCACAAAGGCACTCTGCACAGCTCCCATGAGTGGACACACCCATCGCCAAGCAGGGGGTGGGTC
Organism: Rhinolophus sinicus; assembly: GCF_036562045.2. Taxonomy (NCBI): domain Eukaryota; kingdom Metazoa; phylum Chordata; class Mammalia; order Chiroptera; family Rhinolophidae; genus Rhinolophus; species Rhinolophus sinicus. The sequence goes on from NC_133752.1 coordinate 200,716,753, forward strand.
CCAGAGCCCTGATGCCTGGGTCCAATCCCAGCCCAGCCTCTTACTGGCTGGTGACCTCAGACAAGACGCTGACTGTGCCACACTTCAGCTTTCTCCATTGTGACACAGGCAGAATACACCTGCCTCTTGCGGTCACAAGGGTTAGATGGATTAGCACACCTGGTGTTATTCGGTGTCAGCTGGTGTTATTTGGTCACCGGGTACAAACCACGTCCACACCTGCGCCCCAGCAATGGCCACCATACACCTTGGGGCGCAGGGCCTGGGCTGGCCTCTGCCAGTGCCCTCAGGGCTGGGGCTCTGGGCAATGGCAGCAGGATGGCCAGGGACTGCAGCCCGGCCGACAGCAGACCTGCAGGGCAGGGTCCTCCCCCCGGGCCATCTGGCTGGGGCTGAAGGTCATGGCTGCATCAAATTGGGCCTTGAGCAGCTCGAGTTGCTTCACCGCCTGCAGGGCCTCTGGGGTGACCTGGGCCGCACACCCCAGGAGGTTGTAGTTCTCACCAGGGTCCTGAGACAAGTCAAAGAGCAGAGGGGGCTCGTGGGCAGTCAGGGGGCTGGCAGCGTGGCAGGCAGGGTCCGCCGTGGTGTCGCTGTGGGCAGAGCCTGGGGAGGGGGCACACCTGTGCTCAGGACACCAGCGAGCGAAGGCACCAGGCCCTGGGGCCGCGGGGGTCAGCAGGGCTGGGGGCAGTTACCCTGGGTGAAGAAGTGGGCCTTGTACTTCCCGCTCCGCACGGCAAAGACGCCCCGGATCTCATCTGGGGAGGCCGGGTAGAAGAACAGAGTCTGCCGGGGGCTCTGGGGGCAAAGGCAGGGTCACGGGGTGGGGCAGGGCCCTGGGCACTGACCAGCCCTGCCTCAGGCCCTGGCCATGCCCACCCAGGACCCCTGGGGCGGCAGCACTTGGATTTGCTCCCTCAGGGAGGGAAGGGGTGAGAGGAGCCGGGGCGCTGGCCCTACCTTGCCTGTGCCCAGCAGCAGCGGGCTGAGATCGACCCCATCCAAGGTGACATTGGGCAGTGGGGCCCCGGCCAGGGCTGCCAGGGTGGGCAGTAGGTCCAGGGAGCTGGCCAGCTCGTGGGTCACGCCTGGGGGCAGAGGGCTGTGTGGTCACTCCATTCACCATCAGGGTTGGGGCCAGGGGGCCGGGTTCCCTGAGCAGAGGGCCTGAAGACTGACCGGGAGCGATGTGGCCTGGCCAGAAGGCCACGGCAGGCTCTCGGACACCACCCTCGAAGGTGGTTCCCTTCCCACACCGCAGGAGGCCAGAGCAGCCGCCGTGGGACATCCGCATGGTCTCCGGTCTGCCACACACAGGAGGTCGTCAGCCACAGGGAGCGCAGGGTGGCCAAGCCTGACGTCTAAGTTACACAGCATGCCCAGAAGCCGCCAGCACGCGCCTGTCCCCTCCCTGTCCTACCAAGACCACCACCTGTATGCTCTTGTGCTCCCACCTCCCACATGCACCTGAAAGCCACCAGAACATGGCCAGCGTCTTCTGAGACCCTCTTATCCTGCTGTCCTCGGCCAGCAGTCAAGATGGGGAGACCCAGTGCCTGGCCTGTGAGGGACCAACTGGCATTCCCCAGTGTGTCCCCCTCCCCCCTCCCCCCTCCCCCCCCCTCCCGCCACCATACCCATTGTCTGCGGTGAAGATGACCAGTGTTTCTCCAAGCAGCCCCAAGTCCCCCAGGGCCGTTATCAGTGCCCCCACAGCCGCATCCAGCTCCATCAAGGAGTCCCCGAACGGCCCGCGGCCTGAGCGCCTGGCGAAGTTCTGCCCACTAAACTGGGGGTAGTGGGTGTGCTGGGGGCGGAGACTGTCGTTAGTCTGGGCAGGGCCCGGACAGCGCAGGGGGCGGGCTCAGGTCGGCCCAGGGGGCGGGGCCGGGCCACTCACGTGGGAGGCGTAGTACAGGAAGAACGGGCGGCCCTGGCGCTGGGCATCAGCCATGAGGTGGCGAGCAAAGGCCACATAGTGTGCCTCGAGTCCGGGCAGCCACGGGGGCTGCGCCTCCACAGACAGGTTGGCCAGTAGCGGGATAGGGACTCGGCCCTGGTCACAGATGCCATCGCAGGGGGTGGTCGGCGGGAAGCAGGTCATGTTCTGACAAGGGCCCTGGGGGAGCGGCTCCATTCAGGGATCTGGGCTGTGGGGTGGGGCTGAAGGTCAAGGGGAGGGGGCTGGCAGAGGTGGACAGGAGGGCAGCTGAGGGCGCTGGCGATTCCTACCTGGTCATGGGAGTAGGGGATGCCCAGAAATCGATGGAAGCCCTGATGGGGGGGCAGAAAGGCCCCGTCAGGCCCCACCCCAAGATGCCACTTGCCAGCCATCCCTGTCAGGTAGCCTCGGGCAGCCAGGACTTCAGCCAGTGTCACCTCCTCCAGGGGTAGGCCCCCTCGGGAGCCGGGTTCCAGAACTCCGGGGTACAGGCCCATCCGAACTGGGAGTCGGCCGGTCAGGAGGGCAGCCCTGCAGGGCAAGTCACAGAGCCGGTGAGCAGAGAGAAAGGAAGGTGAGGCGAACGCAAGGCCAGGGAGACAGACCCTCTTCCACCCCACTGCAATCCATGGTGCAGCTGGAGGAGCTGGATGGCCCGGGTGGGTGCGCTTGCTCACCGGGAGGGCGTGCACAGAGACACCGGTACATAGAAGTCGGTGAACCGAAGCCCCCCTGAGGCCAGCTGGTCCAGGTAGGGGGTGGTGGAGCTGGGGTGGCCGTAGGAGCCCAGGTCCCCATAGCCCAGGTCATCAGCAAAGATCAGCACGATGTTAGGTGGGCTGGCAGCGGCCAGACCTGCAGCCAAGGCCAGAGCGAGTGCCCACAGCACCACCATGGCACACGGCAAAGATTGGCTTGTCACAAGAGACCCTTGGGAGGGAATGCAACTGGCTCAAGTAAGCTCCGCTCCTGAGACCCCAACCCGACACTACCCTCCCTGAGACCCCAGACCCAGGTACCATTCTCCCTTAGACCCTGAGACCCAGGTACTACCCTCCCCCTGCGACCCCAGACCCAAATAATCCAGGAGCCAAACGCCTTTCTGAAGTCCTTCCCAGCGGTCTCCGTAACGGGAGACACCCCCCCACATCCCCGCCCCCGGCCCCAGCAGAACCCAGGAAACAATAACCTGGCATGTAACTCCCTGAGACCCTCCTGAACCAGGACACCTACAGATTCTCGGCCGGTATCTGACCATCTTCACCTAGAGGTCCCGGCCCTGGCTCGTGATCAGGGATAGAAGCCACATGACACAGAACCGCGGGGTCTGGCGCAGTGGGTTGAGAGCAGTACAGGGCTGAGAAGGAGCGGGTCACCAACAGCGGGCAGCAGTGCCTGCCACCGGCACTTCCGCCCTGGCCCCGCTCCCGCCCCCATCCCGCCCCGCGGTCCCGTGACCCACTGCGCGCGGCCCTGGGGCGGGGAGGGGCGCATGGCCGGGCGAGGTGGAGGATCCCGGGCCTGCGGGCGAGCCGGAGCCTTCTCGCACCCGGGGCCGGTCTGGGTTTCGGGGTGCGCGGGGCGGCCGGGGCGGTCCTGCGCGGCGGGGGCGGGGCCGAGGCGGGGGCGCGGCCGGACGGAGAGGGGCGCGAGCTCGTCCACTGTGCACCCGAGGCCGTTGGCTCCTGGGCGCGGGCCTGGGGCGGCGGCGCGCGGGTAAGATGTACCTCCGGCGTTCGCGCCGGGTGCAAGGGGCTGGCCCAGCCGACCGGACCTCCGGGGCTGGGGTCTGGGGGTCGGTCCCTAGAGGACCTGCGTGCCCGGTGAACCAGCAAACCACTGCTGGCGTTTCCTTCAAGCGAATTCTTCAAACCTTTCGCTCCGCGCATGTCTGTATGTGTGTTTGTGAAGCATTAGGGTCTGGTCGGCCTCCAGGGACACCTGTGGGAAAGAGCCATGGGAAGAGGAGATGGCTGGGCCTGGCTGGGTCACTGGACAGCCTTAGACTTCATCGTTTGGTCCCCAGTTTGTTTAGCTGTTTCAAAGTGAGACAGCGGGCCCTGGAAGGTTGTTAGGTGGCTAATGTACTCAGTGCGACTGACTGCCCCAAGGTCAGTGTAGTAACTGCCCCCCCCAGCAGCTCCCCTAGGGCAACTCCCCTGTCCCCAACCCTCCCCAGGGCAGCTCTCGGGCCTCAAGTTCCTCCACACGTTCAGGGCAGCCTCTGGGACCTGGGACCTCAGGAGAAGTAGGACCTGGGCTCCTGGTTGGAGAGGGCTTCCAGTGGTTACTGACCCTGGAGCCAGTGGGAGAGTGGACAGGGCCCTGGAAGTACCTCTGGGACCCGGGTGGGGGGTCAGGACATAGCTTCCACTGTAGCCCAGGCCTGTCTGGGGAGCTGGAATTTGCCTGATGCCACATGGAAGCTCAAGGCGGGCAATGTGGGGGAGCCAAATCTGAAGGGCAGGGACTCCCAGAGACGGGGCTGCGGACCTCATGGGGAATGGAAGGGGCCAGTCTCTAGGAGCCATCCCCTTGTGTCACATTCCAGCGTGTTTTCTGGGCTTGTGCGTGGGAGTGGTATGAGGTGGGTGGCCAGCACAGAAAGTTTCTCTGCGGCTCAGAAATCTTTGAACCTATAATTGGAGCGATCACAGCCAGTCAGTGCTGTGAATTGGAGTTTAAAGGAACCAACCCCAAAGCAATTTCTGCTGCAAACTGGGAACTACCCCAGGCAGCAAGGACCCGATTCTCTGAAAGAGCCTGCGGTGGTTGTGATGTTACAGGAATGGCTGTCACTTTCCCCTGTGATTGGTTTCTGGGGGCAGCTCAGGTGTGTGCACACGGACCTCAGAGCCAGGCCAGCCCTGACCTCTGGGAGGGGGGAGGTGCTTGTGCCTCCGCTCTGGCTGTTCAAAAGGAAGTCTCTGCAGGCATCTGGTCTTTTGGAGATGTGAGCTCTTTTTGGCATTGCTGCAGGAGCTGGCAAGAGGGTCAGCTTGGGACAGAGCCCCAATGGGAGGCAGCCCTCCAGGGTGTGGGAAATGGGTCTTGACACCTGGGACATTGCTAATTTGGAATTACCACCTCCAGTTGGCAGAGGGACCTTGCGAGGAGTGGTGCGGGTTTGTCTTTCTGCCCCTAGGACCCGGAGTGAGAAGCCTCGATCTCCTGTCCTGCATGGGTGGCTTGGGGGTGGGCAAGCTGCATCAGGAGAACACGGCCCACATGAAGGGATTCTGCAGTGATTCCTGGGCCTGGCTGATGTGGATACTTGGGACATCAGAGACCATCTTCTCAGGCCCCTGCCTGCCCCCTCACTCTGCTCTGTCTTCCTTGCCTTCAGCAACCACCATTCCTGCTCTGCCACCTGGCCTCCCCAGGTTGCATTTCCTCCCCCTCAGGCACCCAGAGGGGTGTGGTTCGTCCCAATTCCATACAGGCTCTGCACACTTCAGTCAAGGAGAGGGTGGCAGGTGACAAAGATTCTTTGACCAAACTTCAGTTAAGCTCCTGCACCTTCAACTAGGCCCATCTGTGCCCTTCTGTCGTGCGGGAGACCCTGCTCGCTGCACCATTTGTCGTGCGTGGAGGCCTGCTCGCCACGCCATTTTTCAGGCGGGGCGGCCTGCGGGGTCTGCTCCCGCTCCCCACACAAGAACGCAGGATATGGTGAGGCCAAAAGGAACACCCACGGAGCCATAGGTAGGGGAGTCACACCACTATGGTCTCACTGGAGGCTAGGCCCACTGGATGCGCGACCTGCCGTCTGCCTTTCTGCCAACCGACCGACCGACGACTCTGCACTCTTCAGCTCTTCTCTTCTGCTCTGCTCGGCTCCTCGGCAATCCTCGGCAGTCCTCCGTAACCGCAGCAGTTATACCAGCGGCCAATCAGCTAACCGGCCACAGCCGATGGCCAATCAGCCACAGCCGAGCCAGCACCTTTCCACGTGAGGCCGAGAGCCTGTAAACTACTTTCTGGGGCTCTGTCCCCACACCTTCCTTGTAAAATCCAGTTTTAACAAGAACCTTCCACCCTCAGTATCTGATAAGGTTCTTGATTTCCCCCCACCCCCACCCCAGGTGGTGTCTGATCACTGGCCTGCCTTCATCAATAATCCTGCTGGGTGCATTTAGCCAGAACCTCCCTCACCCCTGATGTTTCCTCTTGGTCATTTTCCATCCATTGACCCCACCTGTTCCTTGGCTATTGTAGGGGAGAAAAAGTTTTCCTTGACTCTCATAGGATCCCTGGCTGAGTCTGAAAATCAAACTGATGAAGAATGATCAGGAGAAAAGCATACAAATTAATGTTATGTTTTACGTGACATGGGAGCCTTTGTAAGGAAATGAGGTCCCAGAGAAACAGTTAAACCTGAGTATTTCAGGTTTTTTTCAAAATTAGTTTCAGGTAAACAAAGCAATGTACTAGACATTTATCATTTATGTCCCTCACACAGTGATAACCCCCCCCCCCGCCGTGTTCCAGGTCAAGGCGTGTGAGGTTGCTGTGTGCAGTGGGTGCTCCTCATAGCCCTGCTTCTTTTGTCTTTGGCAGAAGGATGCTCCTTTGCCCCAGGCATGGGGGGCGCTTCTCACATGAGGGTTTGATGGCCTGTTTCAGGGGCGGGGCAGGGTCCGTGACCTTTTGCTTCTGCTGTTTTCTCAAACTCCTTCAGCTTAAAACATGCCCAGGTGCCATCCTTTGGGGTAATGTGTCCTGAACCCCATCACTGTCTATCCCCAGTTGCTCGTGCTCAGAATCAAGTCCACCTCTCCCCACTGCAAAATGTCATCGCGGTGGTCCATGCATGTAATGTGACAGACCTGAATAAAGTCTGCCAATGGTGCCCATGGGAAAGGGGGGCAGCTCCGAGCAGATGGGAGGGCAATGCCCAGGAGTGGTGTGGCTGTGTGAGGTGGCACTGTGTGGAGCTGCCCCTCAGCTCCGCCCCCTGACTGCAGGTCAGTTGCATCCTATGGCCTCGGCACTGACCTCACTGTGTCTTATCTGGAAGTCTTGACCCCATGGCATGGCTCCGTTCCCATCTTCAGGTCCACTGGGATGTCACTTTCTCAGTGGGGACTTCCCTGCCCCTGCCCCTCCCCTCTGCCCAGGTGTGAGTTGGGCTCCTGTAAGTGGAGGCTTATAATCGAATGCACTCATCCTGGTTGGTGGGAGGTGTCAACTAATTGACACAGGTGAGACAGCCCAGTTGGCACATGGCAAGTGTGTATTATTACTACTGTTACCGTCAGTATGTGGGTGCTCGGCGGTGCTGGGCAGGGGCCATGAGAACTTCCAGGCAGGGAGGGTCTCTGTTGTGCGGGAGACCCTGCTCGCTCGCCATTTGTCGTGCGGGGCAGCCTCCGGGGTCTCTGGTCCCACTCCCCACGTAAGAACGCAGGATATGGCTAGGCCAAAAAGGAACACCCATGGAGCCATAGATAGGGGAGTCATACCACTATCATCTCATTGGAGGCTGGAGTCACACGACCTGCAACCTGCTGTCCACCTCTCTGCCTGCCAACCGACCGACTTACTCGACACCACTCTTGACTCACCAACCAGCGCAGCCTCGGCAGTTATGTCAGTGGCGAATTGGCTAACTGGTTACAGCTGTCGGTCAATCAGCCACAGCTGACGGCCATCAACTACTCAAGCCAGCACCTTTCCACGTGAGGCCAAGAGCCTGGAAACTGCTTTCTGGGACTCTGTCCCCACAGTCTTCCACAGGGGCATCTTAGTTGAGGCCTGGGGAAGACAGGGGTTACCTGGGTGACAATAAGGTGTAGAGGTGAAGAGCTTGTCAGACGGTCGAGTCACAAGCAGGTCAGGTTTTATGACAGGTGCATGTAAAGGGAAGGACCCCGAGACCACCCAGGGCAGGAGGGAGTATCAGTATCAGACCAGATACAGAAATCACTTCTGCGGACAGATCACTCCTGTGAATGACACCCAGGTGGGTGGCCGACTGGTCCACAAAACCATCCATACATCATTAAAGCTCATCAGCCCATCATGTGAGCATTTTATCAGGAATGTTAACTTCGTCCCAGAAGGAATTCTGCCCAGGTGTGGGACAGTGTTTCCTTTCCGGTGCTTTCAAGGAACTAGAGCTTGGAAAGCACATCTTCTCCAACAGATCCAATGTTTGGTCCCCGGAGTGGCTGCAGGCAGCAGACCGTGGGCTCAGTCAGCCAGGACGTCTGCCGTGTGGCCTGGTGTGGCGGGCTGGGAGGCAGCTGGCATCGTGCAGGCATAGGGCTTGGGGAAGTTGGTCCTCCATCCAGCTGACCTGACGGTGAGCACAGGTTCTGGATCCAGGGGGCTGGGTGGTGCTGACCGTCTGTGCTCTAATTAAAATCCATGTGAGTGCAGCTGACATGCTGGAAACTCCTTGGTTTAATGGAGAAAAAGGCATCCAAAAGCTGAGAGAGACAAGAGTATATTGTACTTGACGTGCTCAGTTGTCCCCACATTGTCCTCTGAGAGGGCCTGAGGACACCCCCTCACAAGACATGAGGGACGTACTTTGGAGTAGTGAGGGGCAGCAGCAGCTTTGAAAGGCTCTGGGAGGCTGGCCTCTGTAGGGCGGAATGAAATGGAGGGATGAGATACTGGGGTGGCAGAGGCCATGTGGCCAGGCAGGCGTCGTCACCATGATGGTCAAGAAGAATGCTGTGGTGTCAGAGACCTTTGGCTCACTAGCCGTGGAGTCACCCTTGGAACAAAAACAGGGCAGTGTCAGTGCAGATGGGAGTGTCGGCGGAAAGATCCTCGTCTCAGGAACGTGGCCCGGACTTGACTCACAATGCAGGAGAGTCAGCTCCCCTTCCAATTCCTGGACATGAGTCATTCGCAGACCAGAGGCCCCACCAGAGGGAAAGACCTGGCGGAAACACCCAAGGCTAGACTGTCTTCCCCTGGCCTCCCCCGCAGGGAGCTGCTGACTCTGCCCAGAATGGCTGTTCCCTGTCAGGGGACGGGTACCTCAGGCTCTCAGGGGTTGTTGGTCTCTGGCTCTGAGCTAGTTCCACTTCCCAGACTGATTCCCCATCCCCTCCCCAGTCCGCTGATCAGAAGGGGAATTTGGAGGTCAGATGAGACATGCATTGTGGGCCACAATAGACACATCGGGTATGTGACTATCGTGTTAATTTCTCTGGTTCACATATCATTTGGATAGATGTACTGAGCAGATGGCTGACACTTCCTGCTGACCCAGGCAAGGTCTCTCCAGTTGGGAAGCCCAGTGGAGGCTCCGAGCTCCCCTCCCCTTCTGGTGTTGAGAAAACACCAGCTACTTTGACAGCTAACCCCCAAATGTCAGTGACTGAGTACAATAGATATTTGTTTCTTGCTCACAGAGAGTCCAGTTTGCAACATAAGCAGGGATGGGGGAGGGACTCCCTGCTTCACACAGTCATTTAGGGTCCCAGGCCAAAGGAAGTGCTGCCATTTTTGACATGTGGATTTAAGGTCACCATGGAAGGGAGAAGAGCGTGCACTCAGGGATAGGCAAGAGGCATTGTGGGTCAGACCTGGGAGTGGCACATGTCATTTCTGCCCAAGTCAATTCCAGAACCCTGTGACGTGGCCAGTCCTAGGTGCAAAAAGGAACTGGGGAGTACAGAGCTAGGCTAGGAGGTGTGGTGCTGGAGCCAGCAGTTGGGGCGTCAGCTTTTTGACACCTCAGTTTGCTGACTCTGGCAACAAGAGTAACTCCCCAGGGACCAGTTCTATGGTAGTGTTGGGGGAGAGTGTATTTCTAGAAGCTCAGACTAGATGTTTCAGTCCTCCCAATGACTTTGTGGGCACAAATTCCATGTGTTAAATCCCTTTGAGCTCAGACTAGCCACACAGGATCTGCAATCTACACCCAAATCCTAGCTTCTACAATCAGTGAGATGAGAGGTCACGGAACTGGGAGGCCATGATGCTAGGAATGGAGATGGGTGACGTCAGAACTTGGATGACCCATGAGCAGGGCGCCAAGGTCCGCAGGGAATGAAAACATGTTGACCAGGTGGGACCCATCTGATCACTGCTCTATTGGTAGTGCCTCATACTTTGGGGGTTGTGTGCATGTGTGTGATAAACATTTTCAAATGCAGTATATTCTTCTGTTCATTTATGGATTCATTTAATATCTCTCCAGCAAAAAACATCATTATATGTGCTGGCTGTGTAGCTGAATAAGAAAAACAATTCCACCAATATAATCTAAAACTCCTCTATTGCAAAGCACTTGGAAATGCTGATAAAAATATAATAAAAATTCTTTTAAATGTACAGCTGAGCTTGAAAGAAAGCAAGAGATATCCCCAGAGACACAAAATGAAGTGGAAACGAAAGACAACAGAGTAAGCAATTTAGATTCTCACACGAAGTCAGGACTTTTAAAGACCCATAATTTCAGTGCAAAGCTAGAAAGACTAGGGAAAACAACCCTGCTTTGTAGGAAAGAAATGAAAGATTTTGTAATGACCTCACCACAGATGGAAATCGAATCTCCCTCAAAATTCATAAGTACAGATTTACCTTCAAATGGGTATGGATTTTAAATACATACTACCTGGGTGGTTTGGAATTAGTTGAAGTGGTTGCAGGTTGGCAGCAGTGAGGTGCCTGGCGGGAGCACGTGCACACCTTCTCTGGAGGCCTCCAGTCTCAGCTTAGTCCCTCCAGGTTCCCACAGACTGGATTCGCCAAATGAGATCACAGTCTAAAATCACAAAATATGTAAGTATGCTAAAAATATTCACAGAGATAAAAGATTGAAAACCTGAACAAGGAATGAGAAACTACTGGAAAGAATCAGAAAAGAAAAAGAAAAGCATCTGCTAGATTTGAAAAGGAACAAAACATAATTTTAGAAATGAAAAATATAAGAGTTGAAATTTCAATGGGCGGGTTAAATAGCAGGCTAGACACAGCTGAGAATTATTGAACTAGAAGATGAGTCTGAAGAAATTACTCTGAATACAAAATAGATAGACTAGGAGATGAGAACCCTTTGCAGAAGTTAGAATGAGAAGGCCTAGCATATTGAAAAAATTTTTAATCTTTAAAAAAATTTCACACTTTACAATTTTATTAAATGTATTCATAATGCTGTGGGACCATCACCACTATCCATTTCCAGAACTCTTTCATCATCCTAAACAGAAACTCTACCCATTAAACAGTGACTCCCTATTCTCTCCCCCCACCCCCAGCCCCTGTAACCTCCATTCTGTTTTCTGTCTCTATGAAACTGTATTCCAGATACTTCATATAAGTAAAGTCATATAATGTTTGTCCTTTTGTGAATGGCTTATTTCCTTTCACATAATGTTTTCAAGGTTCATCCATGAGGTCTAATATATGTTTAATAGGAGATACTGAGGAGACATAATATTCAAAAAGATAATAGCAGAGAATGTCCAGATTTGATGAAAGACATAACTCCTTAGATTCAAGAATCACAACAAATCCCAAACAGGATTACTAAAACTAGCCAATATAATAAGGCAAGACAAAGAAATAAAAAGGCATAAAAATTTCAGAAGGAGGAAGTATTGTGCTATTTGCTGATGAACTGATTGTTAATGTAGAAAATCCTAAGGAACGTATAAAGATGCTGCTGGAACTAAGTGAATTTCTCAAGGTTATAGGCTACAAAGTTTATATACAAAATCATTTGTATTTTTATGTACTAGCAACCAAAAATTATAAAATAAAACTAAAAAATTTCATTTGCAGTAATGTGAAATAACAAAATTCTTAGGAATAAATGTAACAAAAATGTGCAAGAACTCTACCCTGAAAACTACTAAGCCTTGCTGAGATAAATTAAGGAAGACCAAGATAAATTATAGCATATACTGTGTTCATACATTGGAAGAATCAATATTCTTAAGATGTCCATTCTCTCTAAATATATTTATAGATTAAATGCTATACCAATCAAGCTCCCAGTGGGTTGTTTTTGTAGAAATTGACAGTTTGATTCTAAAATTTACATAGAAATGAAAATGACCTAGAATAGCCAACAAAATTTAAAAAGAACAAAGTTGTAGGATTTATGCTATCTGATTTCAAGATGTACTACAAAGTTATAGAAACTAAGAGTGTGGTATTAGAGAAACTATATAAATATAGATAAATGGTAAAATAATAGAAAGTTCAGGAATAAACCCACATGTATGTCAACTGATTTTCAACAAAAGTACAGAGACAATTCAGTGGGAAAGGAAAGTTTTTTCAAAAATGGTGCTGTGACATCCTTAGAGGAGTCAAATCCATAGAGACAGAGAGCAGAATAGTGGTTCCCAGGGGGAGGGGGAGGAGAGTGAGTGTTTAATGGACACAGAGATTCTGTTTGGGAAGATAAGAAAGATCTGAAGATGGATGGTGGTGATGGCTGCACAGCAATGTAAATGTACTTAATGACATTGAACTGTACACTTACACTTGGTTAAAATGGTAAATTTTATTATATATATTTCACCACAATAAAAATACTTTAAAATAATTTTTAAGTGGTCTGAAACAATCGGACATCCATAAAGGGAAAATACAAACATCAACATTTTCTGGACATCGCAAACAAAATTTAACTTTAAATTAAATCACAGACCTAAACATAAATGTTAAAACTACAACTTCTGGGGTGGTCGATGGCTCAGTTGGTTAGAGCGGGAGCACTGAACAATGGGGTTGCTGGTTTGAGCTGCGCCCTCCACAACTAGATTGAAGGACAGCAACTTAGAGCTGATGGGCCCTGCAGAAACACACTGTTCCCCAATATTCCCCTCCCCCAAAGTCCATGTGTTTGAAAAAAAAAACCCCTACAACATCTATATGAAAACACAGGAGAAAATTTCTGTGCTTTTGCGGTAGGGAAAGATTTCTTAGAACACACAGAATATGAACAATAAAGGGGAAAATGGATTCTATAATCATGAAAAACTCTTGTTCTTTGAAAGAGACTATTGTGAAAGTGAAAAGGCCAGCCACAAAATTAGAGAACTTTTGCAGTACACATATCTTACGAAAAATTTGTATCCATATTATATAAAGAGCTCCTAAATTTCAATAGGTCAAACTACCCAGTTTTTAAAAAATGGGCAGTAGACTGAATAGACACCTCACAAAAGAAGACATGTGAATGGTCAATAAACCCATGAAAAGAGGCTCCATTTCATCAGTCATCAGGGAGATGCAAATTTAAACACACAAAGAAATACCCAGACACATCCAGTAACATGGCTACAATAAAAAAGACAGGCAATACCAAGTGTTGGCAAGGATGTGGAGGACCTGGCAAAAGATGAAATGAAATGGTACTACCATGCTGGAACACTGCTTGCCAATCTCTTGAAAAGTGAGCACACGTCTACCGTAAGACATAGCTACTCTATTCCTAAATAGACGCCCAAGAGAAACGAAAGCATAAGTCCACACAAAAACTGTACACAATGTTCGTAGCAGTTTCATTCATAATTGTCCCAAACTGGAAACAACTCAAATATGCCCATAACAGATGAATTGATAAGCAAAATGTGGTATTTTGATAAAAGGGAATACACGCGAACAAAAAGAACAGACTGGGTGGTACTGATCCTTGGGAGGGCTTCCCTTTGGGATGAGGGTGGGCCTGGGGGCTCGCTGGCAGAAAGTGAGAAAGTCCAGATGGAGGGGCTAGGTGCCACCTTTTTGTAAAGAGCTAAGCCTTTGCTGCAGGCACAGCTCCACCTCCATAGTCCCTCCATCTACTTGGGGACAGCTGTGTGCCCTGGCGGGGGCATCAGCGGAGCCCCTTCCCCCCGTCCCCGCCTGCACTGCAGCAGGACCCACTGTGCTGAGACGGTCCCTTCTCCAGCAGCCTCCATATCATTTGATCTGTGTGGCCAAGTCTTCAGCTTCTATTGGCCTTTCCACTTCCGGATCCCATCTGCATCGTCTCCCAGAGGTTCCTTTAAATTATTACTCCATAATCCATTTGCCTGTCTTCCAGCACTAAGGTGGGCTTATTTAAAAATATACTTTGTTCTTTTTAACACTAACGTATTGTATACTTAAAAATGGCCATGATGGTAAACTTTATGTTATGTATTTTTACAATAATAACAATAATAATAATAATGAACCCCAAACCTCTTGAATAGGAAGTGATCTTTGGGAGGAAGGAAACATGGTAGAGAAAACCACAGTCTTGAAAGAAAAAGTAATTGGAACCCTAAATGTGAAATTAACCAGGCAGATATTCCTCACTTTTAATTTTGCTGTTAAAACAGCATTTGAAATCTAATGGTCTTCCTAAGAACAGACAGCCAAGTTCAGCCTCACTCTGCTCTGTCACAGCATGTGAAGGGCACTCATTAGAATGCACTTCTTGGTGGAGATGACAGAAACCAGCTTTATGATGATAATAAAAACTTGAGTGTTTCCTCCAATAGAAGTCCTAGACTAGAGGTGCTCCTCAGGTTTACAATGTGCCAGGCGTACAGTAAGCATTTTCCCTCCACGTTTCTCAACTACCCCACACAATGGCTCAGGAGGCCAGGCACATGTGAGTGAGCCCAGAAGGCAGGCACCTGGCCTCCTACCCAGCCTGAAACAAGGCCAGAATGAATGAGGATACGAAGCAATTCCTGCCATTGTCCCCAACTTACAGAGCATACACAGAGACACAGGGAGGCTAAGAAGCTTTCCCAGGCCTCCTGGGTGTTTGGGGCTGAGCTGGGATTCTAATCCAGGCAGCTGGCCCACAGCTATGCCTTCAGCCTCTGCATTATGTGGGCTTTCAACAGAGAAGGGATATTTATTGGCTCTTAAGACCAAATGCAAGAAAATCAGAAGTGCTATCAGATTCCAGGGACTATATTTAGGGACTCAAACCCCTTCAGAACCATCCTTGTCTCCCATATTTATATTTCTCTCAGTGTTGCTTTCTTCTCAAGGCTGGTCTTTGGTCACCAGTAGCTGCTAAGTTCACATCTCTCCTACGTATCCAAAGACTGGAAATTTTCTTTTCCTACTTATGAGAGGGGCAGGATTCTTACTGGCCCTGCTGGGGTCACAGGCCAACTGCCATGGTTCAAATCCTGGTTTCCGTACTGACTAGCCATACGTAAGTTTGGACAAGTTACTTGCTCTAGTTTGCTTTTGTTTCCTCATCTGTTAAATGAGGACAAATGATGGGGCTTGCTCAGTGATTGTGTAATGACTAAATGAGTTAATACATGTCATACACTTAGAATGACATGTAGCACTCAAAAACCTTAGTGAGTAATCTATTTTCATTAACTCGGGTTGCATATTGCTTTTTTATTTAAGCAATTTTCACAAAGTCTTGTGGTGGTCTCCCCGTGGAGTAATAACCATTGCTTGTCTCCATCATCTATGGAGTCTGAGTTATATTACCCTTTGTAGTCCCCACGGCTACCAAAACAAGAAATTAACATAAAAGAAGTCCAAGGCTAGTGGTCCTCCTCAGAAGGGACACATCTTGGCTGCTCAGGATTCCCTGATATGCAGCCCCAAATGAGTTCACAATCCAAATCACAAAATTCTCACAGAAATAATCTACCATGAGTGAGAGTCAGTAGGCAACACAGAGAACAGGATTAGACCACCAAAAATTTCATATAATGGAACTATTGACGAGAATTAAAAAGTAAATATTTTTGAAATGATTAAAGACAGAAAAATTTTTAAAATTGATTAAATTAATAAAGACAATATAAAGAAAAAGCAGGGCAGATTTGATAATGGACCAAAATAGGGTTGCTAGAAACAAACTCTATGATTATTGAAATTGAAAGCCCTATGAAGAAAAACAAAACAAAACAAAAAACAAAACAAAACCTCTATGGATGGGATTAACAGCAGATTAAACACAATCAAAGAAAGAATTAGTGAGATGGAAGTCAGAATTAGGAAAATTATCCAGAAAACAGCACACAGAGAGAAAAATCTTCAAAGTATTGAGAGGAATATAATTGTCAATGTATAATTCTACACTGGCTAAAAAAATTATCATTCAAGAATTGGTGTGAAATAAGACATTTCAAAGGCTGAAGGAATTTGTCACTATTGGACATTCATTTAAAAAAAAAATTCTGAAGTATGTACTTCCAGGAAGAAGAAAATTCAACCCAGAAGGAAAGAATGACATGTAAGAAGAAATAGTGGGGGTGGCTGGTTAGCTCAGTTGGTCAGAGCACGGTGCTCTTAACAACAAAGTTGCCGGTTCGATCCCCACATGAGCCAGTGTGAGCTGCACCCTCCACAACTAGATTGAAACAACTACTTGCCTTGGAGCTGATGGGTCCTGGAAAAACACACTTAAAATAAATAAAAGTTTAAAAAGAAGAAGAAGAAATAGTGAGTAAAGAAACTGATTAACATGTGGCTAAATCTAAACAAGCATTCACTGTGTGATAGTGATAGTAATAAGACTAATTAATTTGGATGTCAAACACAACATGAACAAAAACCTGTGTGATGAGGAGTGATTACAGTTAAAGTATTCTAAAGTCTTACTATTATGTGGAAGAAAGGTAGGATATTAATGAAGTCTAGCCTTTGTTAATTGTGCATGTTGAAAATTGAAGTGTATTTATGAAAATGATTGACAGAGAATGCATCACTTCCAAACCAATGGAAGTTGAGGAAAAGGAGAATAAGGAAAACTTGAACAGAGGGCAGAAAAGGAGAAAAGAGAAGCATAGAGCAAAAGACAGACAACACAAAACAAGATGGTAAAAATAATTTAAAACATATCATTAGCCATAATAAACACACCATTAAAGGTTAAAAATTGTAAGATTTATTTTTTAAAAAAAATCTAGCTACACATATTATTTACCAGAAAGCACACCTAAGTATACAAAACATAAAAGGAAAATAATGGGATATATATATATATATATATATATATATATATATATATAACAAAAAAAAAGTGGTATGGCTATATTAATTATTGGAAAGAATAAAATTAAGGCAAAAAGACTTGTGAGGGCTCAAGAGTGATACCATATAATGATAAAAGGAAAAGTTTGTCAGGAAGCTATAATAATCCTAAACCTGTCAGTATTTAAAAACAAGTCCCCAAATAGGCAAAATTTCATGGAGAGATTGCTAAAGCCACTGTCAAGCAGATGGAAAATTAGAAAGGACACAGAATATTTGAATAATACAGTTAACAAGCTATCAATGGAATATGTATATCCTTGCATCCAATAATTGCTGTTGAACAGATAGGACAGCTTTACAAAAACAGACCATGCATATGGCCACAAAGAAAAGTCTTCACAGAATCCCCAAAGGCCAGCACTGAGCAGACCATCTCCTCTGACCATAATGCAATAAAATAGGAAATCAGTATTTAGGGTTAGTCCTCCCTCCAAGAGTATACATTTGAAAATTTAAATAAGTATATTTTTCAGTAATTCCCAAGCCCAAAAAATATATTGATGTTAGAAAATCAGAACGAGATGAAATTAAAAATACGACTCATCAAAACTTAAGGGATGGGACTAACGTGGCACTTGGAAATTTATAGTTTTAGATGCTCATTGTCAGAAAAGAGAGAGACTAAAAGTAGAGTTAAATGTGTGTTTTCAAGAAATTAGAAAAGGAATCATAACAAAATAAAAGGAAAAGCAGAGAAAAATAAACAGAACACAATAAAATAGAGATGATTGACAAAATGAGAAGCCGATTCTTTAGAAATAGATTTCTATTCCTAGAAAAATAAAATTTAAAAAATCAAACTCAGGATGAAATAGGACCTACATACACTGATACATACTAACAACTAGAAGCAATAAAAAATTTACCCACATGAGAGACCCCCGATCCAGAGTTTATAGTCAACTGAGCACCCAGAAATCCTGCCTCATGCCAAGTGCTCTGGAGTTGGGGAGAGGGTCTGATCTGAAGAGAGGAAGCTGGGTGTGAACAGCTTACAAATGCAGGTGGAAGCTTTGATTTGTGCAGTGAGCACCCACTGCGCACCAGGCACTCCCTGTCCCAGGGCCTTGGACATCCCTGAACCGGGCAAAGCACTGGGAGCCTACCTTCTGCTGGGGAAGACAGGTACTGAACAATGAACAACTAACAGGTGAATTACAGTGGGTTACAACACAGCATGTGCTGTGAAAGAAAGAGAAGTAGGTCAGAGTGTGGGGTGGAGTCCCATGGGGTGGGGGGTGGGGGGCACTTGGGCAAAGACTAGACTGGGGAAGCAGAAGCGCAGGTGGGGTGGGCCTGACAGGGAGAACCACACTCCTCCCACGAGTTGTCATGGAAACCAAGGGGCGTGAGGGTTCAAGGGGAATCAGGTGAGACAAGAGAGAAAGCATAAGGCTGACTAGGGCCAGGTCACTGTGGCTGAGGCGGGTGGGAGGGGAGGAGAGGGACATGGGTGAGGAAGTGGGCCCCAGGAGTGTAGCAAGGTGTGATGCAGGAGGGGGACACACCTGAGCTTAACTGAGGCTCAGATGAGGCAAATGACTCTGCCAGGAGGGCCAGGCCTTGGATCCAGTGAGGGTATGGGGCAGCAAGGGCAGCCGAGTGAATGCTGGACCTTTGCTGCGCCCATGGGTCTAGGGCAGCTGTGGGGTGGTGGGCTGGGGTATCCAGGCCTGGGTTTGCCCTGTACCAGGCACTGTTGTGTGTTTTGCCCACATGAGCTCCCCCAGTCCCTATGAAGCCTGTTTGTGTCTGAATCCATGTGGTGGGAGAATACGGAGAACAAGCGTGGTCGGTGAGAAGGATGGATCTTTCTGGAATCCTGGTCCTGATGGAAGGAGTGAGACCATGGGGCCTGGTAAACCCTCATCTTCAAGGATAGACTACAGAGCAGAGGGGGCAGGGCTGGGCCAGGGAGGTAGGCAGGGGCAGGCAAAGGGTTCTGTGCTTGGGAGGTGGCTTCTGGAGGACCTACTGAGGGAGGGGTGGCCAGGGGCTGCTCAGGGCGCTTGGGGGAGGTGAGGAGGAGGCCGGGGTCTTTTATTCTCCACAAAATAAAGGGCACAGACGCCCTGCCCCTTGGCTTCCGCCTCTAAATCCACCGCGTTGCAGGGACGGAGGCCGTAATGTGGGTACGGTGCTTCTGGGAGTGTTATTTTTGCTGTTGCCGAGGTGGTGGTGCCGGGGGAGTGTGCAGCTCGGATTCCTTCATTATGAGCCCATCTTCTGTGCCAGGCTCTCTATGGAACCAGCGCTGAGCCCAGCTGAGCCTGGAGACATGAGTGTGTTGGTTGCTTATCAGCAAAGATGTGAGGTTTTCTCCCGAGAGGCTGGACAGCCACAGCGCAGGGATAGAATGGGGAGGCCTGGGCGGGCTGAAGGGCCCCATGAGGTCCAGGCTGGGTGGGCAGGCAGGCGGGTGGCCATCCAGGCCCAGGGCAGCTTTGCAGGGAGGTCTCAGAGGCCTCCGGCTGCTGAGTCCCGGTGTGGAGAGGTGCAGCCTCCTCCCTGCTGCTCCCTCAGAGTCAATGACTCTGGTGAGAATGTCCACAGCCTGGCAGCGGTCCCAGGGGGGTGAAAGGCTGGCAACTGAGAGTAAAGGCAGGTGGAGGTGGTGGTGGGAGGGGTGGCAGGGCTGCTGTGGGTGACGGGGAAGGGAGGAAGTAGGGAAGGGGCAGGAAGATGGTGGAGACACTGAGGGCGGGAAGCACGTTTCCTCTCCAGGGCTGGGCCAGGAAATCCAACCCTCGTGCTTCCCAAGGTGCTTCCTGCAGATAAATGGGTTTCCAACAGCCCCTTCCTGCTCCCCCCTTTCCCCACCCCTCCCATCCTGTCCCAGCCCCCAGGGGACCCTCAGCTCCCTCACTCATGCCAAGCCAGTGGCCTTGGGAAGAGCCTAGACAGGGGTGGGAGGCCTGGGCATCAGGCCACACTTTCCGGCAGGGAGGGTCTGCCCAGCTTGGGGAGAAAGCAGGACCAAGCCCACAGACAGCGCTGGACATTCGGCTCTGAGTGGTCAGTGGGGGTCCTGGGATGCAGAGATTTTTCCTAAACGGGTGGTGGTGGGGTGGGGGGAGGAGAGCACCAGGTTCCCTCAGGGGTCAGAGCAGGTCCTTGGGAAGGGGGCCCCGGCTCTGGGGTGGAGGCACAGGGATGGGTATGGGGGTGGTTGTGGTAACCAGATGGGGTCAAGGCTGCTCCGTGGGGAGTGAGCTGTTCTGGGAGGAGGTGTCCGACACTGTCCCCTGTGGGGCTAAGGTGTTTCTAGGTTGCCTTGGGAAGGGGTGGAGAGGTTTTCTGTGTATGTGGGTTCATTCAAGTTTATTCCTGGGAGGCTCAGGAATCAGGGCTGTTGTTGCAGGGGGACTGGGGTGGGGGGAAGCTGGGGTCAGCCAGCTTTTCTACCAGGCTCCAGAGGGTGTCCCTGTGCTGAGCTGTTCTCTGAAGGTTGCCAAGTGTGTCCTCGGGAAGGGTGAGCAGCTCTGCTAGGAGGGCCAGGGCCTGTTTTTATGGGGGGAGTCAAGGCACGTTGGGGGAGTTCTGTGGGAGTCAGAGACTGTTTCTTCAGAGTACAGGGATATTGCGATGTTTTGTGGCTGCTTTGCTCTCAGGAGTCTTGGGAGCACAGTTTTCGCAGCACTGGGGTAGTTCTGTGAGGCTCACCAGGGTTGGGGGCGCCTGGCACGCACCATTGGGGTGGTGGTGCCTGAGCTAGTTTCTTCACTGCGCTCCCCTGTCCTCCGCCCACTCATCACCCCCTCCCGCGTTGCCACGACAACGCATAAAACTAAAATTCACTTCCCCGTCGCAGGTGGAGACTAGTAGCGCCCCCTCCCCTAAGCCCTTCCTCATAGGTCGCGCCCCCATCCTGTCGTCGCTAAGGTGACGAGGAGGGGGCTACAGGCGTTGGATCTAGGCGGACCTGGGAGCCTGGAGAAGGGGGACAGGGAGAGGCGGGCCTCAGTGTCCGGAGCGAACTCCCCAAACTCGGCCAGGGGTGGGGGCGCCGCACTGAGCACTGTTCGGCGTGGTGGGGCTCATTGTCTCTAGCAGTGGGAGGGCACCAGCCCCAACCCCGCCCGAGGTCTCCACCGTCCTAACCCAGGACTGGGGCAGGATCGGTCCCTTCACGTCCCCCGGGCCTCGAGTGGGGTGGGGCGGGGTGGGGAGGTCGGCAGAGTGGGCAGAAGCCGCCACCCCCGGAAACTCATTCTGGTTTTCTCTCCCCTTCCTGCCCTACCTGTGATCCTCGTGCCCGACGCGGCCCCCACCCCAGCTCGGGGACTCTCCTCGCCTCCTCTTCCCCGGTGGTCCGCGGAGGCTCGCTGCTCAGCCATCCCCCAAAGCAAGGCCTAGGGCTCCCCCCGCCCCCGGTGCACCCTCCCGCACGAATCCTCCTACCTGACCCCAGGACCCTGCATAGTCCCCCGCCCCCGGCACAGCCCGGGGCCACCCCCGCTTCCCTCCCGCCGCAGCCCCTCCCCCTTCCCCGCCCCCGGGAAGGCCCCCTCCCCCTTCCCCCGCCCCCGGGGAAGGCAGGCGCCGCGCCGCGCCGGGGCCCATGCAGCTGAGCCGCGTCGCCGCCGCCGCTCCTGCGGAGCCCTCGGCGCCGCTGTCCCCCGCGCCGGCCCCGGCCCCAGCCCCCCCCGGCCCCCTCCCGCACAGCGCGGCCGACGGGGCTCCGGCGGGGGGCAAGGGGGGGCCGGGGAGCCGCGCGGAATCCCCGTGCGCCCCGCTCCGGGCCGCGAGCAGCCCGGGCCCCGGCCCCTGCGTGGGGATGGACGGCCCCGGGGCCAGCGCCGTGGTCGTGCGCGTCGGCATCCCGGACCTTCAGCAGACGGTGAGCCCCGCCGCCCCGGTCACCGCAGCGCCCCCGCCCTCCTCGCCCAGCCCCCCACCGGCGTGCTCCGAGCCGGGCGCGGGAGATCCCGGGCCAGCGGCTACTTACCCCTCCCCCGCCACCTCCGCCGGGACCCTCCCCATCTCCCGCCGGGGGCGGGGTCCGGGGAAGCACCGCCCTCGGAGGCGGGGCCCCACCCGCTGGACACAGAGGAGCGGGGTCCGTGGCGTGGGCTCCAGAGCCCGGGGCTCCCGAGCCCTGGCTCCTGAGCCCGGGGCTCCCGAGCCCGGGGCTCCCGCGGGGACCCCGGGACTTGATGCCCTGCGCGTTGCCGGGCAGGGCCGGTCGGCGCTCATGAGCCCGCTCCGCCGCAGAAGTGCCTGCGCCTGGACCCGGCCGCGCCCGTGTGGGCCGCCAAGCAGCGCGTGCTCTGCGCCCTCAACCACAGCCTACAGGACGCGCTCAACTACGGGCTCTTCCAGCCGCCCTCCCGGGGCCGCGCTGGCAAGTTTCTGGACGAGGAGCGGCTCCTGCAGGATTACCCGCCGAACCTGGACACGCCCCTGCCCTACCTGGAGGTGAGCCGCGGCCGGCGCGGAAGGAGAGCGCGCGGGGCGCGACCAGCCGAGCTCCGTGACTTGAGCGGTGAAGGGCACGGACACGGACACGAGGAGTTAGTGCAGAAGCGGTGGGGCGTTGTGTCCCGGCGCGGTGGGCGGGGCCTGCAGTCAGCAGCAGGTGCGGTGGGAGCCCTGAGCGTGGTCCTGCGGGGGGGCGGGGGTGTGTGAGGGGAGAGCCCCGAGCAGCGCGGGGAGTAAGCAGCACGGTATCTGTGTGCTCATCGGCCCCCTCCCCGGGGGGAGTCTGTGAAGGCAGACCTAAGCCGTCCTTCATCATTTGCTCGCCCATTCATGTAGCCTTGGAGTGCTGGGTTAGGCTTGGGGACAGAGTCGTGGCAGGGGATGGCAAACGCGTTGAGCAGTGGAATAAGCACATGGTAGCTTAGCTCAAAGTCGGCCTCTGTAGTGGGACAAGAACGTGGGGTCAGTCCTACCTGAGAGGCGTGTATGGGGAGGTAAAGCCTGGAACCAGGCCTTGGAAAAGGAGTGGGGTTTTCCAGGGAGTCCTGGGGACAGTAGGGGGACAGAGAGGCCATTGTAGGCCCCGGACTGCTAGGGTGTATCACCTTGAGCTTGGTGTTGCTCTGTGTCCATGGCAGTGTGTGTGGGATTTGTGGGGGGCTCAGGGAGGGCCTCTGTAATTGGGGGTGGGTGAACAGTGGGGCCTGAGCTGCGGGGAGGAGGCTATTTCTGTGCACTCACTCACTCAGCCCAGGGGGGTGCTTTTTCCCCGCCTTTTCTTTACCTGAGCAGTTTCGATACAAGAGGCGAGTTTACGCCCAGAACCTGATCGATGATAAGCAGTTTGCAAAGCTTCACACTAAGGTAAGGAGGTAGCCACAGGGAGGGACCCTAGAAGTTTCTTCCTTCCTGGTGGCCCACATTCCTCCACCTCAACCATGACTGGCTTTTGTGATGTCAAAACTGTCCTTTGAAAGCTCCTTTTAGAGGCACTGCCTCTGCTCCCAGAACCCCCCACCCCAGCTCGGGGCTGACCACAGCCCCTTCAACTTTGGCTCGGCCTGTTTTCTCTGTTGTCAGAGGCCCAGAGCGGGTGTTGGGTGGGGGCTGGAGGGCTGGGTGCCGACCCGGCACCGTGGCTGTGGGGTGGGTGGTCTGGTGATGGGTTCCAGTCAGATGAGACTCTTGCTGACCTCTCTGGTGGGCTTCATGGGGAGGGGGGGTCCGAGAGCATATCTTGGTGGGAGACAAGTGAACAGGTACATGATGTGGTCACTGGAGGAGCTGGGCAGGGGTGGGGAGAGCAAGGAGCCCGCACTTGGTGATCGCCCGCGCTGGGCACTTAGGACCAGACGTCTCATCAGTTTTCTCCTGGGAGGGACTGTTTTTATCCCATTTTGTAGACACTGAGTCCCAGAGAAGTTAAGTGACTTGCTCACAGCTGTGCAGCCAGGAAAGCTGGGATTGGACCCACATCTGTCTAACTCTGGGGCTCTGTGCCCAGGCACATGTGTGGGGTTACTGCAGGGCACTATTGTTAGGTGGGCCCGACCCCAAATGCTCTCTGGGGGGCACCTTGCTGCCTTCTCGGAACGTAGGAGGGGCAGGGTGGGTGCTATGATCCCTCCCCACAGGTGGACCCCCTGAGCTCCCCCCTCAGGCTCCTGTGGACCAGTGGACATTTGCTTGCTGGGCATTTCTCTGGAGTCTAGGAGAGGGTTCTGAGCACTCACCCCTGTGCCCCAGTGACCCCTCTGTGACCTTGGATCCTCCATGCCAGACTACTCTGCTGCCCCAGAGCACTGGTGGTCAGCAGACACAACTGTGGCTGGGCAGAGACTTGTGGAAAGGTTCCTCTCTCCCTCCACTTGCCCTGGTGTGACCCTGTCACCCTGGGTTCCTCCCATGGTTACCTCTCCTCCAAAGCTGTCCTCAGTGACCTACGGGACACTGGTGACTCTTGACCTTCAGTGAGTCTCACTTGTTTTTCGGATGAGTTTTACTATTTACCAAGCCCTGTGTTTCTGCTGCGTGGGCTCCAGTTGGCCCCTATCATCATACCGCCTACCATGGGTCCGGCTGAGGTCTCCCCTCGGTCGTCAGCCCTTCCTCCTACTTCATCATCCTCATCCACCTGAGGAGGCCACCTCCTGTGGAGTGGTTCCCATGGTGCCCTCTCCTATTCCTGGTGTGCTCTGAGTGTTTCTAGAAGGCCTGGGACCTCTGGCATCTGTAGCACCAGCAGGGGCTCAGTGAGGCTTTGCTGAGTCAATTAATGCATACGGGGCAGTTAAAAGCATGTCACAGATGGGGCCAGCTAGGGGTGGAGAAGGGCCCCTGGGGTGGGGGTCTGCCATGGGATGAGCTCGTAAGGAAGATGGGCCAGAGAAGGAACAGGCCATCTTGGGAGTGATGAGGATGCAGGGAAAGTTGGGACAGGGAGAGAAGCTGGGGCAGCAGATGCCCCAGAGGTGGCCCAGTCAGAGGTAGGTGACGGTCAGATGACAGTAGCTGTGATGTTGGCTGACCAGGGTGGCCTGGTGTTCTAGGCGACCCTGAAAAAGTTCATGGACTACGTCCAGCTGCACAGCACGGACAAGGTGGCCCGCCTGCTGGACAAGGGGCTGGACCCCAACTTCCACGATCCTGACTCAGGAGGTGAGCAGCACAGCAGGGAGGGGCGTGGCCCTGGAGTGGCTGGGCTGTAACCTTCTTCTGTCCCTGAACCCAGAGTGTCCTCTGAGCCTCGCGGCCCAGCTGGACAATGCAGCCGACCTGCTGAAGGCGCTGAGGAATGGTGGCGCTCACCTGGACTTCCGCACTCGTGACGGGCTCACCGCTGTGCACTGTGCCACACGCCAGCGTAACGCGGCAGCTTTGACGGTCAGTCCAGTGTGGGGGTCCAGGCCTGGAGGGGCACATGGCCCAGGATGGGGAAGAAGCCAGACCCAGCACGGACAGACACTGAGCTCCTAACCCTCAGACCCTGCTGGACCTGGGCGCTTCCCCCGACTATAAAGACAGCCGCGGCCTGACGCCCTTGTACCACAGCACCCTGGGGGGCGGGGACGCCCTCTGCTGTGAGCTTCTCCTGCACGACCATGCCCAGCTGGGGACCACTGATGAGAATGGCTGGCAGGAGATCCACCAGGTGGGCAGGGATCATGAGGTGGGGAGTCCTGCCTGTGTGTGGGGGAGCGGTTGGGCTTGTCCAGGGATCCAGCAGCCCTGCACCTCCCCCAGGCCTGCCGCTTTGGACACGTGCAGCACCTGGAGCACCTGCTGTTCTACGGGGCCGACATGGGGGCCCAGAACGCCTCGGGGAACACCGCCCTGCACATCTGCGCCCTCTACAACCAGGTGTGTGCACGCGTGTATGTCCTGTGCCCTGCAGTGAGCTATGGCCTTGTAAGCATCTGTGTGCACGTCTGTTCCCTGAACACACGTGTGTTCTAAACAGCCATGTGTGAACTGTGTGCACCTGGCCAGGTAGGCCCTGCACGTGTGCACCTGAGCAGCTCATCCTGTGCTGTGCATGTGTGGGTGTGCGTGCCCCCTATGTGTGCATGTGCTGTAACATCCTGACCCCCACTCCAACCCTCCCCACAGGAGAGCTGTGCTCGTGTCCTGCTTTTCCGTGGAGCCAACAAAGATGTCCGCAATTACAACAGCCAGACGGCCTTCCAGGTACAGGAGTGGCTTATAGGAACGGCAGCTGCTCCAGGGGCGTCTGTCCATCTGTGTCTGTGTGACTTGTCTTTTGCGGACCTGAGGCGATAGGGAAACTCATGTTAGGGTCTCCCTAGGGTGAGGTGGGGGATGGGTGGGCCAGCAGAGGTGGGCTTCCGGGGGTGTTCATTGAGGACAGTGATCTCATTCACTTCTAGGGAGAGAGGGGGCCTGCCCGGAGGGCTCTGGGGCCAGAGGAGAACAGGTGTGGGCCTGACCTTCCACAGACAGGTGGGGTACAGAGGCTGAACCGGGTGAGAGGGGTGGTCCCAGCCCCTGACTTAATTAGGTGACGTTTCTGAGCCTTTTCTCTGGGTGGGTTTGGTTCTCGGCACTGGCTTGACAAAGTGGACGGG
This sequence comes from Rhinolophus sinicus, assembly GCF_036562045.2. Classification (NCBI taxonomy): domain Eukaryota; kingdom Metazoa; phylum Chordata; class Mammalia; order Chiroptera; family Rhinolophidae; genus Rhinolophus; species Rhinolophus sinicus. The sequence continues at coordinate 200,743,177 of NC_133752.1, forward strand.
TGTCCATGTGGCCTGGAGTTTGCAGGAGGAGTTGGAGACCAGGCCATGGGGATTTGGGACCAAGGAGGGAACTGGGACTCTGTGCTCAGTGGCAGCGAGGGCTTTGGAGGCCTCTGAGGTGATGTGCGGAGTGCAGGCCAGGCCACTGTGGAGGCGGCAGTGGAGGCCTGTCTAGAAGGGCCCTTTGGAAGACTAGACGCAGGGGCTCGGGAAGGGGAGAGGGACGGTGACAGGTGCAAGACAGCGCGGGGCCATGGCTGAGACAGGAGAGATGGTGTGTGTGGAGGGGCCGCTGAGAGAACAGGCCAGGTGACCCGTGGTGTGCCCGGCGTGTGCAGGACTGTCTCAGTTTTAGCTCTGAGAGTCTCATCTCCCAGGATACTCCTCAGTCCCGGGCATACCGGGCTGGCGGGTTAAACAGGGGCTTGGGTCTGAGCCTGGGGCCGCCAACCATGCATGGAAGACCCCACACAGGAGCCCGAGAAGGAGCTGCCAGGGGCCGAGGGGGCGGTGAATTTGCTGCAGCTGAGCCTCCCTCCTGGCCCCCACCACAGGTGGCCATCATCGCCGGGAACTTTGAGCTGGCGGAGGTCATCAAGACCCACAAAGACTCGGATGTTGGTGAGTTCCGCCCACTCCAGGTCTCTGCTGACTGTGGGTTTGTGGGGGTTGTCAGGGGCCTGACAGGTATAGGGCTTCAGGGGAGATGCTATGAGGGAGCCCCTGTGCCCTGAGCCTCTTTCTCCAGCTTTCGCTGCTAGCTGTGCTTGGATCTGTCGGTAGCCTGTCATGGACCCTACAGGTATGGGACGTGTTGAGGGAAGAGCCTGTGTAGAGTGGACAAAGTGTCAGGTCAAGGTCAAGGGCATGGTTAGGTTAGGGCTGTTGGTTGGGGCCAGTGCTGGGTTTAGGGATCAACTGAGGTTGAGAGGGTGCAGAAGTTAGGCTCCAGGTTTGTTCTCCCATTAGGTCATATAAAGGGTCAGCAGGGGCAGTGGATTTCAGCCACTGACCTTCAGCGTTTTACTCCAGCCTGGAACAAGAACTAGTTTATGGGGCCCATAGTGTGCCTCGGTCAGATGAGAGCATGTCAGTGTGCATGTCAGGACAACACAGTTGTGGGATGTGTATGGGAACAGGCCACTGCTGTCCTCGGAACCAGGGGCTCAGAGCTCTTGTGTGTGGTCCCAGAAGGAAAACCAGGACATGTAGTCTAGTCTCAACTCCCGGGCAGGCAGGAAGATGGGCACAGCTGTCACCTGTAGCCTCAAGGAGGTCCCCACCTAATCCCATGTCACTGGTGGGTGTGGGGTGTCTGGGGCTGCAGGAGTGGGTGGGCCTCCCCTTCTGGAAAGAGTACTTTCTGGCCTGAGGCCCGCCCTCCAGCCACCTGGCCACACGGGCTCCCTTCTCAGCCCCCTCCGTGTCCTGGTTGGCCCAGGTGTTTCTGCCCATGGCTCTCTCTGGAACGAGAGTCCCAGCCTCCCCTTTCTGTCATGAGTGCGGAATCTCCCACTTAAGAAAATTTAAAATGAGCGTGAGCAGCAAGCAGCGAGGGGTGGTCTCAGGTTAGGGTCCTTCTTATTCTGATGTGAGGTTACTATTGGGGCGGGGGTTGAGATTAAGGTCAAGTTCGTGTTTGAGGACCCTTCCTCTATAGAGTCTCCCTGAGCAGATCTCCCTCTAGTAAGACTGGGATCTGGGCCCCTGATGCCCCAAGCAGGGTCAGGGCACCATGATCATGGATGGGGCGTCCGAGGGCCTGAGCAGTTCCGGGCAGCTGGCGCTAAGTGAATGAGTGAGCTGATGACATGGTGTAGGGTTGGGGCCCTGGTTGGGCTGGGAGAGAACAGTGATGAGGTTTGAGCTTGAATTGGTGGCAAGAGTGAGGGCTCCATTCTGCTCAGGCTGGGTCGTGCTTGGAGGTGGTCATCAGCCTGGGGAACCTGGGCTTGTGGACGTGCGGGGCTCTCTGCTCTGCTGTGGTCGTCTAGCCATGGGAAAGTGTAGGGCCTCAGTTTCTCTTAAGTAAAACATGGTCTTTTACATTATTTGCATCCGCTTCTCACCTCTGGCCTTGTGTGGGATTTGGTTCTGTGGGTCTGGACTCTGGCAGGTGGCCTTGGTCCAGCCGATTGCAGGGAGAGGGCTTGTTTGTGACCCAGACTAAGAGGCAGGAAGGCCTCAGCTGCCTCTCATCTTGTGATGTGGACAGGTGCTCGGGGTGCACTCAGCTGGTGGGGGTTGGGCAGACGGTGGCTGAGCCAAGGTCCCACTGTGGTCACTACTCTGCTGGCCATGCACCTCACCTGCTCAGGTGTCACATATGCTCAGGTGATCTAGCCTGAGCTACATGGTAATGTGTTTACGAGTAATTCCTGTATGTCCTGTTATCTTAATTCACCTTCTCAACAACCCCCCACGAGTGACTGTTAGTCCATGTTTACGGAGGAGGAAACTGAGGCACGTGGGGGGTTAATGGCAGAGTCTATCCTCAGACCTAGGCCATCCAGGGGTCTGTCCTTATCATCCCCACCGCCCTGGGACTCACTCCAAAGACTCCCTCAGTGACAGACACACAGATTGCCATGTCCCACCTCAGCCTGAGGACCCTGGGTGGGGCCTGCACACAGGAGGAGCTGGGGGGAGCCTCTGCCCATCCACCCTCCTTTTTCTTCCTCACGGAAGGAACCCACCTGGAGGGGTCTGATAGGCTGGGATCTGTCACCCTCAGGGACAGGACACCCTGAAGCCCCCTGGCAGCCCCACTTGCACCCTCTAGAGTGATAGGCCTGAAGCAGGGCCCCTGGTGCCTCTGCTCTCTCACCAGTCGCCTTGGGCCACGTCGGGGCCCCCCTCCCTGACACACACTTTCAAGCACATGTTCTGTCCCTCAGTGCACTAGGGATGTTAATGTCATTTGAGTCACACAGGGATTGCGTTACTGTGGGACTCAGCAGGTCAGGAGCCTGGGTTCTGCGTTTGCACCGAGCCCCAGCACCTGGGGAGGCTGCTGGCCGGCGGCCCACGTTCCACCTAACAGGCGTCTAGAACAGGGCTTGGCAAACAGCCGTGGCCACGTCCAGCCTACAGCCAGCTTTTTCTGTTTTCAGTTGAGACTTTAAAATTGAGGATCTAAATTTCATGTGAAATGGAATTCATATAATGTAAAATTAACTATTTTAAATTGACTGATTCAGTGGTATTTAGTACATTCACAATGTTGTGCAGCCAACTCTATTGGATTCCAAAACGTTTTCGTCCCCTGAGAAGGAAGGCCTGTGCACATTAGGTGGTTATGCCACATTCCCTGTGTCAGCCCATCAGCCATTCACGTGCTTTCTGTCTGTGCGTTCCCCGAGCCCCGATACTTCATACAAATAGAATCACACACTGTGTGGCCCTTGGTGTCTGGCTTCTCTCACTCAGCTCACTCCAAGCTTGTCCAGATTGCAGGATATGTCACTGCGTCATTTTTTTTGCGGCTGAATAGTATTCTGTTGTTTGTATACGTGACATTTTCTTTGTGCACCCATCCTTTGATGGGCACTTGGGTTGTTTCTACCTTCTGGCCATTGTGATATTGCTGCTATGAACATATGTGAAATGTATTTATTTTGAATAGCTGTTTTCAATTATTTTGGGTATATACTTAGTAGTGGAATTGCTGGGTCACATTATAATTCTATTTTTAACTTTTTGAGGAACTGCCAAACTGTTTCCCACCATTTTATGTTCCCACCAGCGGTGTATGAGGGTTCCAAATTCTTTAAATCCTCACCAACACTTGTTCTGATCAGTTTTTAAAAAACTAGAGCTGTTACAGTCAGTGTGCGCTGGGATCTGATCGGGGTTCCGATTCCCATCTCCCTGGTGACTGATTATGTGAGCATCTGGTCATGTGCTTGTTGGCCACTCAGATGTCTGGAGAAATGTCACATCCTTTGCTCACGTTGTAATCACTCATGGAATGAGTTAAGAGTGTTCCTTCCTTTTCAGTATTTTGGAAGAGTTTGAGAAGGACTGGTGTTAATTCTACTTTAAATGTTTGGTAGAATTCATGAATAATGTGCTAGGATGCTGGACTTTGTTGGGGGATTTGTGATTACTGACCCAGTCTCTTTGCTTGTTGTAGGTCTGTTTTGATTTTCTGTTTTCTTTTTGAGTGAGTTTTGGAAATTTGTCCATCTCATCTAGCTTATCTGATTTGTTCGCATATGATTGTTCATAATATTCTCTCATGTTCCTTTTTAATTCTGTAAGATTGGTAGTAACACCCCTCATTTCATTTCTAATTTTAGTTATTTGTGTCCATCTTTGTTTTCCTTAATCTAGCTAGAGGTTTGTCAATTTTGGTGATATTTTCAAAGAAACAATTTTGGTTTCATTGATTCTCCCTGTATTTCTATTATCTATTTTTTTTTAAATCTCTGTCTAACCTTTATTATTTCCTTGCTTCTGCTAGCTTTGGGTTTGGTTTGCTTCTCTTTTTCTAGTTCTGTAAGATGTGTAATTAGGATATTGATTTGAGACCTCTATCCTTTTTAAACATAGGTGTTTATAGCTATAAATTTCCCTCTTAGTGTTGCTTTGGCCGCACCTCATAAGTTTTGGTGTGTTGGTTTTTGTTCTCATTTTCTCAAAGTGTTTTCTATTTTTCCTTGTGATTTCTATTTTGACATATTGGTTGTATAGGAGTGTGTTGTTTAATTTTTCACATATTTGTGAATTTTCCATTTTTATTCTGTACTTGATTTCTAGTTTCATTCCACTGTGATTGGAGAAGTTACTTTATATGATTTCAGTCTCTTACAATTTATTAAGACTTGTTTTTTGGTGTAGCATATGGTCTATCCTGGAAAATGTTCCATGTGCACTTGAGAAGAACATGTATTCTGCTACTGTTTTGTGGAGTGTATTCTCCCTCTCTCTGTATATATACCTGTTAGGTCTAATTGGTTCAAGTCTTCCTTGTCCTTATTGATCTTGTCTCTAGATGTTCTGTCCATTATTGAAAGTTGGGTTTTGAAGTCTTAAGTATTATTGTAGAACTGTCTATTCTTCTAAATGTGTCAATGTTTGTTTCATATTTTTGTTTGATAAGCTCTCTTCGATGCATATATGTTAGTAATTGTTAACTTACTTATGAACTGACACTTTTATCAATATATAATGTCCTTCTCTGTCTCTTGTAACACTTTTTGTCTTTAAGTCTATTTGTCTGATATTAATATAGCTACTTAGTTCTCTTCTGGTTGCTGTTTACATGAAATATCTTTCTTTATCCTTTTATTTTTAACCTACTTGTGTCTTTGGATCTTAAGTGATTCTTTTGTAAATAGTATATATAGTTGGATCGTGTTTTATAATCCCCATCTGCTTTTTAAATAAAGTTTTATTGGAACCCAGCCACACCTTTTGCTTATATATTGTTTGTGGCCCTTTTTGTGCTACAGCGGCAGTGGTGAGTCTTTGCAGCAGAGACTACATGGCTTACAAAGCCTGAAATAGCTACTGATTCTTTCCAGAAGTTTGCCAATCCCTGGTCTAGACAGTCTTTGACAGTCTCCCTGGTTATAGTCCACAGCAAATGGTCCCATGCAGCAGTAGTCTGGTGAGATTTGTCACCATATCTCCCAAATTTGTGGCCTGTTTGTTCTGTCTCCTGAAGCCTGTGAATGGGCAGTTCCAGGAGCAGATCTGAGCTTCCCCAGGACCTCAGTGTGGCAGACAGGACGAGTGGCTCTACCCCCGAATTTAGAGTGGAGCCAGTTTGGAATGTGACCTCCAATGCTGGCTTCACTCAGAGGGTGGCCAACTGTCCTGGTTTGCTTGGGACTAAGGCAGATTCTGGGACATAGGATTTTAGTTTTAAACTCTGGAAAGCCCAGGACAACCGGAACGAGTTGGTCACCCTGGCTGCCAAGAGTCTCATCTATGCCCCCCCCCCCCAGTACCATTCAGGGAAACCCCCACCTACGCAAAGCGGCGGCGGCTGGCTGGCCCCAGTGGCCTGGCCTCCCCTCGGCCCCTGCAGCGCTCAGCCAGCGACATCAACCTGAAGGGTGAGGTACAGCCGGCAGCTTCACCTGGGCCGTCGCTGCGAAGCCTCCCCCACCAGCTGCTGCTCCAGCGTCTGCAGGAGGAGAAAGACCGGGACCGGGACCGGGACCGGGAACGGGACGGTGACCAAGATAACGTCAGTGGACCTGCAGCAGGCTGGGGCAGCCAGAGCAAGATCAGGTAGGATGGAAGCCCTGGCCGGGTCCAGGAGGGTGGGGTGCCAGCACCCAAGCCAGGGGGAGCCAGCAGGAGAGGCAGGGAGAAGCCAAGTGCTGTCGGATGGGCTGAGGCTTGGGGTGGGGGGACTCCCAGGCCCCCAGATTGACCTCCCCGAGTGGAGAAGGGAAGAAGGTGACGTCCTGTGGGGCAGGGCAGGCTCTCCCACGTTGATCTCTGGTTGGAACTGGACTTGCTCTGAGGAGAGTGGGCAGCTGAGGGAGCGTGTTGGGAGGAGAGGATCGGTCAGACCCCTGGTTTAGACAGGTTCCTGTGGTGCCAGGGAGGAGGGTGACAGCTGGACTGATGCAGGGCTGTGCCACACGTGGCATGGGGTTAGGGAATGGAGCCTTCTGTCTGTGAGGGCTTGACCCCTACAGGTGAACCCCAGCACTGTCCTCAAAGGGGTGTCTTGGTCTTCCTCCTGCTCCTCTAGCACCGGGCACTGTGGCTCTACTTTACTCCTTACCATGAGCACTGGGCCCCTGACAACCCAACCAGGGGCCTGTGAGAGACTTCGCATCCCCAGAACGTAGGGCAGGTTCCTGACCAGAGCGCCCCAGCCTTTGTGGGCTGTGCAGTGGGCGGTGGAAGTGTGGGCACTGGCTCTGCAGACAGATGGCTGGGTCCAGTGCAGACCTTGCCTCTGCTGACTGGCCTTGAGCAGGTCCGCTAACCACTCTACACCTGGGGTTCTCATCAGCAACGGGGGACTAATCCCACTGAAGCCGTTTCCTTCCGGAACCTGGGCAGGTGAGGGGGTCGCTATTGGGACCCCACCCTCAGCACAGGTCAGCCTACCTTGAGGGCAGGGGACGTTTCCTACAGTTTCTCCATTGCCACACAGAAGATGCCCAGGACACGTAGCATGAGAGTCACACAAACAGCCTGTTTGCATGAGGACAGCTGGGCTGTGTCATCTCACTTAGCCGTGACCCTGTAGGAGGCTGTACTCTGTTAACACCGCTTCACAGATGAGGGTCCTGACGCTCAGGTGGGGTGAGGACTTGTCCAAAGTCACAGGGCTTGGAAGCAGCGTAACTGGGCCCAAGCAGACCGGACTCCCCAACTTTCTAAGCCTGAGTGTTCAGCAGGAGCTTGGAAAAGCCATTCTGTCTTCTCCCATTGCCTCTGTCTTTCCGTTTCTGTGCCCAGACTCCAAGGCTGTCTGTCCTGCCCCAAATCACCCAATTCTCCCCAAAACTTTTCCATGTCCCTTGGATTTTTCTAAGGGTAGAGTGGTACCGTGGCGAAAAGAACAGACTTTGGGATGTTTTGGTTTTGCAGAGGGCTGCTCCTGAGATGGAGGTGTGTGGATGCCATGCTTCCATTTGTTTTGGATATTAATTCCCTTTTCAGCAAACACAAAACTAAGACCTGGTGTGTGTGGGGCTCTAGCTCACTGCTCTGTGGGGACAGCAGAATTATTATTTTTTTACAAACATTTAGTAGGTTCCTAGCATGTCAGATGTGGTGGAGGCTAACAGCAGTAGGTCCTAAAGGTCTCAGAAAGACATTGTCCGCTGGGGCACAGGGCTGACAGGTGGGCAGTGATCCAGGTAAGGGGCCTTCCTGTGAGTGGCCAGGAGGGGCTGAGGAAGTTTGGTGCACCTGGCAGGAGAGGGCCTCTGGAGGAGAGGTCACCTTTCGTCCAAGGAGACAGAGTGGCATTTGAGCTGCCATGGGGGACAGGTGGCCGGCTACGAGGGAGGTGCAGCCCCCTAGCGCCCCCTGTTGGCAGAGCCTGGCATGGAGCCTTAGCCCCCCAGGAGTGTGTTGGCCAAGTCCCCGCCAGCTATCGTGACAGCAGGGCAGAGAAAGGTGGGTGTGGAGTCCAGAGACAGTCTTGTGACTGGCGGGAGCAGGTGTTGGGGACAGAAGCATGCACAGCCCAGAGGAGGGAAAGGAAGGCACCAAATATGTGACTGAACTGTAGTCTAATTGTCAGTCCCAGAGAGCCTGGCTATTGGCTGAGAACGTGGAGCTGGTCGGCCTAGGTACTAGGGAGCCAGTGCAGGCTTTTGAGCAGGGCGAGGGGGAAGACCGAGGCCTCAGGTCAGGGAGCGGCCTGGGTTAGCTGGTCAGCACGGAGAGGTCATGGGCATCAGGGGCAGGTGTCCAAGGAGGAGAGGACGCAGGTCCCAAAGGGAATTCAGGGGCCCAGCACATGGCAGCAGTCAGGGTGTGAGGAGGCCAAGGACCGAGCAGGCGGGAACCTTCGCTACGCGGCTTTTCTGATGTCTGAAGCCCACCAGTCCCTGCCCAGCTCCCACCTGGCCGCCTGGCCGCCTGCCCCTCCCCCCTCCCCGTCCTCCTCTCTCCCCTCCCTCCCGCACCGCAGTCCCCTCACCGGTGGCCTCGCCCGTGTGGGGGCCGCGGCGGAGCGCGGGGGAGGGCCGGCGCCCGCAGAGGGAGGAGCCCGGCCGCGCAGGAGGCGGGGCGCGGGGCGGCCGCGGCATGGAGCGAGCCCGGCGCGCCCGGGAGCGCAGCCCCGCGGCCCCGGAGCCCTGAGCGGGCGCGGCTCGTGCGCTGGCGGGAGCGGGCCGGGCGCGGCGGCGCGGCCCATGGAGCGGCCCTGGCCGGGCCCCGGCGGGCGGGCGGGCGGCGGGCAGCGGGCAGGCGCTGCGGTGAGGCCGGCGGCGGGGCCGGGCCGCGCGCCATGGAGGCCCCGGGCGCCGGCTTCGCGTGCCCGCTGCCCCCCGGCATCGCGTCCGTCACCTACGTGTTCGTCTACAGCCCGAGCGGGCCCGGCGGCCCCGGCGGCCCCGGCCCAGCGCCCGGCCAGGGCCCCGCGGCCCCCGCGCCCCCTGTGCCGCCGCCCCGGGGCCCGAAGCGGAAACTTTACAGCGCCGTCCCCGGCCGCAAGTTCATCGCCGTGAAGGCGCACAACCCGCAGGGCGAGGGCGAGATCCCGCTGCACCGCGGCGAGGCCGTGAAGGGTGAGGGGGCGCGGGGCCCGGGGCGACCGCGGAGAGGCTAATGCCATTCTGGGGGTCCCTGTCAGTGTGGGTAACCCTGGGAACTCTGAGACACTGTGGTCATTATGGGATGCATCTGCCACTGGGGATTCCTTGTGTCACTGTGAAGGGCTCTGTGTCAGGGAGGGGTGTCTGTCTTTATGGGGTTCCTGTCAATTCTCTGTCATTATGAGTTCCCTGTGTCACCGTAGAGGTTCCTCTCATCATTGGGGTGTTTCTGTGTCATGGGGGCTGGTGTCACTGGGGTTCTGTGTGTTTGAAGGACCCTGTCCCATTACAGAGTTTCCTAGAATGAAGGGGTTCCTATGTCACTTCTGGGACTTCATTGGAAAACCTTGTGCTCTGTGGGGACCCTGTGCCAGTGTGGGTGATATCTGTGACAGTTATGTGGGTATCTGTGTATTACCAGGGCTTCTGTCACTGGGGCTTTCTCTGTTCTGGGGGGCTGCTGTGCCTCGACAGCCTCCTCATTATGGGGTTCTGTCATCACGGGGGTCCTGTCTTTGTGGGTGCCTAAGGGAGAAATAGTTGTGAGGGTCAGCTCTCCTTGTTTCATCTTGTGGCCTAATCACCTGGCCATAGCACAGTGACCCTGAGCTCTTGGCAGTGGCCCCTGGGGTGGGAGACTGAGGAAGGACTGGGTTGGTTTTCAGAGGTGGGAGGAGAGGGGTCACCTGTGAGAGCAGGAGCAGGACTGTGGCCCCTGCCTCTGCTTCCTGTCCCCCCTCGAGTGTGTCCATCTGTGTGTCTCTCTGTCCCCCACATGCCCATCCTGTGCTGTGCCCATCTGTTCATTTCTCTTCTATGTGGATCCCAAAATCTTTCCAGGGAAAAAGCCAGGAGGATGAGGGAAGGGAAGGGGAGGGGAAGGGAGGGAAAAACATAGAAGGGGGGGGCAGAACCAGAGCCTGAGGTGGTGGTGGGGTCCCCACTGCCCTGACAGCCTGTCTGACTTCTGTCCCCCAGTGCTCAGCATTGGGGAGGGCGGTTTCTGGGAGGGAACCGTGAAGGGCCGCACAGGCTGGTTCCCGGCCGACTGCGTGGAGGAGGTGCAGATGAGACAGTACGACACGAGGCATGGTGAGTGACCCCACAATCCCTGGGCGGCTCTGTGGGGACACTGCCCCCCCTGCTCCCCTTGGGCTGCCTGGACCTCAAGACACGTGGATATTCAGAGAAAAGACTAGGGTAAACTCAAACACACATTCCAAGTGGCCGCAAACTTGCGTGCATGACACACGGCGCTTACACACCCTACACATACTTAGACACTTCACAGCAATGGGGACACGCGTGTATGGACGTGCATCTGTGATCACACACGTGCCTTCCAGTGGCCGTGCCCCCCACATAGTCCTCATAGAAATACTGGGTGATTGGAGCGTGTGATTCCGGCATGGCTGGCAGACAAGTAAAGAGGTCACTATGAGAAAAGAGGCGTCTTTCCAAAGTGGACAGATTGTCCAAGTGGGCAGTGCAGGGAGGCCTGGGTCAGCCAAGAGGAAATGAGGCCAGTTGGGCCTGGAGGGGCAGGATAGTCTGAGGGCAGCAGGTGGGGGTGGACTTGGCATCCAGGAGGGACCCCTCTGGGTGTTGGGATCTGAGGTGATCCTGCCAGTGGAAAGGAGTGGCCAGTCCTTTTAAGGCCAGCTGCATGTCTGGGGCACACCCTTGCAATGAACACTAGGGGCTAGGAGGCACCCAGACACACGAGCATCACTTCTGGGCCAGAATGCTGGTGGGACGAGGGAGCCCCCTCCTTAGTGGTAGTCACCAGTGGCATCTCTGGACCAAGGTTGCGCTGTCCGTCCCTGTGCACAGAGCTTGGGCCTAGGCTCACGGTGTTCCCTTAAGCTGGGTTGAGAGTTTCCTAAAGGGGGCCCACCCCTGTGTGGCCTGGACCCCTGCCCTGTGTGGAGCGTGGCGGAGGGGTCCTCCAGATCTGTGGAGTTGGGAGTAGGCTCTGTGCTCCCCCAGGTGTGCAGTGAAGGTTCTGGTTTGAGAACTGGATGTCTGTAGGGGCACTTGGACCCGAGTCTGAGGCTGGGGAGGGTGGGAGGGAGGTCTGGACTGGAATCAGAGTTTGAGAATAGCAGGTGTTAAGTGTTTGACATGGGCTGGTCCCTGCCTAGGGAGCCGGGATCACAGAGGCTGCCTCTGCCTAGGGAGGGACAGGCATGCACAGTGGTTACAGCAGACGCGCTTGTATGTGGTGGTCATGGAGGCGTGCGAATGTGAGCCCCGGGCTGCCCAAGGAGGCAGAGAGGGCTTCAAAGCAGAGGCGTCTGAGCTGAGCCTGATTGGGTCACTAGGAGCCCTCCAGCGCCCAGTGCCCAGCTGGGGGCACAGCCGTTTGCTGGGGTGTGACTGTTTTCTCTCTGTGTGCCCAGCAGGCCAGGCACCTGGTGTGGTTTTAAGCACTTCACATGTCGGAATGCACTCCCCTCAGCAGGTCCGGCAGGGATTGATGCTGGTCCATTTCTAGGAGGGCAGGTCCCATGGCCCAAGGGGTAGAGTCTTGCTTGTGATGTCAGCAGTGGCTGCAGAGTCTGTGCTGTGGCCGCCAGTTCATGTCCTCTGCATGAGTGAGCCCATGTGTGCAGTGAGGGTGGCAGGGCTGAGCCAGAGCATGAGGTGGGTCTGGTGGCCATGGGTACGGAGAGGATGGTGGCACGGAAGTTTGTGAGTGTCTGAGGACATGGGGATGCTGTGCTGAGTTCCAGGTTGGTGTGAAGGCCCAGGCAGGGCAGAGTGAGTAGGTGCAGGGGGCCAGCAGGGGAGGGCTCAGGCATGGAGAGGGGGATGCAGGGTAACCTGGGGAAGGGGCTGTAGGCCTCCGGGCAATTGCAGGGCTCCTAGATGGGGGTGGCTCTGGGGTTTGTCGCCTGAGACAGTGTCAGAAGGTACCTGGGTAGAAAGGAACATTTCATGGGTGGAGACTGCCTGCTGGGAAGGGGCAGGAGTCACCTCTGTCCTCGGCTGCAGGCCGGGCCTGCCATCTATTCTGAGCAGAGTCTGAGAGCTGGGACCCAGGGCCTGACTTCTGCCAGAGGCCAGAGGGCAGCCTAGGAATGGGAACTGGCTTCCAACAGGCCCAGATCCAAAGAAAGATCTGTTTCTGAGACTGGAGTGGGGACAGAGGGACTTAGAGGCCAAGGAAGGGACACTGTGCCAGCACATGTGGGCAAAGCTGATGCCCAGGGTCAGCACAGAGCGTGCCTCCCACAGCCTGTCTGGAGCATGAGGGGCAAAGGGGCAGCTGCCAGCAGAGAGGGTTGAGCTGTGAGGGGAGGACCTGTGAGGCGGAGCCGTGAACATTCTGGAGGCTGGTTTGTGGGGCCCTGGGAAGCTGCGGCTGTAGCAGCGTCCTTCCCCCCCCTTCCTCCTTTCCTCCCTCCCTCCCTCTGTCTCTTTCCAGTACTTGGGGGTCATGCTGTGTGTTTTTACTTCAGCTGACTTTTATGTGTCTGATTAATGAAACTGGAAAATGAATTTGTGTTATGTAATAAATACAATTTGTTTGGTCGACAAAATCTAAAAATGGGCTGCTAGAACTGTGGAGTTGCGGGGTCACTGTGCAGGCAGGTGCCGGGAACATTTCTGGAGTTGGTCCACGTGAAGAATGGCATGCTGGAGGCAGGAGGAGTCTGCTGCCTGACCTGTGCGGTGCTGAGGACTGGCCTATTCTGGCCTTGGGTGGCAGGAGATGGGCGTGTTGCAGAGGGTCTCGGTCACCATGGGCCGTGTATGGGAAGAGGACAGAAGAGCACAGAGGGACGCTGGGAGGATTCCCAGGTGATGGAATTACAGCCCATCAGAACCTAGGCAACCCTCCAAGGTGAATTTTCCTACTCTAAGCAGAGGCTCAAAAGGGACTGTTGACTTACTGAGACTCACACAAGTTTATTGGCAGGGTCTTGAAATCCAGACCAGTACTTTTCCTGACATTGGTGTCTCCTGATATTCTAAGAGCAATTTCTTCTTTCCACCCAGCCACTGTTCCATCTACTCTTATACCCATCCATCGTTTGACTCACCTACCATCCCACCATCCATCCATCCACCCATATGTTCCCCATCCATACACCCATCCATCCACTTGTCTATCCATCCAGCCACCATCCATCCATCCCCCCTCTCATCCAGCCATCCATCCAGCCATCCATCCACCCACCCATCTACCCATCCACCTACCCATCCATCCACCCACCCAGCCACCCATCTTTCCACCCACCCACACGTTCACCCATCTACCCACCCACACATGCACCCACCCACCCACCCACCCACCATCCATCCATCCATCCAGCCATCCATCCAGCCATCCATCCACCCACCCACCCACCCACCCACCATCCATCCATCCCCCCATCCAGCCATCCATCCAGCCAGCCATCCACCCACCCACATACCCACCCACGCATTCACTCATCCATCTGCCCACCCACCCATGTCCATCAAACCACTCAGTCTTATCCCTCTGTTTACCCATCTACTACCCTTTGGCCCCTGCTCTCTTTCCCTCCATCTGTCTATCTCATTTCATCCATCTTTCATGTATCTACCCGTCCACCACTCACCCAGCCAGTTGTCCACCCATCTGTCTGTCCAGTTAGCATTTGGACTATCATGTGCTAGATGCAGTGCTCGGTGCTAGGATCACAGAAATAAGTGAGATATGGTCCTTACCCACAGGGAGCTCACAGGTCATCAGAAATTATAGGTTCTGTTTGATCTCGTTTCCTCCCACTCGGCCTCGCTCCCTCTGCTCCAGCTGGGCAAACTGCTCACTGTCCCCCAAATACCCCAAGCTGACACCTGCGTGTGTGCTTTGTCCTGAGCTCCCCGCTCCCAGGAAGCCCTTCACCCACATGACCCATGGCTGCTCACTCACGGCTATGCCTTTGTTCAACTCTGTCTTCCTGGGGAGGCTTCATGTGACCCCTAGGACTGTAAACTTCTCTGTACCCCTGGCCTGCCTTTTCCCAGCACCAGCATTTGACAGGTTAGGTGGGTACCTGTTTCTTGTCTATATTCGTTCTCTGTTTGAATAGATTGTAAACGCCATGGGGTCGGTCGGGGTTTTCTTCTGTTCTCTGCTGGATTCTCAGAGCCAAAAATAAACAATGCCTGGTGTGTAGTAGGAGCTCAATAAATACTTGTCGAATGAATAAATCTTGAGAAATGCTAACATGATAGCAAATGAGGGAGGAGCTGAGGGATGAAATGTGAGGTGATAGGAGCCATCTCGGGATCTCTTGAGGTCCTGGAGAACCAGAGAAGTGAGTGTGGGCAGTCAGGGCAATGGCTGGAGGTGTGGATTAGAACCTGCAGGCTTGTAGGTGAGGCCAGCGGTGGGACAGCAGGCACACAGCTGGCCAGCTCTGCGGTGGCAGTGAGGGGATTTGAGATCAGATGGGACTATGGGATGCAGTGACATCAGGGAAGGGGACCCAGCCCCCATACCTGGACCCCCTGCGCACTCAGAGGCAGGGTCTGGAGCAGGAGACCATCAGTGGGCCGTTGTGAGGGGTTCAGCGAAAACACAATGCCACCTCCATGCCAGTGTGCACGGGTATATAGTGTGACACGGGCACAGGACTGGTCACACACAGGCACGTGTGAGCACAGAACTTCTACACAACTGGGGGCCACACACACATGCATGTACATGTCTTCTTTGCTCGTGGCGCTGGGGCTTCTGGCTCTCTGTGGATGGCCCTGGCCTTGTCCAGTCTGCCCTGTGCATCGAACAGAGGTGAGCCACAGCCCCTGCCCCGTCCTGGACCCTGACCCCCAGAGGCCAGAACATCCCATGTGGTCCCCTCAGCCCTCTTACCGTAGGACCTCTGAGCCCAGGACCCCATTCATGTGGCACAACCAGGCCAGGAGTGTGTTTGTGGGCAGAGCTGGTGACCAGTATGGTAAGGGGCACTTTAGGCCACTTGGAGGACATGACCCTCCACTAGCAACTGCACTCCCCTCAGAAACCCGGGAGGACCGGACAAAGCGACTTTTCCGCCATTACACGGTGGGCTCCTATGACAGCCTCACCTCACACAGGTACTGGTGGGCAGGTGGGCATGCATGGGAATGTCAGACGTGGAGGGAGGCCTGGGGGTGAAGAGGTCAGAGGGTGGAGGGGTGGTCCAGGTCAATCCAAGGGCAACTCCCTGGGGTGGGAACTGCCTGTGGGATCCTGTGTGGGGCACACATGGCTGTCAGCCTGGCCAGCCATGCTTCCCGGCAGGTTTCTCCTCACCCCTCCCTGCTTTCCTCTGTCAGCGATTATGTCATTGACGACAAGGTGGCTGTCCTGCAGAAACGGGACCACGAGGGCTTTGGTTTCGTGCTCCGGGGGGCCAAAGGTAATGAAGGGTTCGGGGGCAGCGTGAGTGTGTGGGGCTGGGATGTCAAATTGACAGGAAAACTGCTCCAGCGTCTTCTTTGTCTTGCCTCTGCTCTGCCCCTCCGCTCTCCTCCTCGCCTCACCCCTGCCCCCCGCCTCACCCCTGCCCCTGCTTCTCCCCAGGCCCCTGCCTTGCCTGTGTCCCTGGCATGGACCTCCCCCCGTCTCCCCCTGCCCCTGCTTCGCCCCTGCCTGTCTGCCTCACACTTCTGCTGGCACTTCTCCTTGCCCCACCATTCCTTGCCCTTCTGCTGTATCCTTGGTCTGGAATGTCTCCATACAAGGCAGTGATTCTTTCTCCTTATAGATTTCTAGGATCTCTACTGAGTGTGCCTCACTGAGGGAGGGCCTCACTGGGTGGGGGGCCTTTGGTGGGGGGAGCGGGGAGTTTCTCCAGGATATGTCCCAGATTCCCGGGCTGTCTCTTCTTGAGCCCCCGCCTGCTGCTCCCAGCTGCAGGTCACTTTGCTCCAGTTGTCGTCTGTTCAGCATGTAAACTACTTGTGGGTGGTTGCTGCGTGGCAGCCGCCTGCACCTGGACACGGTGGTGAAGCACCTCCCTAACTGCCGCCCCCCACCCCGCAGCAGAGACCCCCATCGAGGAGTTCACGCCCACGCCGGCCTTCCCCGCGCTCCAGTACCTGGAGTCTGTGGACGTGGAGGGTGTGGCCTGGAGGGCCGGGCTGCGCACGGGAGACTTCCTCATCGAGGTGAGGCTCCTCCTCACCTGTGCGGCCAGGTGGGGTGCTCTCCTCTGGCCTGAGGAGGACACACCTGGACCGCCTCTCCCCACCTACCTGTCTGTCTGTCCCAGGTGAACGGGGTGAACGTGGTGAAGGTTGGCCACAAGCAGGTGGTGGCGCTGATCCGCCAGGGTGGGAACCGTCTTGTCATGAAGGTTGTGTCGGTGACAAGGAAGCCGGAAGAAGATGGGGCTCGGCGTAGAGGTGAGGGGTCAGGCTTCAGACCTCTGTGCCCTCTGGCTCCTGACCTTAGACCTTTGACCCCAGGCCAATGTTCCTCTGCCCACCCCCTGACCCCAAACCCCAGACAGCTGACATCAGATGCCTGAACCTAGGCGAACGCCCTGTCGGCCTGGTGCCTTTCCAAACCCTGATGGACTGCTGACCCCGGCCCCCAGCCTCTGACCCCTGACCCCAGGTTGGCCCTCCTCAGATCCCCACTCCCTCCTTCCTGGTGTTCCCCTAGCCCCTGGTGTGGCAGAGCCCTCCTTCCCTGCACTGCCAGCAGCTGCCTGGAGGCCGGGGTTGCCATAGCAACTGTGAGGTTGACGCTGCCTTCCGCTTATTGTCGGAGGGAAGGGGGAGGCGGCACCTGAGGGAACAGGAAGAGCGTCTTCTCCCCGCGATGTCTCGGCTCTGCCTGGACTCAGGAGGCTTTGCCGGCCCCGCCCGCCCAGGCCGGGTCTTGGCTGACCACACCCTGGTTCCCTGAGGGGCAGTGGCCTCCAGGGCCTGGGGGGAGCCCTGGAGCAGCAAGAGCCCAGCCTGCCTGGAGACCCCTCCCAGCCCCCACCCCATGGCTCTGGTGCCCTTTGCTCAGCCTCTGGAGCCTACAGGGTGGGCACTCAGGCTGGAGCTGGCCAGCACCGGGACCCCTACTGGGGCTCTTGACCACCTGCTACGGCCTCGACTGGCCAACCTGGCCCTCCGCACCCCTGAGCTCCCAGCGCCATGAAGAAGTTTGCATCCAGTCGCAGCCTGAACAAGATCCTGGCGCAGTGCGACTCGTCCTCGCGGGAGTACGAGGAGATCCAGGCGGTTGAGCGCAAGTGGCACCTGCAGCTGGCCGCACCGCGCTGCCCCCTGCTGGACAGGAGGTCCAAGGCCTCCCTCTTCTTTGCAGCCCCGCAGCCCCCCAAGAGGGCCCCCAGCACCACGCTGACCCTGCGCTCCAAGTCCATGACGGCCGAGCTCGAGGAACTGGGTGAGCTGCGGGGGAGGGCGGCGGGCACACAGCCGGGGTGGGAGGCCAGGCACAGTGAGCTGGCGCCAAAGCCAGGCCGAGTCGGGAGGAAGGACGGACAGACAGACGTATGATAGGTCCCAGGTAAATGGGTGGGTGCTGGAGTGTGGGAGGAGGGTTGGGTGTCTGTGGGGTGAGGAGGCAGACGACATGTGGGTGGCGTGAGGGTCAAGGGGCAGGAGATGGACTGTGAGACAATCAGGACTGATGGACAGGGCCTCGCCCACCCGTGTCTGCATGCGAGTGCACGTGCTGCCCGTGGCTCTCCAGTCTGACTTCACGCCTTCATTTCACCCAAGTAAGGAAAGAGCAGGAGGAGGACCCTGGGCCCTGCGCGACACTGGCTGTGTCATTTGGCATTTGCTTTACTCTCTCAGCACCTGCTTGCTCATGGTCAAGCAGGTGGTCATAGTGGGCTGATGACCCCTTAGGGCCCTGTGAGTGTCACTGGCACAGGGATGGGACAGGCCCTCGTGAGCTGCAGCAGGCACACGAGTGTGTCAGGCTTTGACAGGCACGTGTGGGCGCAGCCCCAGCGACTAACAGTAGCCTCATCGGGCGTGTCTCCATATACGTGACTGTTAATAGCCCAATCGTAGGTATGTGCAGGTATACATGACATGTCCTGACATATGCGACCATGAGCATGTCCCGATACACATGACTGTTCATGTGCTCTGTCCTTCTATACTTCAAACCCAATCCTAGTCCCAGACTTTGCTCTGCTTCAGCCATAGAAGGGAGGCTGACACCAGTCCTCGGCTGAGCTCTGACCTAGTCCTGGCCACAGGAAGGCCCTGATCCTGGCTCCAGACTGAGCCACAACACAGCTATAGGAAGAATCCCTACCTGCCCCCTACAATTATTCCTGAACTTACTCATGGACCTAGCCCTGGCCCTGGTCCTTGGCTGAGCCCTGACCTTGTCCTGGCCACAGGCTGAGCCTCCCCTCTTTCAAGCAGGTATGCCTGACTGCACTTTTGTTTAATGTGGAGGACAGCTACCAACATTAACCGGGCTGACATGGGCAGGATTTTCTACTGAATAGAATAAAAATTTAAAAACTTATCACCAACTCCAAACAAAGGAAGAGGAATTCCCCAGGTTTCAAAAATGAGAGAAATCAGAGCCAAGAGAGTGAGAGGAAGCTGGTGCTTCCGTAGTCCAGGACAGGATCTCGAGTCTACGGACTGGGTGTTGGGGTTCTGATGCCCCATAAAGCCGAGAGATGTGATTGTGGACCCATGAGAGGTGAGAGCTAGAGCCAAGCTCAAGAAGTGGAGTTCGCATCAATAGAACCGGAAATCATAAGAGAATATGAAAAAGACAAAATAAGGTGCTTAAATACGAAATCTAAGAAAGAACTCATAAGGAAAGAACAGGACAAAGCCCCCCCCCCCAAAAAAAAAAGAAAAAAAAAAAGTAAAGGCTAATTTTAAATGGATCCCTAAAGAATTGTTACTGAAACAACAAAAGGTGAAAAGGTGTAGCCACTGAAGTTAAAAAATGTGTGTGTGTCTGGGATAAATAGGATTCCTCCGCTGCGGTGGGACTGGTTGTTCCACAGAACCAGCGGTGAAAAATAGGACTTAGAAGACAAATGTGCGGAGATTACTCAAAACACAGCAGAGAAAGATAAGGAGATGCAAAAGAGCAAATTGCCAATAAGGGGTCTGGAGGACAAGTGAAAAACCCCAGCCTAATGGTAGTCCCAGAGGGGAAGGATTAAAAGGTTGGGGAAGAGGTGAGGTTTGAAGAGGAAATGGTTAAGAATTTACTGAAAAGGATGTGAGGCTCCAGTGTGAAGAAGGGTAAGTCCCAAGGGAGAAAATAAAAAACGAATTTACATCTGGAATTGTCACAGTAAAACTTCACAACATTGTAGACAAAAAGAAATCTTAATTGCCCGCAAAAGCTGGATGACTTAGGATGGTTAGGCGGACAGCAGACTTGCCACAAGGACAGTAGATCCTAGAAGACAGTGGAACAATGACTGCAAAGACTGATGTGAAAATGCTCCTCCACCTGGTGGGGAATTCTGCACGTAGCTAAGCCCACTCATTCACAAGTGAGGCAGAGAAGCTAGCACACTTCAGGCCCCAGGATCACAGGGGTCTAAGGCTTGTCACTGAGAGCTGATGCATCACTCTGATTGATGCCCCCATACCACTAGGCAGCTGGGTCTGGTGGGTGAGTCCCAGGAGTCTCCTTCCAGAGGCTATCATATAGCCACGCTCAGAAAGGACGAAGAGGGGCTTGGGCAGCCTGGGTGTGTAATCCAGGGACCCAGGGCCTCTGGGCTGCTGCTGTCTGAAGAAAGCAGTGAGCAGCTGAGCCTCCTTCCTATCTGCCCCCTGTCGGGTGTTCCCTCTGCTGCCGCATGACTCTCGTCTTCCAGGGGGCTCAGTCTTGCAGCTCAGGTCAGCATCATCCTCACCGGCTCTTCCTGAGCAGAGTGGGGAAGGATGACGAGGGGACAGCTTAGCACAGAGCCTCGTTCCTGCTGAGCCAGGTCACAGCTTTGGTTGAAGCTGGGCACTAGCTCGCCGTTGCTCCACTGAGGGGTGGGGAGCCACTCCCACTCCCAGGGGACAGCTGTCCTGGGAATCCAGTCCACTTACCGACCTTCTTGAGAAACACCTGGTTTGAGGTAGCTAGGCCACATCAGGATTTCCCCACGTTCCTAAGGCAGCCCAGCATCCAGCGTTTGCACCTTCAGATATAGAAATAAGATGTGCTGTCTCATTGCTGTGTCAGGTGCATGTCACACTGTCGAGAGCTAGTGGAATATTCAGGGTCCTGTAGTCTAGAGAGAAGATGGCCTCAACAGCTGGAAAGAAAGAAAAAGTGTGACGACAGAAAAACCAGGTGGCAAGGGTGGCTGCTTGCCACTGACAAGGCAGGGAGAAGCACAGTCCTTCAGGTTACAGGAGGGAAGGGCCCCCTGGGGCGGCATGGTGTGAGCAGAGGTGGCACGCGAGAAATGCAGGGTTGAGGAGGCTGGCAGAAAAGGGAAGCAGAGGAAGAGTCCCTGAGGGAGGGTCTGGGCAGAGACCCTTCAGACACAGGTGGCAGGAGGAGGCGGGCAGAGCACCCCCAGTGCCCTCCTGCATTGGGGTGCCTCTGGTCACCACGTGCTCACCTACTCAGCTTCAACAAGGGTGTGCTGGGCTGGAGAGGTCAGTGGGGACCCAAGCCAGGGTCCGAAGCCCCTCCTGTCCGTCTGCTTTCCTATGATAAATCTGGAATTTCTGGGTCCCTTTTTCTTTTGTAATGAGAATGTCAGTGTGCAGTCTAACTGGCCGCAGCCTGGTGAACACATGAACCTGCCCTTTGTTAGAAACACTGCACAGAATGCCCCAGAGTGACCAGTGAAGCCATCAGTGGCCTCAGAACTTGGTTTTTATGGGCTTTGCCTTTCCTCTAAAAAAATGTGAACTGAATATGATATAGTTGTGCATGGATGTCTCCATATGTATGTGCATGCGTGTGGATGTGCACAAGCATGTGGGTGGATATGCATGTGTGCACATGTGTGGCTGTACGTGTGTGCACGTGTTGGACTGGGCGTGCATGTGTAGATGTGTGGATGTGCACATGTATGTGTGAGAGCATGTGTGCACATCTGTGAGTGGACTGCAGAAGCGTGTGTGTGCACACAAAAACATGTCCCTGCTTGTGGTTATTTCCATCTTGCATTTCAAGCCGTGTGCCAACTTGGCATTGGGGTGTATTTGCCACTCGTGGTCTGATGGGGGGTGTGCAGGTTTGGGGCTGTGGGGATCTGGGAGGTCCTGGTGGTTGGGAGGGCTGGGGAAGGGGGCCGGGTGCTGAGGGACAAAGCCTGCCTCTTACCCCCTTTGCTCTGTTTCTTGATTCCAAGCCTCCATTCGGAGAAGGAAAGGGGGTGAGTCACCTGCTGTGTCCCCAGGGCCCCAGCTTCGCCTGACCTCATCCAGGGAAGTGCTGGTGTGTGAGAGGTTCCAGTTGCAGTCCCGGTGGTCTGGGAGCCTGGGTTGTACCCTCTTGGTGACCTTCTCTCTGGGATCTGGTGGGGGCACAGTAGGACCTGGAGAGAGAGACAGGGAGTTCCCAGGGGTGTGGCCACCTGGGGGTGTGACAGTGAGGCTCAGTCATGGGCCCTGGGGCTCAGGCTCGTGGAAGTCTGGAGCCGGGCCGGGGGTGGGGGTCCAGAGAGCCCAGCTGTGGCACTCGCTTGTGGAACATGGTGACCGTGGAAGGCAGCGACGGCTGGTGGGCACAGGAGTGTCAGGTGCTTGACTTGCCCTGTGTTGCTTCCTGCTGCCTATGCTCTGGGTTCCCCTGTGCCTGGTGTCAGATCTATTTTGGAGTCAAGCCCAGTGTGACAGTCCCTTCCGAGCAGGAGCCTGGGCCCCGCAGCCCTGGGTAAGGGGCTTGGAGCTCCCTGCCCAACATTGTCCGGGCTTGTCTTCTGCACCTCTCACTCCTCCCTTCAGGCCTCAGCCCCCAAGTCCTCCGAGGCTCCTTCCCATGTGTCCAGCCTGGTTGCCAGCATCCATGTGGGGACACAGTCTGGGCCTGGACCCGGGTCCAGCACTTGGGGCCTGGCCTCGGCCAGCCTCGGCCACCTCTCCTGCACAGGAGTCTGGGCCAGACGGAAGCCCGAGGTGATTGCAGTCCCTCCTTTGTCTGTGTGCCTGATGCCCATGCGTCCCTCCCTCTGAGGCCCGCCGGGCGCACGCTTACCTCGTCTTGCAGCCCATGCTTTCCTGCACGACCTGCAGCCCTGTGAGTTCTCCTGTCCCACATGAAGTGCTTTCCCTAGTGTCTTTTCAGGCATTAAAACCAGTGACGAGGTCTCCCTCTAGGGACACTTGGCTGCACACCTTTGAGGCTGGCACACAAGCTATTTCTGGAACACACTGGCTTTGTCCTCAGCTCATTAGCGGGGCTCCTAGGGTGCTGTACTGTGGCCTGCACGCTTCCCCCAGGGTAGGGGCAGTGACAGGCGAGTCATCGCCCCGCAGGCCCTCACCCCCTCTTGTTGAGACAGTGGGTCTGCCTGTGCGCACACATGTCGTGTCCTGACAGCTGTGTCGTGAGGCTGGTGCCCAGACTTGCTTCCCAATGGGCTTCACTTCCTCCTCTAAGTGTCTAAAGAGCTTATTTCAGAAGGTATTCCCTGATTCTGTTGGGGGTTGGTGTTGCCCTCACTGGCTTGTAGCCTTCAGGGTTCTTTCTCCCTTGAAAACAATTCTCTTCTGGCTTGGGCACTGCCCCCGGTGGCAACAGCATCTGCTGCGCCACCCCCACGGGGTTGCTGTGTCGGGTCTCTGCCAAGTTCTGAGCCCAGAGACACAGCCTCTGAACGCACAGCTCAGGTGAGCTGGTGCCCCGAGACCCGTGGGCGTGTTGCCTGCGTGCCAGTCTGATGTCTTCATCTTGGGCCTGTGATCCCGGCACTCAGTCTCCTAGCGCTTCTTGGGTAGAATGGGGGTGGTGGCACTGTCTTCATGTGGCTGCCGTGGGCGGAGAGCACAGGATCCCAGTAGAGCTCTGTAACCCGGAAGTCATCCAGGACTTAACAGGTGGTGCTGGTGACCTTGGCTTCCAAAGGTCAGTCATTTCATTACAAAACGAGGACCCTCTATTGCATGAACCTGCTGTGCCCTTGGGCCCGGGCCCAGGGGCTTGGAGATGGGCTGGCTGGGTGCATGTTGCTGGTGCGCTGGAGCGTGTTGCGCTCCTGTGCTCAGGCCCCAGGGAAGGGTACCAGCTGTTTCTGACCGGAGGCCTGCAGGCACTGGGGTCGGGAGCGGCCGTGTCTGGCAGGCACAGCTGTAGCATTCGTTTGTCGGTGCCGATTCTCAGGACACTTATGCCTGTTCCATCAGATGAGGAAACAATGTCACAGAGATGTTAGGCCAGGACAGTCAGCGTGCGGGGTGGGTCTGGTCTGGGCCTCCCGCTACTCAGAGGAGTTGTTTCCTCCCCACAGCAGCTGCTGGGCAGGTGGCAGTGGCCGACCACAGTTCTCCCACATGGAGACTGAAGGGACAGGGTGACATGACACACGTGCCGCCAGGGTTGGCCCAGCCCATGAGTCGCCAAGGGCTTTGGGATTTGGATCCTGACTGACAGGTGGAGTGGGTGAGGCTGCTGAGGGTCAGCGTGGCAGCCAGGTGGACACTGGCGCTGCGCTCCACGTGCTGGACCCGAGTGGACCCACCCCAGTCATCCAACCAGAGCCGAGAGCTCTCAGACACACGTGTTTGCTTAGCAAAATTACCAAGTCACGTTAATGGTTAAAAACCGCTTTTAAAAGCATCAAACTGCTTTAATTTAAAAACAAGCTTTTTAAATAATGGATTTGAGAGGCTGGCTGAGTCTGGTGGCTTTCCCCCTGGGTCTGCCTGCCCCTCCCCCGACCGCTTCCCAAGGGGCCCGGTAGAAGCCCCTCAGCCTGCCCCCCTCATCCTCTGCTCCGCACCCCCATCCTGGATGGAGGTTCTGTGGCCTGGTCTGCGCAGAGCCTGTGTTGGGGCGCTGCGCTGTTTGCAGTTCATCCGTCTTATTCACATCTTTTGTGGGCCTCGGCTGTACATCGGGGTCCGTCCTGGTGTAGTGGGGACACACACTGTCGTGCCCTGTGCTGAGGACAGAAATGAAAGGCACAGGAAACAGTGATCCTCAGCAAGACCTGTGCTTGCAGGCTGCCCTGCCCCAGTCCTCTAATGGTCAGTCAGGCTTTTCCTGGACGGGTCCGTGGGGTCCCATGGAGCCTCCCTGAGGATGCAGAGGCAGGCTGGAGCGGGGTCTGCATTCTGGTGTGTGAGGGGCTTGTGTACCTGGGGACCGAGGATTCTGAGCTGGGCCCCAGGGGCCTCGGCAGCACGGGGTAGACGCAGCAGTGTGGCTGCAGGGCGGTGGTGGGCTCCGGGTCCTGGCGGCTGAGACAGCGCCTCCTTGGCTGTGCAGAGAAACTAGACGAGGTCCTGGCGGCTGCCGCGGAGCCCACACTGAGGCCAGACATCGCGGACGCCGACTCAAGAGCTGCTACCGTCAAACAGCGGCCCACCAGCCGGAGGATCACCCCGGCAGAGATCAGCGTGAGCCGCCTGGGGGGTGGGGCGTGACGCTGGGCGGGGCGTGGGCCGAGGGGAGTAATGCTGGGCGGGGCACTTTCTGGGGCGGGGGTCCGTCTTTTGTACCTCACTCCAGGTCTCCAGGTGTGCTTGTGAAGGACCCACAGCCTCTCCTGGAGACACTTGGGGCCATCAGCCCCCTGAATGCCCACAGTTGGACATGTGTTGAGTTCTCATTGCTCTGGCTGTGGCTTTCAGTGCCTCCTGCCTGAGGCAGGTTCTGTGCCAGGACCAGCTAGAGCACTCTGTTCATGCCACATCATGGTGTGTCTGTCCCCCAGCCCACTTCTCCCATTTGGTGCCTCTGAGCTGCTGCCCCAGCCTCACTGGGTGGAGCTCAGGGCCGGTCTGCTCTGGCCGTGGCTGCATCAGCCCCACGCAACAGTGCCCAGGCCCCACCGGCTGTGCCGCTGCTGTCTGCGCAGGCACCACAGCAGCAGCACCCTTGGAGTTAGTGCATGGGGTGTGTGACCTTAGGCTCAGGAAGAGGATGGTGGGGCTGGGTGGGCACCTGGGAGCCCCAGGACCCTAGGACCTCCATATACGCTCCCCGACTCCCACAGTCACTGTTTGAACGCCAGGGCCTCCCAGGCCCAGAGAAGCTGCCGGGCTCCCTGCGGAAAGTCATTCCACGGACCAAGTCTGTAGGTATGGCTGGGCTGGGGGCTGCACGCAGTGGGAGGAGTGGGGCGGGGCTGGGCTGGGGGCTGAAGCAGCGGGGAGGAATGAGGTGGAGCTATGGCGGGAGGACCCACTGCCTCCCCTCCCTCACCTGGGTTTCCAGTTTCCCTCAGAGCCCTGCCTTCCTGGGCACCAGCCCCGGAATCTCATGTGTTAGTGGACATAATGTGGGGGTCAGCCTTTCCCCAAACCCAGAAATACTTTGTGAAACAGACCCTTGAGTCTCCCCGCATACCCCCATCCACCATTCCCCATCCTGTGGGCGCTCCCCCCCAACCACTACTCCCGTTTCAGTGGTCACCCCATCCATCTGCTCCCATCCTGTGGTCACCCCCTCCTATTCCTCCCACTGACACCAGCATCCCATCCCTGAGTCTTCTGTCTTCTATCCTGGATGCCTGAGTACATGCCGTGTTTCTGGTTCTAAATCTATCCTCCCCTTGAAACTGTATTGCTCAACACCTCTCATGTCCTTTACAGCCAGTTTTCTCTGGAGTCACCTGGACTTGCTGTCTCCCATCCCCCACCTGCTCTGTACCTAAAACTGAAATTGTTCCCACCAGACTCACCAGGGCTTTCCTCCCAGTGGACACTTGAGCAGCCCTCCTTTCTGACCTCAGTTAGCATTTGATTTTGCTGCTTCCTGGTCCATGAAACTTCTCCCAGTTTTCCCCTCGGTTCTAGTGACATCTGTCCAGTCCTTCCCTCACCAGTATGGATCCTTCTCAAGGCCGTGTCCTTAGTCTCTGCCTTCTGCACCTGTTTCCTGGGGACCTCATCACAGCCCAGCTGCTGTCACGCCCCACAGGTGGTCATTTCCTCTCTGACCCTAGGCCTGGCCATCTAACAAGCCCTGCCCACTGCTAATTCCTCTAGGCATCCAGTCCCCCTCACCTGTTCACCTGTCCATCCACCCACAGACCTGTTTGCTTTTCTGTCCATCCGGCCACCTGTCATCCATCCAGCCATGTACACCTCACCCCAGCTGTCATCTGTGAACCAGTAAATGCCCATTCAGCACTTAGTCCAGCTGTGTTATGCTCGCTGCTTCCTGTGATACCAAGAGTAACCCTGTGGAAGTTAACACTACTAGTGTCTCCATGTACAGGTGATGGAACAGAGGCAGAGGTCAAATGACTTGCCCAAGGTCACACAGCTGCCTTACCTGTCTTCTGTTCACCTATCTGGCCAACCAGCTGCCAAAACCTCAATGCCTCATTCATCCCAGGCCCCCAGATGATGGGTGCCCACTCTAGGCTGACCCTGGGCCAGGTGTGGGGGCTCAGTTGGGAGAGGTGACCCGTGTGCAGGCAGCTCAGCTCAGCAGTTACATGGTGAGTGTGAAGGAGCATGTACAAGTGGAGACGACTAGGGGCAGCAACCACACTGGGGTGTCATGGAAGCCTAGTGGGAGGGGTGAGCTTAGACATGGAGGAGAAGTGGGGGGGTTCTGGAAGATGATGGGTGAATTGCTGATAACTGCCATCCATTGTGTGTGGCATGGTCCTTGGGCTTCTGTGGGTCATTTCTGTAGGTGGGAGTGTGGGGACGAAGGTAGATGACACTGCAACTACTTTGGAGCTGAGAGGCACTCTACCCCCACCCCGACATCCCTGGCCTAAACCCTGGGTGTCCTGCATGGTTTCCTTACTCTCTGCTCCCCAGACAAATCGGGGGTCTGCCTTCTTAACGACTTTGCAGCCCAGCTTGGCCTCCGTGCCTCCTGTACCACACAGCTCTGGTCTCGTGACCTCTTGCCAGCTCCACCTACTGGTCCATCCCTCTGGGCAGATGGGGCCTTGTGCAGAGCAGATAGCACCCTCATCCACCAGGGGACCATCTATGGTCTTGTTGTTTTGGGGTCCTCTCCTGCTTCCTCCTCATCTGTGTCTGCCTCCCTCTGACCTGGTTCTACCAGCACTCACTGTTGCCCACCTGCCCTCATTCTGCCCAGGCCTGTCCCTCAGCCACAGCCAGCCCCAGGACTGACAGGTCCAGACCTAAGTGCATGCCCAGCAGGACACGGGCCCTGGTGGGGGTCGCAGCTCTTCCACACTCGTTCCTCCCAGACCTCCTGTGCTTGGGCCATGACCGAGCTCAGAGGGGCTCGTCTTCAATCCGCCTTGTCTTGATCTATGCCTACTGCCAACACAATTGTTGACTTGTCACAGTTCTGGGGCTCCCACCCCTTGTCCTGGCTGTGTGGCCCTGGGCACATGATTCCGTCCTTGAAACTCAGGATACCTGACCCATAAACATGGGGACCATCTAGAACTTATCTCCAAGGCCACTGCGAGGCTCCCCAAGGGGCTGTACCCACAAGCTGCTCCTGTGCGAGGACGCAGGGCCAGCATCTCTGGCCAGCCCAGCAGGTACGGGGGAAACGGCTCGCTGCTGTGGTCAGGGTAGAGGGCCCCACCTCACCCCAGATGGCAGCAGGACAGACCCCATTTCATCCCAAGGCCAGTGACTTGTCCTCACCCCAAGTTATAGCGTGGCACGCTAGGCCTCCTACAGCCCCCAGGAGCACTGGCCTTCCCTGTGTGGCAGACTCACACAGGCTGCTGGGAGCTTACCTACTGCGCAGGATGCAGTGGGGAGGTCCAGGCACTGCCCTGTGCCTAGTATGGGTGGAAGGCAGACCTCACGATGATGACAACGACCTCAGCCACCCACCTGGGCCACTTTGGGCTGCTTGGCCCTGTGCTCAGTTGTAATGGCGCCAGTTCACTCAGCCCCTGAGATGGGGAAACGGAAGTGGCAGGAGGTTAACACCACACAGCAAAGCCTCTGCACAAAAGCCCACGCTTGCTGTACCGGGGATCAAGAGCTCTGTGCAGGACGAGCCGCAAAGATGTGGGAGGCCTGGTGACAGCACTGCTGGCCAAAGGAGGAGTGGTTGGGGACAGGCAAGCTACATTATGGTGAGTTCATAAAAATACAGCCCAGCCCAGAGTGAGGCCAGGTGTAGATGGGAGCCATTCAGCTGCTCTCCTGGACTGGGCCATCGAGCATGCCTGCAGCACAGGTGTCCCCGAGAAGTCCTGCCAGGTTCTAGCCAGGCTGCAGGAAGACAGGGCCCCTGAGCACTCCAGCCCTGCTTGCTCGGACCCTAATGATGTCTGAATAAGGCAGGCATAGTGGGGTTCACTTTGAAAGTCAGTGTTGCCCCTGAGAGAGCCAAGGCTCAGAGGGGCTCAGGACCTGGCTTGGGGCCACACAGCCAATAGGAAGTAAAACTGAACTGAGTTAGGTGGTCAGCCTAAAATGGTCAGTTCCATTTTAATCCTCCTTCCTGTCCTCCCTTCCACGTGACCTTACTGCATTTCTGGGTAACCGCAGTGGCCTCTTGGCAGCCTCTCCTGGTCCCGTCCCAACCACGTGGCTCTCTGGGCTTCACTTTGCACCAAACACCCCTCACCTGGGCATCAGCTCTCTCTTGCCATAGGCACGGCTGCACAGGCCACAGTCCTGCAGTCCCCTTGCCCACAATGCATCACTCCTGCTGCGGGAGAATCCCCCTCCTTTCTGACCATCTCCCTCCTGCCTCTGGGGGCTACCAGGCAACCCAGTGACGCTTGCTCTGCTGGTAGTTCTGCAATGTGCTATCTTGGGTGGGAGGCCCTGCACAGGGTCCCTAGCTCTCCTCTGCAATTCTGTCCCCGTGACTGGGGGCTGCCCCTATGCTCTGTCTCCGATGTGCCCTCTTGATGTCCCGGGGCTTGAGCAGGTCTTGGCCCCAACCCTGGGAGTCAGTTTGGGTCCTTTCTCACAGCCTCTGCTGGCTGAGACCCTGTACCCTATATCTGAACTGGTACCTCCCAAGTTTCGCAAGAACCTTCCTGAACCACCACGGGGCTTGGGGCGCAGGTCTTGAGAACCCAGGGAGGAGCCCAGTCTGGGGGTCTTGCTCAGATCGCCTGCTCCCGGCTCCCCGAGTGCCTCCTGCTCTTCAATCCCAGCCCCCACGCCTGGTCTGATACTGTCCTCCGGGTCGGGCTAGCGCCTCCCTGCTGATTTATAAGGGACGTCCTGGCAACTCCTGCGACCGGCAACGGGGCTGCCCTAGGATGGAGTCGCGGCAGGGTCGGCCTCTGCGGACGGCACGCGCTGGGTCCGGAGGGGGCCCTGGAAAGCACGGGTCCCAGCATCTCGCCGGTCTCACCGGGGCCTCTGTCCGCAGGGGAGGATGAGAAGCTGGCGTCCCTGCTGGAGGGGCGCTTCCCGCGAAGCACGTCCATGCAGGACTCGGCACGAGAGGGCCGCGGAATCCCACCCCCACCGCAGACCGCGCCACCGCCCCCGCCCGCCCCCTACTACCTGGACTCGGGGCCGCCCCCCGCCTTCTCGCCGCCGCCCCCACCGGGCCGCGCCTATGACACGGTGCGCTCCAGCTTCAAACCCGGCCTGGAAGCGCGCCTGGGCGCGGGGAGCACGGGCCTGTACGAGCCCGGCGCGCCCCTGGGCCCGCTGCCTTACCCGGAGAGGCAGAAGCGCGCACGCTCCATGATCATCCTGCAGGACTCGGCGCCCGAGGTGGGCGACGTCTCCCGTCCCCCGCCCGCGGCCACCCCGCCAGAGCGCTCCAAGCGCCGGCCGAGGCCACCGGGCCCCGACAGCCCCTACGCCAACCTGGGCGCCTTCAGTGCCAGCCTCTTCGCGCCATCCAAGCCTCAGCGCCGCAAGAGCCCGCTGGTGAAGCAGCTGCAGGTGGAGGACGCACAAGAGCGCGCGGCCCTGGCCGTTGGCAGCCCAGGCCCGGGCGGCGGCAGCTTTGCCCGCGAGCCCTCCCCGACGCACCGCGAGCCACGGCCGAGCGGCCTCGACTACGGCCCTGGGGACGGCCCCGGGCTCGGGTTTGGCGGCCCGGGCACGGGCAAGGACCGGCGGCTGGAGGAGCGGCGCCGCTCCACCGTGTTCCTGTCGGTGGGAGCCATCGAGGGCAGCCCCCCCAGCGCCGACCTGCCCTCCCTGCAGCCCTCTCGTTCCATCGATGAGCGCCTCTTGGGGGCCGGCGCCACCACCGGCCGCGACCTGCTGCTGCCCTCCCCTGTCTCTGCTCTGAAGCCATTGGTCAGCGGTCCAAGCCTTGGGCCTTCCGGCTCCACCTTCATCCACCCACTCACCGGCAAACCCCTGGACCCCAGCTCGCCCCTGGCTCTTGCCCTGGCAGCCCGCGAGCGGGCACTGGCCTCCCAGACGCCCTCCCGGTCCCCGACGCCTGTGCACAGCCCTGACACTGACCGCTCTGGGCCTCTTTTTGTGGACGTTCAAGCCCGCGACGCTGAGAGAGGGGCCCTGGCCTCCCCAGCCTTCTCCCCGAGGAGCCCAGCCTGGGTCCCTGTGCCTGCTCGCAGGGAGCCGGAGAAAGCTCCCCGGGAGGAGCGGAAGTCGCCCGAGGACAAAAAGTCCATGATCCTCAGTGTCCTGGACACGTCCCTGCAGCGGCCAGCCGGTCTCATTGTTGTGCATGCCACCAGCAATGGGCAGGGCCCCAGTGGACTGGGGCCCGAAGAGGAGCCCCCCGGCACCCCGGAGCTGGCCCCTGCACCCACACAGTCAGCCGTGGTGGCAGAGCCCCTGCCTAGCCCCCGGGCCCAGCCCCCTGGCAGCACCCCGACAGACGCTGGGCCAGGCCAGGGCAGCTCAGAGGAGGAGCCAGAGCTGGTATTTGCAGTGAACCTGCCACCTGCCCAGTTGTCCTCCAGCGACGAGGAGACCAGAGAGGAGCTGGCTCGCATCGGGCTAGTGCCACCCCCCGAAGAGTTTGCCAATGGGGTCCTGCTGGCCACCCCACTGCCCGGCCCAGGCCCCTCACCCACCACGGTGCCAGGCCCGGCCTCAGGGAAGCCGAGCAGTGAGCCGCCCCCTGCCCCTGAGTCTGCAGCCGACTCAGGGGTGGAGGAGGCCGACACGCGCAGCTCTAGCGACCCCCACCTGGAGACCACAAGCACCATCTCCACGGTGTCCAGCATGTCCACCCTGAGCTCTGAGAGCGGGGAGCTCACCGACACCCACACCTCCTTCGCTGATGGACACACTTTTCTACTCGAGAAGCCACCAGTGCCTCCGAAGCCCAAGCTCAAGTCCCCACTGGGGAAGGGGCCGGTGACCTTCAGGGACCCTCTGCTGAAGCAGTCCTCGGACAGTGAGCTCATGGCCCAGCAGCACCACGCCGCCTCTGCCGCTGGGCCTGCTCGTCCTCGCTACCTCTTCCAGAGAAGGTCCAAGCTGTGGGGCGACCCCATGGACAGCCGGGGGCTCCCCGGGCCCGAAGACGACAAACCAACTGTGATCAGTGAGCTCAGCTCCCGCCTGCAGCAGCTGAACAAAGACACGCGCTCCCTGGGGGAGGAACCCGTCGGCGGCCTGGGTGGCCTGCTGGACCCAGCAAAGAAGTCGCCCATCGCGGCAGCTCGGTGAGCAGAGCGGTGTGGGGAGGGTCCTGTCCCACATCCACGGGCCTCCCTTGTCCAGCCATGGCTCTCTCTGTCCCACCCCTCCCTGTCCTCTCCCCGTGCCCCATCCACCTCTCTGTCCTTGATCTGGCCTTGCTGTGTCTGTCTGAGACAGAAGGCACTCAGGGGCCTCAAACACCAGGGCTTCTGTCCTCTCCGTCCTTGTGGGTGCTGACAGGGAGCTGAGCACCCAACAGAGACCCAAGCGGGCGTGAGCCTGGAGGCTGGCCGACCAGGGGTTCCTGCAGCTCCCACCCTCACTCCCAACCAAAGCTGCCTGCCCAATATGCGTGGTTCTGGGGCCCACTCTGGAGTTGCACCCCCTCCCCAGCTATTTGGCTTTTCTGTGGTCCTGGGCACTCCCCCCATTCTCCCTGTGGCCTCGTGGCTGCCCTGTGTGGTTGGTGCCACCTTTCTGTAGCTGCCTTCTGCCTCGCTTCCTTTCCCTTTGGGGACCCACACCAATTTCTACTTTCTGCCCCAGAAACATCACTCTCTCGGCACCACTTCAGAATCCCTGAAACAGACTCCTGTCTGTAATTTTGAACGTGTGTTAGGAAGCCAATCTTATGGAAGTCACACCACCTTTTGGCACCCCATCTGGCCTCCTGCCTTCTCCATACCTCCACCCCCCCACACACACACCACCCCCCATCTGTCCTGCTCTCCTACTTCCTTCCCAGGGTGGGGACTTGAAGGGACCACACTGTGCCCTGGAAATGGGGGGAGGGGATGGTCTGGCTGGGCAGAAGTTTCCGAAGCCCCTGGGCTGGTCCCTTGAGGACCCCATGCCCAAGGCTCCACCCTCAGAGGGGAACCCTGTATACTCCATGGATGCTGATGGGAGAGCTGGTTCCTGCCCATGGGTGCTGCTCTGAGGCACAGCTGGTCACCCCCCTGGCAGGCCTGTCTGCCCTTTCAAACTGCCTTTGCCTTCCGTGCCCCTTAGGCCCCACTTCTGGCTTTGGGGGGAGTTGTGGGGTGCCACCTCCTGACTCCTTCTTGCTGCCCTGAGGACCAATGTGGAGGGCTCTTTTCTATCCACTTGGAAGGCAGAGTTTAGGAAGCAGTGAGAGATTCAGGTGTTACTGACAAGGGTTTCTCTGGTCTACTTTCTTCCAGTTAAGGACTCAAAAGATAAGTGGGGGCTAGGGAAGCTCCCAGTACCCCTTGAGTGGCCTAGGAGTGCGGCCCTCCAGCTGTCATCCAAGGGCTTATTCTGCGGCCCTTGCCCCTTTTTGCCTCTTCCAACTCCCAGTTGAGTTTGAAAGCTCTCTTCCCAGTGTTGAAAGAGCCCTTAGAGTGGAAATTACTGGGTGTGACAAGTGGTGTCCAGTTGGGATGAGCTATCTGGGTCCCAGGCCTCTGCAGGACCAGACCCCGGGGGGGTGGGGTGTTCCTGGATCCAGCCTCAGCCAGCCCCCATCCTCTCTGCTTCTCCCCCCACCAGCCCTCTGTTCCTCTGTGCCCCTTGGTCCTGGTGAAAATTAAAGCCATTTAATGTGGGTAGCACAACACCTGGCACAGTGCAGACCCTCAATAAACGTTTGCTAAACGGACGAAAGAATGACGCTCAGTGCAAGTGCTGTCTTTTGTGATTTGAGGCCTAGGGAGGCGGCTCAGGACAAATGCCACAGGACAGTCACACGTTCAGGGTCACTGGGTGTGGAGCCCCCATAGTCAGGCTCAGGTGAGCCCAAATCTTGGCACTCGCTCTGCTGGCTCCATGGGATGGCTGGGGCAGTCCCTGAGCCGGTGGAGCTGATTACTGAGCAGGCATCTTCCAGCACACCCCTGTCTGGACACCCTTGTGCTGTCATCTTCAGCATCCCTCCTTTGTCAGGCTGAGGAGGTCTTGTCCCCTGGCTCTGGGTCGTGCCAGGACCCTGTGCCTGTTCTCTTTCTTGGACATAGGGTCGGGAAGGGCAAGGCCTTCGCATCCCACTGGAAAGCAAGCCTCTCTCACCAAGTCGTTCCTGCAAAATTCCAGCGTCTGATTGGCTTCATGTGGTCCCCTGCTTTCCCCTGAACTGGTCACTGTGGTCAGGGCGACAGGGCTGTCATTGGCCAGGTCTGGGTCACTTGCAGGCACCAGGCATGGGGTCAGCCCCCCCAGTGAATCTCCAAGGAAAATTGGGTGCTGTGACCAGAGGTGCCAGGTGCTGGACAGCCTAGAACAGATGTCCCTTGTGACACGGCCGCACCAAGGTGGGCAACTCACTTCATTCCCTGATTGGCTTGGGGTCAGATGGCCCTGGGTTTCTGCCCTCAGCAGAACTGGGGCCTTTGAGCTCTGTGATCTTGGACAAGCCGCTTGTTCCTCCCTGTGCCCGATGAGGGTCACACGCATTGTGCACAGCTGCCGCACGGTGGGCGCACTGCCGGAGCGAGTGCCGTCTTTGCCGCCGTGCGCGCCCAGGCCCTCAGCGGCCCCTAGGTTATGTTAGAGCGTCCTTGTGCTGGAGCCTACACGAGGCTGTCCTGTCAGCCCCTTCATCCTCACATCCCCACACCCATTCTGTTAGCTGCACAGTCCTGTCGTCTACCGAGATCCGCTGCGTCCAAGAAGTGGTGGCGTCTGTCTGACCCCAAGCCCAGCTCTCTGTCCTCTCTCTGCCCACTGTCATCTGGAGCCTCTGTCCTTAACCCCTTCTGGTGACAGACTCTGGGTTTGTGCACAGTGACACCCTCACACAGACGTGCTCCTTCTGTAGACTGACACTTACCAGGCGTGTGTAACGTGCACGCGTGTTGTGAGATCACTGTGTGAGCCGAGTTCTCTGGCTGCCGTTCCCTCTGCTCGTTTCCTTCTGCTGCTGCTCACACTTCCGTCCTCCCTCCCTCAGACCTGGGAGAAACCTCGGCCCTCTGGGGGGCCCACTGCCCTCAGGCGGGAGCTGAGCAGGGCTGTGCTACTGGGTCAGCCATCCCTGGGGCCTTGGTGGCCAGAGCCGGGCACTAATCTCTCATTCGGGGACGGCAGTGCTGCTGCTGCTGCTTTTTCGAGACAGTTTCCTTCCTAGCACTGTTCCTGGCAGAGACCCCAGGGCAGCTGCCACGGCCACTTGGAGCGTCACACCTCTGCACCTTGTCCCTGGTCCCCATGTGTTCCTTTGATCCTCCGAGACCCGCCCCTGTCCGCCCACCTTCCCCACTAATGGCTTAGCCCAGGCCCTGGTGTCCTCCAGCCACATGTGCTCTGCTGCCTGAGGTCTTTCTGGGCAAGTAGACCTGCCCGTATGTCACATATTTGAAGCTCAGTGACTTGTGGAACTGACAGCTCATCTGTACGGGTGCCTTCTTTGGTTTGGGGGTGCAAGGTCCAGGGCCTTTGGCTTTTTGGAACATTGACCCCAGACTACCCATCTGCTCTGAGTTCCATTTGTCTTCCAGGCCCCATGGTTGTGGCCTGAGGTCAGTGTGCCACTCAGTTTTACGGTCTGTCACCTGCGGTTTTATGGGGAAAGGGTCAGAGGAAGTAGCTTTGGAAACACACAGGTGCAGCTATTTCTTCCTGCCATACTTCTCAGTGCCTGGGTGTCTTGGCCTTTGCGGTCTCTCACCTTCTGGATCTCAGGCAGCTTCACTAGTTCGTCTGTCACAGAAGCCCCAACGACACTGCAGAAACCTGGTAACCTGTGTGGGCCTTGTCCTGCTCACATGCTTGTCAGGGACCTGGAGAAAGCCCCTGTGACCACAGGCACCTCAAGGCCAGTGGGGCCAGGACCTCAGAAACCTGGACTGACCCTACTGTGTGTGGCTGGGATGGTGCACCAGGCCAGGATGTGCCTTGCCCTTGCAGGTCACATGAAGTTGGGGACACGTGGTGTACCCCCAGGAAATGTGACCAGGGTTTCAGGAGCCCTGAACTCTGCCTGGGAGCAGGAGGGGGCCGCAGAGGGGATGTAGGGAGGTTCGCAGCACACCAAGCTTGGGCCCGGCAGAGGGAAGTGAGAAGCAAGCCGCCACCACCGGAGGTCGCTGTGGCACCCACGAGCCTGCGCCTCCTTCCTGTCTCCTGCAGAGGACTCTGTTCTCAGGTGACCCAAGGCCTGGGCCTGCACCTCAGGCACCCGCGTGAGTGCCCAGGCAGAGGCCAGGGCCAGAGGCTGGACTTTTCTTGCCCATTGGTATTAGGGGGCCAACAAGTAGTCAAGTCTGGGAGTGACATGTCACATTATTTTTGTTTAATGACATTTTTGCAGGGCAGTCTGTGTTCTTGGCTTTGTGTTAGGTACCAGGGGTCAAGGAAAATGGTGAGGAAGTGAGGTGACAGGTCCTGAGTGACACTTTAAGGGTCTGGGTCCAAAGATGGCTGCGGGCTGAGGAGCAGGGCCTGGGTTAGTGCTGGGAGCTGGTGACCTGTCAGTCACAGGTGCGAAAATGTGGAAATGCTGACGGTGGATCCCAGGACCCTGGGAGGGGAAGGGCTGTGGAAGGGAAAGCATGTTTTCAGACCCTGTAACAACTCAGGAGACACTGGCTGGGCCTCATATGTGGCATTGGGCACCTCGGCCATCGTGAACTGTGGGAGTGGATGACAAGGCCCAGGAGAGTGTGAACTAAGAGGGGAGCTTCCCATGTGGGAAGGAAGGGTTAGAGGAGAGGGCACCTTAAAGGGAGACAGGTGGACAGGCCAGCAAGGGGTCCTGCTGACGGCCTTGTCAGCTGGGGGCAGGGGACGAGACCAGACCCTATGGCCAAGGACTGAGGAGCAAGCGAGACAGTACGAGAGTCAGACATTGGTGGGGGCCAGGCCTTGCTCTGCCACAAGGAAGAAGGCTTCTGGAGGCCGCAGGATGTTGGTGCCTGTGAGGTGTTAGCTGGTGGTGGCCCAGAAGCCCTTTCACAGGCTGACAGGTACTGTGACGTGGCCATACCATGGTTGGGGAGGCAGTCAGAAAGCTGAGAGCAGCAGTGGACGATGGGGCAGTCCCGTTCCACAAGAGGAAGACAGAGAAGGGCAGATACCTGGGCCACGAGATGCTCCCGCTCCTCCCTGCTGTGCCCTGGGCCATTCCTTTGGCTCTTCTGCTAGGCCATCTCTCACCTACTTTGGAAAACCTTAGGCGTGTGACTGTCCCCGGTCTCCTAGCCAAGGGGAAAGTGGCCCCTCAGTGCCTCACTCGTAGCACCTCCTGGCACCAGCCCCTCACGCCAGGCCTCCAGCTCACCTTGCCACGCATGAGAGCTGCCCAGACCCTGGGCTCAGGCCAAGCCCCCACTGTCACGGTGTGGCTGTGGTCCTGCCAGCTTGTCAGTGTGCTTCTGTCACAGCGGAGGCTCCAGGTACACCTGAAAGGGCTACACTGAACGTTGGTCT
Source organism: Rhinolophus sinicus (assembly GCF_036562045.2). Taxonomy (NCBI): domain Eukaryota; kingdom Metazoa; phylum Chordata; class Mammalia; order Chiroptera; family Rhinolophidae; genus Rhinolophus; species Rhinolophus sinicus. Next base: position 200,780,418 of record NC_133752.1, read on the forward strand.
TCAGGGTGGGGCCAGATGCAGGCCCCAGGCTGGGGTCGTGGTGTGAGGGGTTGGCAGGGGCCAGTCCCACAGGCCCCAGTCCTCAGCCTCCCTAGCAACCGCCAAACACTCTTTTTTTTTATTTTTTTTTTTTTAAAGATTTTATTGGGGAAGGGGAACAGGACTTTATTGGGGAACAATGGTCAAATTGTTGTCCTTTCAATCTTAGTTGTGGGGGTTTCTGTTCAGCTTCAAGTTGTTGTTCTTTCAGTCTTAGTTGTGGAGGGCGCAGCTCAGCTCCAGGTCCAGTTGCCGTTGCTAGTTGCAGGGGGCACAGCCCACCATCCCTTGTGGGAGTCGAACCGGCAACCATGTGGTTGAGAGGACAGGCTCCAACCAACTGAGCCATCCGGGAGGCAGCTCAGCTCGAGGTGCCATGTTCAATCTTAGTTGCAGGGGGCAGAGCCCACCATCCCTTGCGGGACTCGAGGAATTGAACTGGCAACCTTGTGGTTGAGAGCCCACTGGCCCATGTGGGAATCGAACCGGCAGCCTTCGGAGTTAGGAGCACGGAGCTCTAACCGCCTGAGCCACCGGGCCGGCCCACCGCCAAACACTCTTGATGGTCCTCCGCTGCACTCACCACTGGCCCCTGGTGGCTCGGAGACCATGTGGGTGGAGCAGGGAGGGTCCTCCGCTCGGTGTCTGTCAACGTGGGCCCACGCCAGGTGTCCTGGGAGCCCCTCTGCACTGGCCTCTTCAAGAGGCTCTGCTCTGGGTTTGAGCCATTGGGAGGGAACAGCAGGGAGAGGCTGAAGGGAGGGCCAGTGGAGGGCGGTGGGCACATCGAGTGGGAGGGGCTGCCCCTGCACAGGTGGGACACCAAGCACAGCTGCTTCGAGGGTGCGAAGGAGGATGCTGAGGGCAGCCCCTGAGTGGGGGTGCACCCAAGGCAGGGAGGGAGGCCAAACAGCAGAGTGTAAGGGGACATGACATACCCCCAGACACCAGGTGTCTGCTGAGCACTTGCCACAGAGCGTTCCAGGTAAAGCCTGTGGTGGCACCACTGTGGGCTGCCTTTCACACACTAGAGGACAGATCACCTGGGCAAACCAGGAGCCCACCCAAGTCTGCCCAAGCCTGGCCTGCACCCCCACCCCCACCCCCAGCAGCTCCAGAGTGGCTCCCTGCCATCACGCCTGGGCCCAGCACACCTGAGCCCAGCACATCTGGCTGTAACGGGCGGCCAGTGAGGGCTCCCAGCACCTGGCCCTTCCCGTGGCCATGGCTGTGGCTGCTCGGGTGCCACTGCTCCCTTCCGCCCACTTGCATGTGGCTGCATGGTCACCCTGAATGCTGGCTGTGTAAGTGAGTGTGCCCACCCCACTCCTCTCACTGTCTGGCACCCGCCACTTGGCTGTCCACTCTGCTGGCTTCGTGGAGCTTCAGTGACACTGGCAGTCTCCTGAGGCTTCTCTTGGCCACAGTAGGGGTTGGGGTAGGGTATCACAGTGGGCTCTCTGGGGAGCGAGGGGTCACCCAGGCAGGCGAGGGACTGGAGGTCTGTGGTCCTGTTAGGTAATGTTGGGCAGTGAGGCACCATCTGTGCACGTGTGTGCGCATGTGTGCACACACGTGCTGCTGTGTCCATCATGAGCAGGCTCCTGCCACTGCTGCCACATGTCTGTGGCACGTGTGGGTGCTTTGCTGCTGTGCTGTCCTGTGCAGGGAGGCCGAGTGTCATGGGTGTGTCACCATCTCACACCTGTCCTGCGCGTGCTGCTGCTCTGTGGGGCATGAACACCCCTGGCGTCTGTCCCTGATGTCATGAGCTTGTTCAGTCTTGTGCTGCCATCAGCCTTCACATGGCCCAGCCACCCCTGAGCCAGGCCAGGCTTCCCTGAGAGCAGAGCTGTGTGTGCACAGTGCTGGGGGACCTGCCAGTCTTTCCCTCCAGGGTTCGGTGGATGGGGCAGTGACCAGAGTCAGCGTCCTTGGCTGTCAGGAATGGGGAGTCAGCCCGTTGCAGTGAGAGGCCTTCTTTCCTCTGGCGTGCTGGTCTTGGCGCCCACATAGAGAGGAGGGTCCTGCGGAGAGAGGGGAGCTGCGGGTTTTATTTCTCATTCCATCCAGTCTAGGGATCCCCCTCAGCAGGGCACTGGTTCAGACCTGGGCACCAAGCAAAATGGCGGGTGTAACCATGGAGTCCCACCCTTCTTCTTCTTCTGGCCCTAAGGCTACCCTACAGCCCAGCCCCCAAGCGTCCTCCTGGCCGCGGGCACGGCTCCCCTCCTCGCGCCCCCACCTCGCCTGGCGCCCCTCACCTGGCCTTGACCCCTCTCCCTCCGCAGGCTCTTCAGCAGCCTCGGTGAGCTGAGCTCCATCTCAGCGCAGCGCAGCCCTGGGGGCCCGGGCGGCGGGGCCTCCTACCCGGTGCGGCCCGGCGGCCGCTACCCCGTGGCGCGGCGCGCCCCGAGCCCGGTGAAGCCCGCGTCGCTGGAGCGGGTGGAGGGGCTGGGGGCGGGCGCGGGAGGCGCGGGCCGGCCCTTCGGCCTCACGCCTCCCACCATCCTCAAGTCGTCCAGTCTCTCCATCCCGCATGAGCCCAAGGAAGTGCGCTTTGTGGTGCGGAGCGTGAGCGCACGCAGCCGCTCGCCCTCGCCGTCGCCGCTGCCCTCGCCAGCCTCCGGCCCCAGCCCCGGGGCCCCCGGCCCGCGCCGGCCCTTCCAGCAAAAGCCGCTGCAGCTCTGGAGCAAGTTCGACGTGGGCGACTGGCTGGAGAGCATCCATTTGGGCGAGCACCGCGACCGCTTCGAGGACCACGAGATCGAGGGCGCGCACCTGCCGGCACTCACCAAGGACGACTTCGTGGAGCTGGGCGTCACGCGCGTGGGCCACCGCATGAACATCGAGCGCGCGCTCCGGCAGCTGGACGGCAGCTGACGCCCCACTTTCACCCACGCCCCGGCCGCCCTGCCGGCAGGGCCCCCACCCCACCCCCCGGGCCGCGGGCTCGGCCTGCCCCACCACGGCGCCCGGGCCAGGAATGTTGCATGAACCGTCCTGTTTGCTGTCGCTCGGAGACTTGCCCTGTACATTGCTTAGTGCCCTCCCCGGCCGGCGAGCCCCCCAGCACTCGGCCAGGAAGGGCGCGGGCCAGAGGCTGGAGCGAGAGGGGTGGGGCGTGGGGTGCTCCGGCCGGCCATCTCCCGCACAGCTCCTGGTGGCTACTGTCCCAGAGGGGGGACCTAGTCCAGCATGCAAGGTCAGGACACTCCTTGGTGACTGGGGGGTGGGGGGAGACATTGGGGTTCTCGGTTGGGGGCCAAGGAGCCCCCTGTTTTGCATATTTTAATCCACTCTATATTCGGAACGAGAAAAGGAACAAATATCTCTGTCCTTAATAGCGTCCCCTCCCCTCCCCTCCAGCCTCTTACTGGTCCCACTGTGGCTGCCCAGTCTTCCATCTCTGGCCCCTTACTGCCACTGCCACCCCACATGGGGCGGGGGACGCTCCAGCTGGTCTGGGGTTGGCCAGGGTCCTAGTAGCCCGCCCTGGGGCCCTGGCTCCGCCTTCCCCCCTCGCTTTGTTATAGTGAGCCCACCACCCTTCAGGTGCTGCGTGGAGGAGGGGCGGCAGGCAGCGAGTCCTGCTGGCTACTAGCTCTGTCAGGTGGCCTGGGAGACCGTTGCCCTGGGTGGGGCAGGGCCCTGGCACCCGCCCCCAGCCATCTCCCTCACGGGTCCCCTCCCCAAGAGAGGTCTAGCCTCCTTCCCACACTGTTGGGCAACTACAGCAGAGACGCCTCTCTGCCTCAGACCCCAAAGTCTCCTGTGCCCCCCCCCGCCCTGTGTGTGTGCACATGTGCGAGTGTGTGAAACTCTGGGTGTGCCTGAGTGCATCGGAGCCCTGCGTGTGCCTGAGTGGGGAGCGGTCCTGAGGGCCCCTCTGGACTAGTGGGGGGCTTCGCAAGTGTGCTCAGGGTGCGTGCCTGTGAAAGCACCTGTCTCCACTCCAAAGAAAGTGACGCCATCCCTCACCCTGGGACCTGCCGTCTGCCCAGAGCCAAGCCCAGCCGCAGCTGGCTTCCCTGGTGAAGCCCTGCTGTTGGGGAGGCCCGTGCGGCTGTGGAGGCAGTGCCCCCTTCAGGCTTCTGGGGGGTCCTAGGGAGACCCCTGGAGTCAAGCCACCACAAGCCCTGGGGAGAAGCGAAGACCCCGAGGACCCCCCAACCCCCCGTACTGTGACTCCTCACGCTCAGCAATGACCTGTGGGGTGGGGGGCTCTGGGACATTTTAAACCTAGGGTTTGGAGTCTGGACTAAGCTCCATCCACGTCACTCACAAGTTTCTGTTTATATTTCTAGCTTTTTTTAATAAAAAATAAAAAAAAACCAGAAAAGAGAAGTTTTCACAGCCCAGGGGCCTGGCACGCCGGTCTGTGCCCGCCCACCCCGTCCCGGCCCATGGCCCCATTCCCTGGGCAGAGTCACACCCAGTAACCCTTTCACTAACAGACCAGGTCACACACACAGCAGCAGTCACTGTAACAGACTGCCACATACACACTCAGTCTCACACTCACCTGTGGGTTTTTGGTTCCGTTCAATTTGGGTTTTTAACTTTACAGGGTCAGTTCCGCTTCACCCCTCCTTTTGTATGGAGTTCCATCCGGGGAATTTCACCCCTGCTCCAGCCCTGAGGCCTCCTGACCCTGACGTTGTGATACACCCCACAGAGATCTATGTTTCTTATATTATTATTATTGATAATAATTATTATAATATTATTATGTAATAAATTTATAAGAAATGAAACTTTGTCAGTTGCCTGCTTGAGGAGACATCGGGAGCCCAAATTGCTGTCCCTTAGCCAGGTCACAACCCTCAGCCTTGACTGAAGCATTCAGCCCCATGCACTGGCGATGCAGACCCCTGTGTGATGCGGTCTCTTTGCTGAGCTCCGTGCCCACGCGCCTGGCGTCTCCTTGGCCCCGAGTCCTGCTGGGCCTCCGCCATGTGCCCAGCTCACTCGCCAGAAGTCCGGTCGTCCTCTGACCCCTGTCCCTATTTCCTCCCAGTGCCCACTTGTTTCTAAATTCTGCTGCTCCTGTCTTTGAGCCTCTCATGCCTGTCCCTGCTGTGCTGACCCGAAGGCTGCCGCCCATGTTCGCGCCTTACTTCTCCTTGAGCTGACCATCACGTGGGCAGCCAGCTGACACTGGCCAGTGATGTGGCAAGTCCTGTGTGGCCCCTGGTGGTTGTTGGCAAGCCCCCAGGGCAGAGGTGCCTCGGTGAGTGGAAGGAGGATGAACAGTGAGGTGAGAGGGTGGACACTTGCCCTCTGGGTGGGCAAAGGAGACCCAGATGGACGTGTGACAGGGTAGCGATGGCTGAGCCCAGGGCCGACAGAGGGCTTGAGGCTGTAGGTGTGCGATGTCAGATGAGTCGGGCGCCAGTCCCCTGAGGGATTTCAGAGAGGCAGTGGAGGCAGAGCTTGGCCACACTGGGTCAGGATGCGGTGTGAGTGGGACAGTGAGGAATGCAGACCTTGACTCAGGTTGTCGCAGGGCCAGGGGTGAGGCCAGTGGGCGACGCCCCAGGATGGCGTGCAGATCTCAGAGGGAATGGGAAGAGTCAGTGGGAAGGAGAGGGTGGACTCAGGTGGCTTCATCCAGAGGAGGTGGAGAGGCAGGGGCGCTTTGAGGGAGCACCTGGAGGTCTGGATGGCCTGGTAGAAAGCGGCAAAGGCCTTTGTGAAGCTGGGACAGTGACCACTTGGCAGTGGGACCTCGAGAGCCTCCCAGTCTGTCTAGAAAGCCCTGCAGTTTCAAATTTTCAACATGTTTCATTGTCAAGCTAGAAACGGGTCATCATACAGAAGTGACTATGAAGGAAGTCAAGGAGTGGGGCCTTGGGAGGGTCCGATCAGGGGACAGAGGTGGGACCCTGACTTTCTCTGGGCCCGAGCACTGTGGCATTAGATGGCTTCGTGTCCCTGTGAGCTGCACACGGAGCCCTGGGTCTCTGGGACTGGGACCACGTGCAGAAAAGGAAGCACAAGCCTGGTGGCTCGCCCGCCATGGAGATGGCGTGACCCACTCTGGCTCCCAGGGGAGTTCAGGTGGGGGTGGTAGAAGATGCAATTCGCACAGGTCAGAAGCCACCCCCATGCCTCTGGAGACAAGTTGGAACCTTCAAGGTCTGGACCGGAGAAACTTGTGAGAGGACATGGAGAAATGGCAGAGCAAACACAGCTGCAAGTTCAGGACCCACTGAGCTGCAGCCCACAGATGCCTCAGGCAAAGGCATTGTCACTCAGGTCTAGATGTCCCTTGCCCCTCTGGTGTCTTCACGACCTCAGAATACTCCAGCTTTACCCTCTCAGAGGCCCTAAGCAACCCTCCAATACTGTCTGAGCAACCTGGAGCAGAGGCTGCCCCCTCCCTCACCACGTCATCCCAAGGTCTTGTGGACAACTCGGGGTGGGGCCTTTGCACAGACCTGGCTCTGCAGAGGGCCATGCTAGAGAGTGGGGTGGGGTGGCAGTGACAGCAATGGGAGAGGCGACATAGGGACAGGTGGGAACAAGAAGGGGTTAGGGACCAGGGTGAGAAAGGACGGTGGCTGCTGGAGGGGCACGTGCGGGGTGGGCGCCCCACCGGCTGTGCCAACTAGGACCCCAGCCTCTGGCTTGGGAGTTCTGACTTTCCTTTCTGTCTCCTGCCCTCACTCTTGGAACAGTGTGGAGATGTTTGCTGCTTCCATTAGGTTTGATGACAAAGTTAAGCTGCGAGGTCCACGTGCCAATCTCCATCCATTACTGTGGCCGGGGGCAGCATCTTCTAGAATCAGAATTGGGGGCTACTTTGCAGAGTCCAACCATCGTATTCTAGAATCTAGATGCTGGGCCTTCTAACTGTATTTTTGCATAACCATAAATGTTTTGAAAAACTAGGTACTGCTTTATATTTTGAGGTCTATAGCCAACATTCTCATCATATGTTTAAATATTTGCAAAGTTGTGATTGCAAGAAAATTGTACATATTAACATCTCAAATAAATGGTTACATCATTCTGTTAAATGATTCCCATGGATCTAAACACGATATCAATTATCTGCCCATCAAAATCCTGTAGAAACACCTCGATCAGCCTTTCTGTAATAGGCAAAACTGTAATACCACTGCCTGAATCCTTATTGCCATTCCTTGAACTATATTTCCTGAGTCTTTTTTGGCTACCTGATCAAGCACAACTCGACACTCAGTTAAAGCAGGTGAGGCAGGCGAACTGCAGCTTGTTAATACTCAGGTTGGTGAAGCCAGACCCTCGGTTAGAGCAGGTGAGACTGAGTGATATGAAGGTGAGAGGGATAGAAGGAGGGACAGAGAGAGGCTTGGACAGTGGCACAGGGGAAAAAGAGCCTCCTGAAACTCGAGGAGAAGGCCCATCCTCATCCCCATGACACCCTGGTATGGGAAGAAAAAGGTCCCGTTAGTCAGCCCCAAAGCCTTACACTTGGAAGGGATGAAGACCTCCTGCCATGTGGGCAGCAGAGACGAAAATCTGTGACACTCAATAGTTGGTATTATCAAGACCTGATTGCAGTTCATCTAGGGAAATAAATCCTCTTGCTTGGCAGAAAAGAAAATAATGCATGTCAAAACTCAAGGAAGGGCATTAAACCATCCTGCCACATGCTAGGGGTGAGGCCTTGTCACTTGCTGGCGAACAGAGGTGAGATGTTCTGGCGCAGAAATAGGACAGATGAGACCATCTGACCTGCAAGGAGAGTAGATCTGGGGATGCTCGGGTCAAGAAAATGATCGCTTCTCGGCAGTCAGGTATGTGAGAGGAGGCCTCTGGATTCTTCTCCAGAGAAAATGAGATGTCCTGATTATTGGAGAGAAGAGTGGAAATGCCTGACACAAGGTCTTGTGACACTCCAGTAAGGGAGATGGAACAGGCTTACACTAGTGTGGGGGAGATGAGACCCCTCGGTCACTTAGAAGAGCTAGAACCCCCAGAAGTGATCAGAAGAGATGTGATCTCCTGACACTAGGTGGAGGAGATAACACATTGGAGTCTAGGGTAGGGCATAGAAGACCTCCTTGCTCTCAGATAGGAGATAGGAGATTTCATGAGCCTAAGGTAGGAGAGATGAGACCTCAAGTCACTCAGGAAGGGGAGGAAAAACCTTCGGACTCTCAGGAAGGGAGAACTTTGCACACATACAGCTTGGAGGAGACCGTGGTATTCAGGAGTAGAAGATACAAGCTCCTCACATTCAGGTAGGGAGATGAGACTACCCTCAAGTAGGGGACAGGAGACTTCCTGGGGTCAGGAGGCAGATGAACCCTCAGAGCACTCACGTAGGTGAGACGTAACCACATGACATGCAGGTAGAGGATATGAGACCTCCTGGCTCTCAGGTAGAGAAGATGTGACAGTGACACTCAGGGGGTGGAGATGAGCCCTTCAGCCCTGACATGGAAGAAAAGAGATGTCCGTATGCTGAGGGAGAGAAGACGCCAGCTCCCTGATACTCAAGACCTAGTAGATATTCAGTTGAAGGGGATGTGACCTCCTGAAAGTTACGAGATGAGAAGGTATGTATGACATTCAGTCAGAGATTATACTCAGGTGGACTCCAGACGAGCTGACAGTCTGAAAACCCTTCACACTTGGGATGAGGACATGTCCTGACACTCAGGTAGGAGAGGTGGGGCCTGTGACCATCGTGTACTTGGGGTGCAACCTTGTGACACTCACATAGGCTAGTTGAGACCTTACACTCAGATAGAGGAGGCAAGATTGCCCTTCGTGCAGGTAGAGGTGTGTCCGCCTCCCACGCTTGAAGGGTGAGGAAGGTTTTTAATACTCAGGTATGTGCGGTGAGCACTTGTCACACTATGGTAGGTGACATACTGTCTCTTGACACTCAGAAGGACAATACCTGGCTCCCAAAAAGGAGAGCTGGACATTCAGGTAGAAAACATGAGACCTGTGACCCTCACCACTGGACCGAGGAAGGTGGCCTTTGAAGTCCTAAATTCGGGACATTCAAAATGGCTCTTTGAAGTGTGTGCTAATAGCACCCAAATGCCAACACCACGTGGTATTCAGGATCTGAGTACGGTCCCTTTAACCGCTGGCACCCTGCACCACCTTGTCCCAGAGGCACCGAGCTGCCCTTTGCTCCACGAGTTGGAACGGGAACCACGGTTACAGCTTGCACGGTGGCAGACCCTGCACTTGCATGGACCTCAGAGGAGCAGCTGGGAATGATGATCATGGCGGAGTCTTGGGAAAGAGGGAGGGGGCTGCATATGAGCCCCCACCCCCAGGGGAGCGTATGCATGAAGCCAGGAAGTCATCGCCAGGCCTGACTGCTGGCAGTGGGGGTGGGGGGTTGCCCTGATTGGTCAGGAGGCCATGGAGCTTTGTGAGGTCACTGGGCTTCCAGGCCAGGCTGGGTGGGAGTGCGGTCGAGATGCTGCCAACTGCCGTTCTGCTGGTCTTGACAGTGTCTGTGGTCGCCAAAGATAACACCATGTGTGAGTAAGTGTCAGGGACACTTTGGTCGGAGGAGGGTGTCTTCTGAATAACAGCCCCCACCCAGACTGCCTCTGTCCAGGGCTAGAGGCGGCCATGCTTGGGCCTTAGCAGTCCCCCAGGTCTCATGGCTCCTGTGACCCACATCCCCAACTCAGACCCTCCCTGCGCCTGGCACCCTCAGCCCAGAGCCCCAGGGCCCCAGCTGTCCATGGCTTCCTCCTGAGACAAACCCCTTAGCTCACAGGGCTCCCACAGCCCATGGGGACAGTGGCCGAGCTCACTGCCTCTTGAACAGCAAATCTGAATTCTTAGGCGTCTCCGTCCTCCCACAGACATGAGATGCCTCAACGTGTGGGCGACCCCAAAGGCCCCAGGGCATTGTCAGCTGTACTCTAGGATCTTTACTCCACTTGTAGCTCCCCCATGGCCCTCAGTGCAGTCCCCATACCTGGGGGCCCTGTACCTCCTGTAGCTACTGGCTCTCCTATCACTGTCCACCCCAACCCTGCCATGCCAAGATTGGTCCTGAAGACCTCAGGCCATGACACTCGCCACTCCCACTTTTAGACCCCTCTCTGCCCAGGGATGTCCCATACTTCCAGGGCCCCAGTTTCTCCACACCCAGAAGACCCAGGAAATCGCGTCCCCTCACCACCTTCTCCCGGAGCCTGCGGCTTCCTGCCTTGTCTCAGCCCCCTGCACACTCTGGGCTTCCTTGCCTTCTCAGAGCCCCATGTTACCAGCCCATGTCCCTGCTGCTCCCGGCTGTGCCTGTTTGAGTCTGACTGTGTCCTGCTCTCTCCTCAGTGGCCCCTGTGGGATCCGGTTCAGGCAGAGCCCACAGGGGACCATGCGCATTGTGGGTGGCCAGGCTGCAGCCCATGGGGCCTGGCCCTGGATGGTCAGCCTCCAGGTGTTCACCTATCACAACAAACGGAGGTACCACGCCTGCGGGGGCACCCTGCTGAACGCCCATTGGCTGCTGACCGCTGCCCACTGCTTCAGGAACAAAAAGTATGTGTGGGGCCGCGCGGAGGGCGGTCTGCAGACGGGTATCTTCTCCAGGGGCCATGTGGCACCCAGACTGTGAGCGGCTGGCCCAGACCTCACCCGGGCAGGCTCCGAGGGTCACGGGCACCGGGGGTTAGGTGCAGCACCCCCGCCGTGAGAATGACCAGCTGGCCTCGGTGCCTACAGGAAAGTGTACGATTGGAGACTGGTTTTCGGGGCAAGGGAAGTTGAGTACGGGAGCAACAAGCCAGTGAAACCGCCTGCACAGGAGAGATATGTTGAGAAAATCATCATTCATGAGCGATACTCCCCCGGGTCAGAGGCCAATGACATCGCGCTCATGAAGATCACACCCCCCGTTGTCTGTGGGCACGTCACCGGACCCGGATGTCTGCCCCAGTTCAGGGCAGGCCCACCCAGGGTCCCCCAGACCTGCTGGGTGGCCGGCTGGGGATTCTTAAAAGAGAACGGTGAGTATGGGAGGGGCTCCAGGTTGCATTGCTGGTCACTCCCTGTGCACTCTGAGCTGCAAGGGCAGTATGTTGATGCCGGGCCAAGGGCGTCTCAGGCCCAGCATAGTCTATGAGTAGGTAGGTCCTGCCACTGCCCCTCTTGCAGCTGGACAAACAGTGCGAGAGCTCCCTGACCAAGGCCACACCTGGTGACCAGTGTGGTCATCTAAGGGAAGGCTGAACAGCAGGTACAGACAACCTTGGCATTTTTACAATGGGGTCAAGGCTGTGTCTGTATCGGGGGTCTGGAGCCCAGGTGCCACGTTCTAGAAAAGGAGACGCATCACTCGGATGTTCTGTGGCTCTAGGCCAGTCCTGCCCTTCTCTGGGCCTGTTTCCCCATGTGAGTGGAAGGGCCAGATCACATGGTCTCCAGGCTTTGAGGTCCCAGAGGCCAACCCTGCTGCCCCCTCCCATGCTTGGCGTCATTGCACCCAACCCATCCCACCCAGTTGAATTGCTTTGAGGTTCCTCTAGGCTGGGAGAGGGGCAGGTGGTGGGCATAGCTTTCTGCAATCAGCAGTTGGCACCAAGGGGTTGCCAGTGGAGCAAAACCAAGTTGGAGCATCCTCTGTGTGTGAGCTGTCCTCTGAGCCTTCCACCGCAGTTGCGTGAATTTTCACCGAGTCACATAATGGATGTGAAGACATGCTCGAAATTAACTTAGCTCTCGGTCTCGTCTGTTCCTTGGTAACGGAAAACTTAGGCTTCCTAGTTCAAGGCAGTTCAGTAATTTGAGATTGAAGCTCAGTCTTTTTTGGTAAACAAAACCCAGTAATTTCAGGATTCTTCCCTGGGGATTCCCTTCTCGCAGAGGTTGATCTGAGCTGCTGGCAGGGTCAACAGCTATGGATGTCTGTGACTGCCATGGCCGCTAGACCCAGTGCTAAACTCCTCCCATCCCACGGTTCAGTCCTCCTGCCCCCACCGGCTTGCCCTACTCTGCCCACCCGCCCCACAACGGCCCCCTGCTTTTGGGGGCCCTTGCAGTCCCTGGGAGGCTGACGTCAGGGTTCCTGCCTAGACGACTCCCCATTTTTGCTCAGGAGGAGTGTAGGTCCCAGCTACGTCGTGGACACCATGCAAGACCTCTAATGTTCTAGAATCTCTAAACTTAGTGCAATTTCTATCATTTCTTGGCAAACACATCCCCCACCCCCAAGGCCATGTCTTAAAGAAACCTCCAGGTTCCAAACTGCTGACACATTCGAGACTTTCCTTTCCTGCCTCCTCCCGGAACGCATGTGCTCTGGGGCTGGACAAGTGATTCTAGGGTAGGAGGTCCTGTTTCAATGGACATTAGAGCTCCTGCAGATTTCTTCAGTATTTGTTGTTTAAAACCCAGGTGTTGGGAATGAGAAAACGCTTCTCTGTTTCAGGACTCCTGGTTCTTAACCATGAAACCATGGCTCTCAAGACTGTAGGCTCTGCCCCAGATCTGAAAGGACTTTAATGGCTAACAACCCAGGCTTCTTTTCAGATTCCAGCATCACTCCTACTGCAAGGGCAGTGCATGAACACACCTCACTGCTAGGGTGGCAGGGACAGGCGGGGCTAACGGGGTCGGGCCCCTAAAGCCAAGCAAACATGCAGTCAGCAGCCATTTATCAAATGCCCGCTGAGTGCCCAGCCCTACCCCCTGGGGTTCATGTGGTCCTGTCTTCCCATTTGGCGTATGTATCTGGTTCCAGACCCTCCCCCCACCAGGTCTGACCTGTCAGCCCCCATCTGTACTGCAGACGGTGTCACACCCACCCACTTGGGGGGCCAGAGTAGCCGTGGCTGCCCAGACCCTTCTGTCTGTGGGACCAGCTAACTGACCAAGAGGGGACAGCTGATGGGCTTCAGGGCTCTGTCTAAGCCAGATGTGAGGCCGACGGCTCAAGCTGCAGCACAGGCTCCTGACACAGTGTGTGACAGAGTAGATAGGATGCATGGGGGGGGGGGACTTGCCAGCCCAACCAGGGACCCTGTCCACAGTGAGCGGAGAGTCTTCACAGGGGACACAAGCAGGGAGGGTGACTTACAGTCAGACTGTGAGGCCTGAAAGGTGTGCCCTGGACTGGAGTCTAGAGAGGAAAACCCGGGTCCGAGGCCAAGCCACACCATGTCCCTACTGTGACCTTGGGCACGTGGTGCCCCACCCTCCCGATGGGACGAAAGGGAGTGACAGCACTAAGTGGTGAGGTTGCTGCAAGGAGTCAGACGGTGGCTGTGGCGCAAGGGAGTGACAGCAAAGCCCGCTGTAATGGCGCATGTCACCGCTGAGCTATGTGACCCACTTACCCTCCATGCCCTCAGTCCCTTACCCTCGTGCATCTGGTGGTCCTCCCACACTCAGCACCCCTGCGCCCCAGCCCCCACGCGGCAGGTGTCATTTCCTCGGGTACACAGGACAGGCTGGGGCCACTGACTCATGGGTCTGGGGCTAGAATAGAGCGCGAGAGGACACGGGGTCCATGGCGGGAGGAGGCAGGGCTCCCCAGGCGTGAGCGGTGCCCCTGACCTGATCACCCGGCTGTAGACTACAGGACGTCGCCTGTGCTGCAGGAAGCCCGCGTGGAGCTCATTGACCTGGACCTGTGCAACTCCACGCAGTGGTACGGCGGCCGCATTCGCTCCACCAACGTGTGTGCGGGGTACCCCGAAGGCAAGGTCGACACCTGCCAGGTAACTGCCCAGGCCCCGCGCTGAACACCTCTTCTCACGTCCCTCTGCTCCACACCCCCGGGGCCTGCCCTTTTCCTGGTCCCATATCTGCAGTCGTGATGAGGAGGGAGGGGACACCCACCAGCTACCCCGACCAGAACCGTCACCACGTGTAGAACCTTCTCCCACCCGAACACAGAGGTCACGTCACCCAGCCCCTGAAGAGCATGTTTACGTCTCTTCCCCAGAAGACAAACCTTCATATCCACTGTACACAAACACTGCTGTGCACACATAAAGCCACATACATGGACATGGTTTTGCTCGTCTCCCCTCCTCACTGCAAGGAGACCCATGACCATTCACACCCTTCACATCCTGACTCACTGTTGGCACCACCTCAGACTTACCACAACCACCTGCATTTATGGCAGCAGGAAACCATGTGACTGCCGACAGTGACTCCGGTGTCCTTCTGGGCAGGGGGACAGTGGCCCAGGCCGACAGTGACTCCTGAGTCCTTCTGCGCAGGGGGACAGTGGCCCAGGCCAACAGTGACTCCTGTGTCCTCTGGGCAGGGGGACAGTGGCCTAGGCCGAGAGTGACTGCTATGTTCTTCTGGACAGGGGGACAGTGGCGGGCCTCTCATGTGCAGAGACAGCGGGGGAAACGCCTATGTGACTGTAGGAGTCACCAGCTGGGGGGTAGGCTGTGCCCGCGCTAAGCGCCCTGGAGTCTACACCTCTACCTGGCCCTATTTGAACTGGATCGCTTCCAAAATAGGGTCCAACGCCTTGCAAAGGGTTCAGCTAGGCACTCCTGCCCCCCCGGCTCCCACAGCACCCGCTAAACTCCCGTCTGCTAACCCTCCTTGGTACTTCCAAGGCCCCCCTCAGCGGCCTTCCCTCCGACCACCTGCACCCCGACCCCGGCCCCCAGCCCCGCCACCCTCCCCGCCAGCACCCCCACCTTCCACTAAACCTCCCCAAGTACCTTCCTTTGCCAAGCGACTAGAGCAGCTCGTAGAGGCCTTAAGGGGGCAGGTCCTTTCCAACAGAAGAGGCAATTATGACACGGAAACCACAGACCTCACAGAGCTGACCACCTCCTCCTCATCTGACTCCATTGTCAGCAGACCCCGTGAACCCTTCACTCCTCAGGGGAGAAAAAAGATGAAATAAATAAATATGTACAAAGAGATGTTTTCTGGACTTCTTACTTGCCTTCTCCCACTGCACCCAAACCTACATGAAATCTACCCTCCCGCCTTCACCCTCCAACGGGGTGGAAGTGCTAGTATATTAATGTCAATTGTGGGTTTTGTTTTTTTAATCCTGATTTTTAAAACTGGGACATCAGCCAGGCATGGTCTTTATTTCACACTCAGTGTCTGTGTAAAATAGGACGGTGGGTGAGGACGCTGGAGGCAGCTGTGGTGGGTCCATGTGTCCTGGGGGCTGTGAAGGGAAGGACCCACAAAAGGACTGAGTGTGGAAGGCTGTGCTCCCCAGGAACACAGGACAACAGGTAACCGATGGCCAGAACAATGAATGTCCCCCACAAAACACGGTTCTGCTCGTGGCTCTGAAGGTAGATTGAACATTGTCTCTTAAAGCTCACCACTGGTCTTTGGTTCAACCCTAATAGTTCCTGGATTCAAGCAAATTAGAAAAACTAGGGTTTGCCAAAGCTTTCCAGGAATAACAATGAGGGGTACATTTAGGATGCCCCCGAGTGAGCTTTGGGAGTACTTATTTTAAGATCCTCCTTTGCAAGGAACAGAAGCCAGTTTGAGCTGAGTGAGGAGGGTAGTGTATGTATTATAAGGATAAAAAGGTGTCACAGAATTGACAGGAAGGACCAGGAGCAGACACCACGAATGGAGGGGCTGGCAGGTGACCCTCGTCTGAAGCTTTTGTACAGTGGCCGCTAATGCGCAGCCTACATGGCCGCCCCCAACCCCCAAGTCCGGAGTCTGCCCTCAACCAGAATTGCTCATGTCCATTTACAAATACCTAAGAAAAAAAGTCCTAATGGGTTCAGGTCAGTGGCCCACTGTGGTCAGGCGAAAGTCAAACTTTACTGCTGGGTTAGCTCCTTGTGGGTGGGGATGTTGGCCCCAGAAAGAGGACGCTGGGATCAGGTAGGGCCACTGTGGCCAGCACCCACTCTCCTGTGTTCAGCAAGCTGTCTGTGTCCAGTGCAAGACGGTCCTAGAGAGAAGGTTCAGGAGAGTGCGGCAGGAGCCCTGAGGACAAAACAGAGGGACTGGTCCTCCCCCTGATGGGGCTGGAAGCCGGGCTGGTGAGGCAGTCCCGAGGCTGTGCTTTTGGGGCTGGTCAGTCTGCCTGGCTCGAGCAAACCTGCTGCCCAGATGACCTCAGCAGCCATGTGGCCAAGGGCGGTGTGAGCTCAGATGAGGGCGGACACAGTTGTTCAGAGCAGGATTGACATTCTGTTCATGCTCATGAGTGTGGGCTGTTGTTTGCAGCTGGCTGGTGGTGAGATGCTGGACAACTTGAAGTTTACCTGCAAGGGGCACTTCAGTGCACACCATCCACTTACAACCCCGGAAATGCCTGGGCCAAATATTGCATATGGGTCTCAGATGTCCATAGCTCTGCAGTGTGACAGCATTTGCTTAAATTAAAAAACCACCTTCTATCTGCCTTGGCTAAGAGCCAGCACCACTCGAATTGGAATTGACATGATTGTTTTGTTGGCTTTGGGCTACTTCTTCTAAAGTCAGTCTCTTAATCTCCCTACTGGGTATATAATCTTCATACCTGGTGCCAGACACTAGTCACCCTCTAAACACTGAGCAAAATTCAGTGTGCTGGCAACAGAGCAAGACAGAAGCCAAAACCTGAGCCACGTGGTGGTGCGAAGACCAGAAATGGTATTGGCAGCCACTCAGGTACCACAGGGGCCATGGAGGGACTTTGGACAAGTAGTGGAGTAGCTGCAGTGCCAGCAGCTCCCTGTCACCTGAAGGGCCCTCCTCCCTTCTCCTCTGAGCCTTCCGGGATCCAGAACGGATTCTCCAGCCACTGCCCCCTGATTGTTCTCAGTTTATCTCCTCTCCTCATTGAGGGATCCCTCTGTAGCTAACACTTGGGTTACCTTCCTGGGAGACAGGGCCTATCCACGTTCAAGGAACACTCTGATGGGAGAGGATGGAGACTGGGGGTCCTGCAGAGTCCAGGCAAGAGCTTCTTGTCCTGCTGGGAACTTCCCACACACGAGAATGCACTTGTACATAACGGAGTCCCCTTCTTATTTTTCACTGTTCACACTAAGCTATGGCTTCCTTTCTCTTCCAGCAAATGTACAGATATTGTGCTTCATACGAGCACATATGGCCCCACTGTGTCAGAGTGACGCCCCACAGCAGGGATTTCGCGCTCCCTTCCAAGGAGGGAACAACTAGTCTTCAGGGCTGGCCTTCCCTCCATGTGCCCAGTTTCCCACCTCCAAGCCCACACTGGTTCATATCAAACTCATCAAACTTTGCCAACCTAAGAGATGTTCTAATTTTCATTGTTAAAACTACGAATGGAGCTGTTATAAGTGCAGTGTCTGCAAACTGTGTAACTTTGAAAATGTCTCCCAGGCCCTGGAGCAGATTTTCCTGCACACACAGATGGGGAGGAAGACAGAGAAGAAATGACAAGCTGTGCAGAGAGCCAACCGAAGGGTGTCCCGGCCTGACGGACATGCTCACTGTGTCCTTGAGGATGGTTAGGCAATTGGTCCGTGTTTTCAATAACAGAATTCATAATGAGCCTTAATGCCAGGAGCAATGACAGAAATTGGTTTGACAGCGGCTAAACGTGCACTTGGGTGTGTCAGGAAGATGTGCGCCAATGACACTGAGAGAGGAGGAGCTTCTAATGGTGATTTCATCAGTATGTAAAATCTCATATTTGCAAGGAACAAACATCTCAATGAACACAATTTTAGTAATTTTTAAATGGAAGTGGAAAAAATGGAGGTAGTTCATCTTTAATGTGTGGAAACAGGTGGCCTCAATGGGGTTTTCTGTGGAGAGTATTCTTGGTAAAGAATCAGCAATGATCTGAGCACATAGCTGAGCCTTTGCATAGACGTGTGCTCTCGTGTCTCTTGGCTAAGTACCTATGTGTGGAATGGCTGGATCACATGGCAGGTATATGTTTAGCGCTCTAAAACAAATTCCAAAATGCTATTTTCAAAGTGGTGTCTACATTGTCCATTCCCACCAGCCCCGTATGAGAGTTCCAGTTCCTCCAGCTCCGCACCAACACTTGGCATGGTCAGTCTTTCTAATTTTAGTCATACTGGGTGGGAGATGAGGGTAAGGGGGATCGAATATATGGTGATGGAAGGAGAACTGACTCTGGGTGATGAACATACAATGGGATTTATAGATGATGTAGTACAGAATTGTACACCTGAAATCTATGTAATTTTACTAACAATTGTCACCCCAATAAATTTAATAAAATTAAATTTAAAAAAAAAGAAAAAAAAATTTTAGTCATACTGACAGGTGTGTGATAATATTTCCTCTGTGGGTTTTTTTTCCCACAAACAAGTATAATTTATAAATAAGTTTAAAGTGTTCTGAATGAATACAGTTACGATTTCCTATCAGTGAGGTAATAAGGCAATAACTTTTGCCAGAAACAAAATGTGGTGGGCACCTAAGGACAGAGGGAAGTAGACAGAAACAGGCATAAAATTAAATCTATCCAGTCAAAATTTGGAATTTTCAAGCATCACAAACATCAGTGGAAAACATCTAAAAGAAATACCAACAGCGGCCGTTCACAGAACAATCTCTCCATACAACTCCAGCTAATACCTTTGCTGCGTTGATTCCAGAAGCCACCTGCTTAAGAAGTAGGAAGTCTGTTTCCTGTGTAAAGATAGTCCAGATATCTGAGCTCTCAGAACCTCTGAAGTTACTACATCCAAATAAGAGCAGATTTACAACAGAACCCTCAAATGTCCTATCTCGCCACAGTCTTCAATAGGAACAAAATGTGTTCAAGTTAAGTGACAAATGACACCCAAGCTCGTCTCTGTTCACTGCACTCATGAATCTGCTGCACAAACACATGCAACCAACCATTTTCTGAGCTAAGTTCTTCTAGCTGCAGAATGAGACTCAGAATGTTACTTTCAATGCATTTTGTAACATCACTGTTCCAACCTGAGTTTTTAAAAACAAGTGCTGGAAGGAACCATTAAAAAAAAGACTCGAAAACAGGGATCCAGACACTTGGACACTCATGTGCACAGCAGCAGGACTCACAACAGCCAAAAAGTGGAAACAAGCCATGTGTCCATCAACAGATAATGGATAAAGAAAATGTTGTAGAGATGCAATGGGTCATTGTTCAGCCATAAAAAGGAAGGACGTTCTGACACAGGCCACAACATGGATGATCCCTGAGAACACTAAGTGAACTAAGCCAGACACAAAACGACCAATATTGTGTGATTCCAAGTATATGAGGCACCTCGAATGGGAACTTCATAGAGACAGGTGTAGAATCAAGGTTACTGGAGCCCAGGGGAGGGCACGATGGGCAGCTGTTGCCTAATGGTTAGGGTTTCTGTTTGGGGTCATGAGAAAGTTCTGCAACTGATGGTGATAGGAGCATGACATTGTGCATGTTCTTAATGCCACTGAATTGCACGCTGAAAAATGGTTAAAATGGTCAACTTTGCATTTAAACAATTAAAGTTTAAAAGTTATACCAAGCACAAAAATATCAACGATACACAGGTTTTCCCTACTATCTGATAGTACAGGACTCCCACGAAGCCTTTCATAAAGCGAAATGGTGTAAAGTGGAGTACCCCCTGCTTTCTGGAAAATTGCATTAAACCACTTTGCTTTAACAAAGACCTACGTTGGTATAGTAACAGATTTTTTGTGAAAGCAAAACTCCTCTTTAGATCTCATCTATTTATCCAAAACAGGTGGTAACGTAGGTCTCCCCTAAAACTGAAGTGGCGTGACAGAAACTTTCGGAAAGTGGGGGTACCAGTACAAAAGAATGCTGTGACGGAGGAAAGGACGGTAAGGAAGGTGAGATGGGCATGTGGCTGGTGCCACCTGCCATTGTCCACCCATCCAGGTGCTGGTCAGGCTCCTGCTGCCTCCTGGCTGTGCTGGAGGCTGGGATGGGCTGCCACCGGTCCTGCAGTGGGAGTCATCGTGAGGCGCGTCATACCACTGCCCAGGTCAGGCAGTGGGGCTCCTGCCTTGGCTCCAGGCAGCTAGGCACCCCCACACTTGACGAGTAGTGATCGTCTAGTTTACGTATCTGCTGGCGATGCCCATGAGATGGTGGAGCACGGAGGATCCCTTCCTGCAACAACGTGAACATGCAAGGCGCTACGCATCCCTCCAAAGGGGCTCCTAGGGGGGCCCTCGATGTGTCCATTTGGGGCAGCTGAGACAGGAAAGGACTCTGATTCTTTACAGTCCCTTATTTCAGCAATTCAAAGAGATGTTGAGTAAGCTAAGAAACCACTGGCTTACCAGGATATTTGAAACGCTAAGACAATTTCTTCCAAGCTTCTAAAAGCAAAATAATGGCCACTGATGAGAAATCATCGTATTTATTCATTCTCTGCTTTCTAGTCTTTCATTGCTTATAACTATGCAATCTCACCTTGGTTATATTTTTTAAATTAAACATTTTCCTATATCCATTAATTTGTTTCAACACTTCATGCAACAGTACTATAAAGATGCATTTTTAAAAATCAAGTGTGTTTTTATGTAGTATGTTAATTGAAAACTTTAAAAGCTTTCTAAAATATACCACTAGGAAGGTCTTTAAAGTGTCTTATGATGGAAATAGATTGTATGTAAGTAGAGGTGAAAAGGCAAGTCAGTAATCTGAGATGAGAGCTGTATTTCTCCTGGCAAAACCCAGGACGTGTATTCTTGTGCGGTACACGCTGCTAAACAGAGAAGGCTTATGAAAGTAAATGCATTGAAAAGAGTTCTGAAGTTTATTATAAACCTAAGGGGGAAAATCCAGACTTTGCATTTTTTATGTATTCTGCATTAATATATTTTATTATTGACAGAAAGACTTGTGAAATTTCAACTTCATTAATCATTTCCTACATGAGGTGAAATCATTACACCATTTTCCGTTTCTGTATAGATCTGACTCAACTCGAAACAGTCTAGATGGCCTGACTCAACCACTTATTTTAAAAAGTAAAATAATTGGGTTTTGTACCTATAGGTCTCATTTTTGTTTTTGGGTAACATTTCTGACTGTTTTTAAGGTAGATATCCTTGTTCTTCAAGATTTTCCTTCACTTTGATTGTTTTTCCTTTAAATGACTGTCAGTGTCAATTTTTTCCACTTATTACAGCTTATAAGTACACTTGCAAGAGATTGAATCTATTTATACCATTCTATCCTTTCACTATATGAACAGTTATTACCACACATATGTATGGCATTTTTAGGAAAAAAACTTAGTCTTTAGGTTTTCTCAAGATTTAAATGAACACACAGAAGTTCATTTATATATCCAGTCTCTTAAAAACCACAAAATGCTTGTTTCCTCCCCAGGGAAACTATATAAGAGCCAATTAAACTACAAAATATTTAGAAAATTATTTATTTTAATGTAATTACATATCCTTGAGCAAATCTAAATTTTTGTAGCAGTGTATGTACTGCAATGTAATGATAGTTTAGAGAGTGCTTGTAGCTTGGAGGAAAGGCATAAATAATAAAGTTTTAGCTGAATAATCTTCATATTATATATATTTTTACTCTAAGTATATGATTTTGACCACTTAAGTCTTCTTGTTTATATTAGCAGAAATTTCAAATCATTGCACATTTCGGAAATTGATATTACAGATTATTTTGGGCTCCTGAAATGGTACATTGTACCAGCATTCACCTTAGCAACAGATTTGGCAGAAGTCTTTGGGGAGAGAAATATATATGGAAGCTATATAGAAGATAATTTAAAGATGATAATTTATTATAAATCAGTTTCCCTGACTTACATACAATAATAAACTGAATATAATAAAAATATTTACAAAGTATATAGGAAAATACCTAAAATTTATGTTGGAGAAGTGGAGGGACATGGATAAACTCAGTTGGATTATGTTTTACTTTTTGATGTATAAATTGTAACAAACAAAGCAGTTTGTAGCTTTTTTATTCCTTCTTTATAAAAATATGTAGAAATCCTATATTTGAAAGAAAAATGTCTCCATTATCAGTGACTTTACGAAGCAAAGTTTAAAAATAAGCATACAAAGTGTGAAAACAATTTGTATTGGTTTTGGTTGAATAGCTTGCTGTTAATTATGTCCTCATCAAGTATGTGAAAGGTCTTTTATATATTATTTTACTGTCACGTTACATTTTGTTAAATAAAATGCTTTTGTAAATCTTATAGTGTGCTGCTAGAGGTTAGGTAATTGTGTCTACATTTTAAAAAAGTTTATACTAAGTGTAAAAGTATTATAGGAAATTACAGTAGTACCATTCTGATTAATCTCAATGCTTTCAGGCGTTGAAATAAATCTTGGCTAAGTGGGAAAAGTATAAGACATACAGAAAAATAGTAAATAAAGTTAAGTCCTTTATTAGTAATTACTTTAAATATAAATGGATTAATTGCTCAAATTAAAAGGCAGAAATTGGCAGAATGGATTAAAAGGCATGATCTAACTAGATGATGTCTACAAGAGATTCACTTTAGATCCAGTGACATAAATAAGTTTCAAGGGACAGGATACGAAAAGATATCCCCTACTAATAGCAACAAATAGAGAGATGTTGTGGCTACACTAATACAAAAAATAGACTGTAAATCAAAAGCTATTATAAGAGACAAGAAGGGTACTAGATATTGTGGGGGGGAAAGGCCAACTCATCAAGAAGATAATTATAAACATAAATGATATATACAAACATAATTATAAACATGTATGCTCTAAAAACATATATGCACCAAACAACCAAGTCCCCAAACAGTTGAAGCAAACCATTACCATGACTGAAGGCAGAAATAAACAGTGCTACAATGTTATTTGGAGACTTTAATACTAACACCCTACCTTCAATATTGGATGGATATCTAGATAGAAGGTCAGTAAAGACACACAGGGCTTGAACAACATTATTAATCAGTAGACATAACAGACATGTTTGAAAACACTATCCAACAACAGCAGAATACATGTTCTTCTTAAACACATATGGAACTGTCTCTAAAACAGAGCATATGGTAGGCCACAAATAATTAATAAATTTTAAAAGAATGATATCATACAAATTAGCTTTTCCTACTCTAATGGGTAAAGCTGGAAATTAATAACGAAAGGAAAACTGGAAAACTCACAAGTATGTGGAAATTAAAACAAATGCTCTTAAACAATGAACAGATCAAAGAATAAATCACAAGGGAAATTAGGAAATACTTAGAGAGAATGAACATGAAAATATAGCATACCAAAACTTATGGGATGCAGCAAAGGCAGTGCTCAGAGGGAAATTTATAGACTATATGTATGTTAAAAAAGAAGAAAGAACTCAAATCAGTAACCTAACTTTACACTTTAATGAACTAGACAAAGAAGAGCAAACTAAACCAAAGCTATGAAAAGAAAGAAAATAATAAAGATTAGAGATAAATGAAATGGAGAACAGCAAAATCATACAATTAATTAAACCAAAGGTTGGTTCTTTGAGTAGAACAACAAAATTTACAAACCTTTAGGTATAGTGACAAAGAAAAAAGAGAGAAAATGCAAATAACTAAAATTAAAAATGAGAGTTGAGACATTACTACTGATAATACAGAAATAAAGAGGAATATAAGAAAATACTATAAATAAGTATATGCCCTCCCCAAATTATATAACTTAGGTAAAACAGACAAATTACTAGAAAAACACAAGGTGCCAAAATTGATTCAAGAAGCAATAGAGGGGCTGGCCCGGGCTCAGGTGGTTGGAGCGCCGTGCTCCTAACGCCGAGGTCACCGGTTTGATTCCCACATGGGCCAGTGAGCTGCGCCCTCTATAGCTAAGATTGTAAACAAGGGCTCTCCCTGGAGCTGGTCTGCCGTGAGCAGTCGGAGTTCGGCATGAGCTGCTGTGGGCTGCTGTGAGCGGCCGGTGGCCAGTGTGAGTGGCCGGCAGCCAGCATGAGTAGCCAACAGCCCGCGAGAGCTGCTGTGAGCTGCTGTGGGTGGCCGGCAGCCAAGGTGAGCGGCTGTGGGTGGCCGGTGGTCAGCATGAACGGTGACTGATGACTGGTGACCAACTGCCTCAGCTGGGGGAAGCACAAGGCTCATAATACCAGCATGGACCGGGGAACTGTGTCCTACACAACTAGACTGAGAAACAACGGCTTGAACTGCAGTTGGGGGTGGGGGGAGGCGGAAGGGGAAAAAAATAGTCAAAGTAGAGGAGATTCAAGATGGCGAGTAGATAAACACTTTGCCTGCTTCCTTCCATGAACAAATAAAAATTACAACTAAATCATAGAACAATCAACCTGGAGAATCATCTGAATTCTAGCTGAACAGATGTTTTATAATTAAGAATATAAAGAAGCAACCACGTCAAGACTGGTAGGAGGGGCAGAGACGTGGAACAGGCCGCAAACCTCCATGTGGCAGTTGAGAACCAGGAGGGATATCTCGGCCGCAGAGGTTCCTCCTGGAGTAGCGAGGAACCCCAGCCCCACACCAGCCTCTCCAGTCCAGAGTATTGGTGCCGGGAATAAGAGCCCCCACTACACCTCGCTTTGAAAAACAGTGGGGATTCTGACCCTCCAGGTGGGACAGAAGGCAGCGGGACCCCACCCCACCCAACTTCTTAAAGGGTGCATGCACACACTCACTCGCTCCCAGACACTCACCTTTGGCTCCAGCGCAGGGACGGTGACTCGGGGCTCTCAGAGGCATACAGGGGGCAGACTGAAGTAGTGGTGGGGCTGGAGGACAGTCGGCATTTTCCCTGTGAGGAGTCCTCCTCCCCTGAGGCTGGCAGGCAGGCACCAACTTTCCTGTGTTGAGCCCGCCACCTACGCTTCCGGCAAAATCTGAATCTGATTGGTCTGGTGAGCTCTGCTGCTCTGCCCTGCTGACTCACTGGGACCCCACCCCACCCAACTCCCCCAACGCCAGAGGCACTATCTCTGGAGCAGCCAGCCCCACCTACAGTGCACTCTTTCTGGAAAAACTATGGGAGTCCGCAGGCCCCAGGCAGGTGGTGACAGGCCTCAGTGAGCTCTGAGACTTTTGCTGAGTAGCTTCATGCTTAGCACTGGCACCAAACCAGGAGCTACATTAACCTGAGGACCACAGCACTTCCCCTTCTAGTGACCCCCTGAGAGCCTGCCACACCCAACTCGCATTCCCCACAAGGATTTATTAGCAGCTGAACCTAAAGTGAACTGGCAGGTTGGCAGCATGCCTTGGGGTGTCCTGGCTTTTTGAGGAGCTACCCCACGCCCGGTACTTGTGGCAGGTGTCCTCATTTTGCAGTGTGGCCTCTCCCACATGCCTCCAGGGTTAGCACAGGCAGCAAACAACCACGATCATGTTGTAGTTCCCACCAGGTAGTCCCTGTTCGGTCACAGGCAGTGGGTGACCTGGGCCTGCACTGAAGCCCCTCCCCAGAGGCCCCAGAGCCAACATACTTGGAGGTTGGCTTCAGACCACAGCAGAGCACTGTCCAATTAACCCCATAAGTGGCACACACAAAGCGAGGTCTCAACTGGCACAAGAGCCCACTGGGGCAAATCACACTCACTGGAGTAAGCCCCCCGCACAGCAGGCTGTAAGCTGTGGACATGGCCAAACACCGTAGCCAGTCAGCCTGAGGGCCAATCCCACCCACTGATGTGCCAATAGAGAAAGAAAGATACAATATGATTTCACTTATACTGTGTTTCACTGAAAATGAGACTGAGCCAGACAATCAGCTCTAATGCGTCTTTTGGAGCAAAAATTAATATAAGACCTGGTCTTACTTTAAGACCAGGTAGATAATGTAATATAATAATATAATATAATGAATTTGAAATTGTACCACTAATTTAAAGAGGAAAAGTTTGTTCTCAACTCCCAAATATTCATTCTTTCTAAAACACAAAATGCCACTGACATGGTCTCAATTTCAGTAAGCTGAGAGTTAACCTCGACCTTCGCATGACAGCATGCAGTGTCCCCTCACTGCATGGTCTGCAAGCTCTGTCGTGACTTCTCAGCCAGTGGAACCCAGGCCCACAGAACATGCTCTGTACTCGGCAAGTCAAACGTTACTATAAAAAAGAAAACAGAAGAAATCAATAGAAGCAATGGAAATGATGCATAAGACGATACAAACACTCGTGAAGCACGAGTCCTGGACAGAAGTGGGAAAGGCTGCAAACTGCTCTGCAGCCCCCGCCACCCACGGAGGACGATGTCATCGTCCTCCAAATGTGAAGGACAGCCGTCTTAGAGGAAGTGCTTCATAAAGCTCGTTTCTCATGATCCAAATCAGGACAGTATGCCTCTTGGTGTGGCTGTGGTGACCTTTGGTGTTTACCAGCAATGACGTCTGTGTGTCACTATAGCTACACCTGTCACCTGCTTTCTCTGCATTTTAATGACAAACCCGTGATTGTGACCTTGGCCTCACCATTCACTCATGTGCAGCGATACCCAGACGACCTCCTGAAAACCGGTGGAGTGAACATCTGTCTGCTCAAAACCATTTTTAAAATGTTGGTTGGGAGAGTAAAGAGGAAAAGGACGGATGCCCCCCAAATCCTGCATGGCTGGGAACAGGGGTATCGGGGTATCAGTGGAACTACAACGAAGACAGTTCTGGGAGACAAAGAAGCCAACAAACTCCCTTTTATTCAGGAGACACATAAAGCGTGTTCCTTGAGTCCATTTGCTGTGCGCCCCTGGGAGGCTTATGCTGACCCCCAATTCTGCCCAGCGTCTGGTGTGGATCTCATCCACGTGTCCAAGGTGCTTGCTGGTGCCGACCCATTCCTGCCCAAGTACAAGGAAGGGGACAACTGTGGAAGGGTCAGGTACCATTGGCCATTGAGTAGGGGAAGTGAGCGAGGTGGGCCAGTTTGCAGGAGGCAGTGTGGGTGATGGCCTAGAAGAGACGCAGTTCAGAGCTAGGGGGCTGCCAAGGGGAGGGGCATTCTGAAACCACCCCCCCAACAGGCTGGCCATAGAGAGGCCTCCTTCTCTGACTCAGGAGGGGGCTGGGCCCTCGAGGGCACCACGCTGCTCTCGGTCTGGATCATCTGCTGCTTTCTGCTCCAAGTCAAAGTTCTGTGAACAAAGGTGCAGGTGAGAACTGGCCCCGCCCTACCCATGCCCAGCTGCAGGTCTGGTGCTTGGAGGGGCAGACGCAGGCGTGTGCTGCCCGCAAGGGCGGTCAGGGCCACGGCACCCTGCTGTCCCACAGCCTCTGAAGAGATGCCATTTCCTCTATTGTCCCCACCCCCCCACCCCCTGACTTACCTCAAGCTCCTGCAAAACCTCATCCATGAAGTCCTGGGAATTCTGTTTGTAAGACACAGCTAATCGAATTGCATCGTTGAAGAGCTGGAGGTGGCAGGAAGGAAAATATGGCCGTGGGTTCCAGCTCCCTAGAGTCTGCCTGCCTTGGACCACTGGCCCCATCCTAAGCCCACACAACACTCCACACCGCAAGTCACCTTCCTCCCATCACCCTGACTCCATGCACCATCGATGGACCGACCTTCTCACCAGGCCATCACCTCCCCTATGGTCAATACTCATGAGGGCATGAGTATTTCTGTCACCACACGCTCTCTCCACCGTCCCTTCTCTTCGCAGCTTCTGGTCCCCTCACCACTCGGCCTTCCCCTCCTCACGAGCCAGTCTCTACAGGCCGTTACCTTCACGACATTGGTGCCATCAGCAGCTGAGACAAAGTACAGGGGTAGGGAGAACTTCCTGGCAAAGTTGAAGCTTTTCTGGGTCACCTTTATGTCTGCTGCAGAGAGAAGGTGGGATGTTGGCCTGTCCAGCCATGGAAAAGGGAAGGTTCCACAGGGTTCTGGAGGCCCTCACTGCAGAAAGCAGGCTGACCAGGACCGTCAGGGGGTGTGTCCAGGTGGACTCATTTACAGGCATCAGTGTGTCAGGAAGAGGGCAGCTGGCAACCAACTGGGGAGGGTATGACCCAGGCAACCCAGGGCTGTATCTGGGGGAGGAGGAAGATCACGGAAAGCTCACTGCCCCAGAAAAGGCAGAGGAGACTGTGTTGCTGGAGGGGGCCCCAGGAGCTGCCAACACCCAGCTGCAGGGGGAGCCCCACCGTCGATTTTATTGGCCACCACGATGCAAGGGATCTCTGGCCTGAACTCCCGAAGCTCCGTGTACCAGCTGTGCAGGTTCTTGTATGTGACTTTCCTCTGTACATCAAACACCTGCATTAAGCAGAGAAACAGCTCAGGGGGCAGTGTCTGCACGTCATGCCAACGCCAGTGAGCAGGGCTGCATGTCACAGGCTTGGGGACTCTTCCTAGGCCTCTGCTTTGAGCTGGTCCCTCTGACCAGAGGCTGTGCCTGTGCCTGCCCTTCTCAAGAAAGCCCCAGAACCTCAGCCAGTTCCAAAAGCATTCTTTTTTTCTCTTCTTCCACCTCCGCCCTCCCCACTCCGGTTCAGGCCATTGCTTCTCAGTCTAGTTGTGCAGGACACAGCTCCCTGGCCCATGCTGGTGTTATGAGCCTTGCACTCCACCCAGCTGAGGCAGTCGGTCATCGGTTGGCCACTCAGAGCAGCTCACAGCAGCTCTCGCCGGCTGCCGACCACTCTCGCTGGCCACCGGCTGCTCCTGGCAGCACACAGCAGTTCCTGCAGAGCTCCGGCTGCTCAGTGAGCTCCAGGGAGAGCCATTGTTCACAATCTTAGCTGTAGAGAGCGCAGCTCACTGGCCCATGTGGGAATCGAACCCGTGACCTTGGCGTTAGGAGCATGGCTCCAACCACCTGAGCCACTGGGCTGGCCCCAAAAGCGCTCTTAAGAATCTTTACTCCTTTTTTATCTTGTCACCTAATTGTATTAACCTTTTCTAACCAAGCTGTATCATCTTACTAATCGATAGCCTATTATAGATTTTACAAATTGTAAACTTTGTCTCTTTTTATTACTTAAACTCTTAAGACTCCTTTGAAACAATTTTAAAGGTTTCTAGAATTTCCCTTTAGAAAATTTTGATTTACTTTTAATTCTAAGGTTTTGTTTATTCTGTTACTTTATATTTTAAACTTTTTCAAAGTAATTTTTTTTAAACTTTTATTTATTTAAGTGTGTTTTTCCAGGACCCATCAGCTCCAAGTCAAGTAGTTGTTTCCATCTAGCTGTGGAGGGTGCAGCTCACAGTGGCCCATGTGGGGATTGAACTGGTGACCTTGTTGTTAAGAGCACCACGCTCTAACCAACTGAGCTAACCGGCCACCCCCAAAGTAATTCTTACATTTCACTATTTTGTAGCTTATCGGAATTTTATTAACTTTTTGTAACTTACAGTTTTTACCCATTTTAAGACATCTGCAGGAAGCACGAGCTGCGACCTGCCCTAAGGCAGGGAGGCCCAGCCTGGCTGCTGCATGAACCCTCCTAACCCCTCTCAGATCACCTCCTGCTTCCAGACTGTGCTGCGATCAGACTCTCTCCTCTCTCGGGCACAAACCATCACAAACAAGCCTGTGACCTGCTGGAATGGCTGACCTTCCAAATCAGCCAGTCTTTCACGGGAGCTGCCCTGCCCTGTGGGCACAGGTCAGCCGCTGTCACCCCCGAGGCAGCAGGCCCACAGGGTGGGGGGGGCTCATGACAGCCTTCACTCCCCAGGTCCAGTGTCAACAAATGACGTCTTGAATATCCAGTGAAGACTTCTGATAAGCACGCGTGTAATGACACTTCCGGAACCTGTTTCACACCAGGCTGCCCCCTTGACACCATCTAACATCTAACAGCCAACTACCTTTGTCCTGGTCTGGTTCTGAAGCTTCTGAATTTGAGAGAGGAGGAGCAGAATCCCCATCAGGGTGGAGGTGGCACCCCAGCTCCCTTGGGGGCCCCAGATCCACACATGATCATTAGACGGGAACTGCTCTCCACCTGCCAGACCCCGAGTAGCTGGCTGGGGCTGATGTGGGGGCACCCCCACATCAGCAGGGGGTCCTGAAGGAGGCAGGCGTCCCTCCCAGAGCAGAGCTGAGACAGAAATGACAGGACCCATCTCCCAGTTCTCAGGGGTCAGAGGTGCTGGCTACAGAAGACTGCCAGTATGGCTTCTGTCACCACTCTGCCATCATCTGTCCTACCCTGTCACGCTCTTTTGTTTTGTCCCCTGATATGTACTACTTAGAATTTTGGAAAATTTCAAGGGATTCTGTGCTGAAGGGACAGTGGGGGCTCAGAATGGAAGCGGGGGCTTCATGGCAGGCCCCAAAGGACACAGGTTAACACACTCCCCGTCTCCTTTCCTGGCCTCATGGGTCCTCTCGTGGTACTTACCACCCCCTGGCTATGGGGTGGACCGCGGAGGATTGTGTTCTGGAGAGCAGCGTAAAAGTCTGGTTTGGGAGGGAAAGCCCCTGGACCCAGGGTCCTCTCAGCCCCAGCGTCTGCCCCTGAAGAACAGCAGCAGGTGACGGTCAAGGAGCACCCTCAGCACTGCTGGCCCCCTCCCCGCCCCTTGGGCCAGCCTGCACGCCGCCCGCTGGTCTCGTACCATGATGCAAGCGTGGGCCTTGTGGTAGTAGGAGGCGTGCATACCCCGGAACCGCTCCTGGCCTGCCGTGTCCCAGAAATCTGCAACGAGAACACAGCTCTGACTGCCTGCGGGTGGCTGCTGGGCAGAGCCCTGGGCACCACACACATGGGGGGGGCACGGGCAGAACAGACACCACACAGCTGCCACCTGGGTGTTGCACCTGGACGTACCAAGACAGTTGTGTGTACACCTATGTGCATGGGTGGGTGAGAGGGACGCACGGGTCAGGAGGAAGGAGAATACAGATCGGAAGCTCCAAGAGGGAGGAGGTCGGTGTTCCCCTGCCCTTAACCCACAAGATGCAGGACCTGCCACTGTCAAGACCAGGCCAACTTCCCAGATGTGGAAACTGCAAGATGCGAGGCCTGGCCAAGGGAAGGCTGTGACCTCACGCATAGCAAAAACTCTTTTTGGAGGACAGTATGCTATTTCTTCCCACCAGCTACTAAAAACACCAGGTCCGAGCACAGGCTCTGCATGCTTCCCACCCTCCCAGGCCTCCTGGCTCTACCCCTGCCTGGGGCCCACTTCCTCCCTGCTTGACTCTCCCAGGACCTCCCCTCCCTCGAGAGCGGGCAGAGCGGGGCCTTATGCCGCTCACCCACAAGGACGGTCTTGCCGTCCACCGTGGCCATGTGCTTGTACAGGGTCAGGGCGTATGTGGACAGCTGCTGCGGCCGACTGCGGTCAGGTCAAGGAGCGGAGAACGATGACCAGGCAGGTGCGGAAGGCACATGGCGGTAGGGGAAGGGCCTCACACTCCTTTTCTGTTTGGACTTTTAGACTTTACATTGAACGAATGCTGCAGACAGAGGATCAACCTCAAATGTCGTTGGCACAACCCCCCAGGGGTGGGAGAGGCCAGTGTGTCCTTAGCATCTAAGTCTGAGGGACCCGTAGAATGGGATTGCACATGTTGGTATCATAAACCGCGACGGTATATTAGCAGGACAATGCAAGCGTGACTATCCCAGCGCTGTGGCTACACGACTGCTCCAGGGTATAAAGCCCCACGAGCACACAGCTGAGCAGCTATTTGTGAGTGCAGCCTGCTGTGTGCTGTCCGTGAAACCCTAACCAAAGGCCGGGGATAACACTTCCTGAAGCTGCAAGAGAGAAGTCGGGACCAGAGGTGGTGGACACAAAGTAGCGCTTGAAGAAGGGGAAGCAATACTCCCAGACCCCTCAGAGCTGGGGGCCAGGGCCTGGGGCTCTTCCTGCCCAGGGTTCTGAGTGGATTCACCTGGGGAAGCTTTTAAAAACCATCCCAGCTGCCAGGGAGGGTCTCATGCCAAACCTGCACAATGTGACAACTCATGGTCAGGGGGTCAGCAGCTCACATTTTACAAAGTTTGTTCCCACCAGAGATTTTTAAGTACCTGAGAGCCCAAGCTTTGAGGTCGGAGGTTCAGTGATTTCCACAAAGACCCAGGCAATTTTCTGGGCCTCCGAATGTAAAGCAGATTCACACACGGCTAAGATTCTGTGTGATGGCACATGGCTCACCAGCGAGAGAGCAGTATGAATGAAATGTGTGCATGCACTCACCTACCTCCATCCCTGGGCCACTGGGGCACAGGGGTGGGCATGGGGGTCAGCTGGCAGGAGGGGGGAAGGGCAGCGGGAACAAGGAGCATTTCCAACCTTGAAGGATACAATCCATCCATGAGAAACCTCTCCATAAGCCTGTAAGGAGAACATGCAATGTGGTCAGGCACATCCCCCCAGGGCGACGAGCTGGAAGTCACCTGTGGCTCCCCCTACACTCCACAGCCACAGTTTCCTTTTAAGGACCATACCCAGGAACTGCCTGCACCCCACCCTCCAAACCCATGAATTCCCTGGCATCCTTCCATGACCCCCTGAAGTCCTTGGCACCCTCAGCTGTAAGACCGACACAGCATCCACAACTGCTTTGCTTGTGGGCAGGGACTCTGCCGTACTCCTTTCTAGGCCCCATAGCAGCTTGTCGCCAGCATTAATTGAAGAAATAAAGACCTGTCTTCTGAACCATATGTCTACACCCGAGGTCTACGTGAACCATAATAAACTCAGCAGCTCTACAGCGAAGTTTGTGTAACACACTAAGCCTGCTCTTGCCCCTGAATTACATGCTTGAGGCACTGCTCCATTTTCCAAGCCTGGAACCTGGAAATCACCATTACTAAGCCTCATAACAAGAGCTCACGTCACTGTCAGTATGTTCACCGGCCACGTGAGCCTCTCAGATGTGTCATCTCGACCTCTGCGTACTGCTGACTACAATCACGCATTTTACGTGTGGGAACTGAGCAGGGAGGCTGTGCCCTCCGCTTGCAAGCTGTATCCTCAACATGCTGCAGGTCTCCCAGGGCTTTGTTCAAATGCCACCTGAGCAGTGAGACTTTCCCCAATGACCTTGTACTAGCCTACTTTGTACTCCCTCTCTGCTATGCAGGGATACCAATGGAAACATGACATATTGTCCTTACTGACTCTGTCTCTCAAACAGAATCAAATTCCCGTGAAAGCAGTTTTTGAATTTTCAGTTTATTGCCCAGGTCTCCAGGTCCCAGGTCAAAAAACACTGGGACTATAACCAGCACTCAAACACCACGGAAAAACCTGCAGCCACGCCATCAGCCCATGTGCAAAGGCCGGGTGGGGAGTGCGACTTCCACCCTTGCAGGACGGCAACACTGCACCCACAATGTTCCCAGGCCAGGTGGGGGCCAAGTAGGGAGCAGTGCTCCCTTCCCTACATGGTGAGGAGGCTCCGGGCTCAGCATCAGGAGACCACAGGGGCTGGACCTCATTCCCATCAGCAGTTAGTTGGTGGGAGGGGCTGACGTGCTGGTCCCACCGCTGTTGACGCAGTGTAACAGGAGGCGGTTGAAACAGAAGGCTCAGATAGGATCCAGAAACTCTGAACATGATATTCAGAAGGTTCAAATTTCAACAGAAAATCACTCATCACTCCAAGAACCAGGAAGACCTCAAACTGACAGACACCAACACTGCCGGTACAGATGCTGAAACCATCTGACAGAGCTTTAAAAGCAGCATCACAAAAATGCAGCAACGAGCAATTACAGATGTGCTTGAAATAAATG
The DNA here is from genome assembly GCF_036562045.2 of Rhinolophus sinicus. NCBI lineage: Eukaryota > Metazoa > Chordata > Mammalia > Chiroptera > Rhinolophidae > Rhinolophus > Rhinolophus sinicus. The sequence goes on from NC_133752.1 coordinate 200,814,051, forward strand.
AAAATGTAGAAAGTCCCAGCAATGGATTATTTTTCAGCACAGAAATAGAAGACATAAAGGACCCAAAGGATACGTCAGAAAAATTTGAAAAATACAAGAACCAAAATGAAAAACTCACTGAATAGGCTCATAGCACGATGGAAAGAACAGAGGAAGAATCACTGCACTTTCAAACAGAACAAAAGAAATTACCAATATGTACATTAGTAAGCAAATGGACTGGGAAGAATAAATAGAGCCTCAGGGAACTATGGGAATATATGATGACATGAATGTGAAGAAGCTGAACAAAAGTCAAGAAGCTGAACAAAAGTCAAGCAGGAGAAACCCAAAGAAATCCACACCAGGACACAGCATCATAAAACTCCTGACGCCTAAAGACAAAGAAAAAAACCTTGCAAGCACGGAGACATGACATTGCACCATCCAAACGGCACAGGATTTCTAGGCATGAGTGGCACAGCCTTCTCAAGTGCTGGAAAAAGAGAACTGTCAATGCCGAGCCCCACATGGTGACAATACCCCTCAGGAGTGAAGTGGAGTCAAGAAGTTCCCACACGAAGAGAACGAAGGAGGAGTCCTGGAGCGTCAGGAATGAAGAAGGAAAAATGTGGGTAAGCACGGTACACTTTTTTCTCTCCTTGAATTTTCAAAATTATATATTTGAAAATTAAAGTCAAAGTTACAGCACTGTATGTATGATGGAGTTCACAATGTATGCAGAGGAAAATTTGAAAACAAAGTGACCTAAAGGAAAACTGTTTATACATCAGTCTAACAGGTAGACTGAAAGGTATGTATATGTAATATAGTATCTAGAAGAACCACCATAAAAGCTAGAGTCTCTTAACAAAACATACTCACCGTATGAAATAGTTACAAAATGAAATAGTTACAAAAAGAAAACTGATGTCTATACAAAACCCACACACACATGTTTATAGCAGCTTTATGTGTAACAGCCAAAACCCAGAAACAACCAAAATGTCACTTAATGGGTGACTGTAAGTTTGGAAAAAGCAAAATGTGGCACAGCTATTCCACGGACTATTACTCAGCAATGAAAAGGAACAAACTATTACTATACCAAACATCTTAATGGATCTTAAAGGTATGATGCTGAGTAGAAAAGGCTACATACTATATGACTCCATTTATACAATGTTGCCAAGATGACATAATTGTAGAGGTGGAGACTACACTAGTGGTCCCAGGAGTTAGGCATGGTGGGGGATGAGGTGAGGTGGGTGTTACTACAGATGACTCTGCAGTGATGGAATACTGTTGTATCTCGATGGTAGAGATTAGTCGTACAAATCTATACGTCATAAAATGACATAGAATTATGTAGTCACTGAACCAACGCCAGCTTTCTGACTTTGACACTGTGCTATAGTTCCCTGAGATTAACCCCTGGGAGACTGCGTGAAGGGCACACAAGCCCTCTCTGTACTCTTTCATTTGAGAATGAAAATAAAGGAAACAGAAAAAAAAGACTGGGAGAAGATATGTGCAATGCCAATAACTGACAAAGAATTAATACACAGAAAATATATATAGCTCTGATAAAACAGAAACAACTTTGTTGAGAGTTTTTTTTTATCATAAATGGATGTTGCATTTTGGCAAATGCTTTTTCTCCATCTACTGGGATGATCAGATGATTTCTACCCTTCATTTTGTTAATGTGGGGGAATCACACTGATTGATTTGTGGATGTTAAGCCATCCTTGCATCCCTGGAATAAATCCCACTTGGTCACGATATATGATCCTTTCAATGTATCATTGAATTCATTTTGCTAGTATTTTGTTGAGGACTTCTGCATCTATCTTCATCAGGCTATTGGCCTGTAATTTTCTTTCCTTGTGGTGTCCTCCTTGTCTGGTGTTGGTATCAAGGTAATGCTGGCTTTGTAAAATGAGTTTGGAATTGTTCCCTCCTCTTCTAGTTTTTGCAAGAGTTTGAGAAGGATTGGCATTAATCCGAGAGCTTGGGACATGGGCATGCTGTGTATTTTCTGCTTGTAAATTCCCCCTAGTTAAATATAGTTTATATTTAGACCACATGGCCATAGTGAGTTGTGTGTTTTTGCCTCTTCGCACAATGACGGACAGTTATTAAGGGGAAAATGAGACCCCAAAGGCCTAGTTAGACAGCTGTCGAAGAAAAAAGGCAATGCGTCTGGACCTAACTACTTAAGGAAGGAATCAGAAAAGGCCATGTGTTGTTATTAAGCAGAAAGAACATCTGGGATCAAGGAACTCTGTAAGAAGAAGAAAGGCCTTGGGGCAGACTAAAGTGACTCCCCAGTGGGAAGATGTCTTCTTGAGCTGCAGAGAGAGAAGCCATAGGAAGAGCATGGATCCCTCTCATAACTGGGCCAGCCCTACCCGTGGTGCAGAAAACGTGAAGCAAAAGCATGGAGGACTGGCTGAGTATTCCGGTGGCTTGGTTACAGGGGGGCCTCAGGAAGGGGCTCTCTTCTACCACCCAGAACAGGGTCTGACCTGGGGGTGCTCAGCACTGGCTGAGTGAGTGTCCAGTGAAGGGCACCCAGTGAGGACGATCAGGAGACGGCCAGGCCACTGTTAAGGGAGAGCACGTCCTTGCACTACATCTAGCGAGGAAGGTGGCACATGCAGGGGCCAAGGAAAAGCCCTGCCCGGGAGGCAGTGCCCAGGTCTGAGGACGACGCTCGCACCTGCAGTGGTGGAGCTATGTCCCCAGAGCCCACCCTCCACAGAGGCCCATGGAGCCAGAAACAGAGGTCCAAAGAGGCAACAGGTCAGGAAGCATGAAGGTGTCACACAACAAAGAGGGGCCTCAAAGTGGGCCCAGTGGCTGGGGCTGCCGCACCATGCGAGGCAGTGGCATCACCTCAAAGCCCCTGTGCAGAGCTGAGGCCGGGCACACGGGTGCTGTCCAAGGATGAATACACGTTAACTAACCTCTTCACAGTCTCCTCCATACTGCGCTGAGACGTGCAAGGTGGCGATGGTGAAAACTGGCACAGAATTCCTGAGCCCCACTGACAGAGAACCAGGATATTCTCGCCTGCCTGCCTTCCCTCCTGTGCCCTGTGTGCCCGTCAGAGCCTCTGTCTCTGGGACAGTATTTTGCCAGAGATGCAGTTCGGTGCTGGGGCCTGGACTGAGCTGCCCAAGTTGTGCCTGCAGAGGCCAATGCAGTGGGGACCTCTGACGTCCTCTTAACTGCCTGTTATTCTTTTAAGTGAGGCTCACAAGAGACTGGCGTTGGATCTGGGGGCTGGGTAGCACTGAGTGTGCAGACCAACCACCCCGGGTCTCCCAGCAAGCTCGCTCTCCCGGGCTATTGTTCCTGCGCTCTGCTGTGAACTGGGGTGGGAAAGGGGGTGTTACCTACGCATAATCTCCGCAAGCCACCACAGCTGCCCTCAGTGTCACTGTCTAGGCCTGTTGCTGACAATAGGCAGCGCACTGTGAAATACTAGAGCTGCAGTGTGCGCGTCTGGGGTGGGGCAGACAGGGAACGTGAATTCATGAAGACGGCCTGAAAACCAGCAAAGCCTCTGGAGGATTATTCACAGCTATGTGAAAGATAAGGTAGGAAACACTGTGGACCTGGGGCTCCGGGAGATAAGACTAAACCTGACACCTGCTCGGGGCAAGTCTGCCCTGATCCTGTGAAGTGTGGCTTCACCATCCCAAGGAAGGTGAGAAACAGGGTCACTCCTCCTGAGACAAGCTGCCAGCTCTCCAGGTGTGGAGTTCCACACCTTTGCACATAGGTGCTGATGTCAGGCAAAAGAATAAGCCAATCTATCTGCTCAGTACAGTCAGTCATCATTTCTACCCTCTCTTCTCAATCGCAGGGAGTCCCTCCAAGAAAAAGCATCTTCACCTTCCTTCAATCTGTCCATGGTTATGCCTGTCGCAGCTCTCACACCTGCTCTCTACTCCCACTGCCTCCTCCTTACTCTCTCAGCCCACAGACTATATACAGGAAGACCAGTTCTCACCTCCTCACCCTGGGCTGCTTCAATAGTCGCTGGGGTGACCCACACCACACCTTCTGCCAGGACTCATGGAAAAAGCTCAACTTCCTCAGTCCTTATGACTTGCCTCCCCAATGCCGCACACACACACAGCTGCTGATTAGATCCCCCGTTTCTCCAGCGTACACTTGGTGTCCAGTACAACCGCTCTCTCACCACTCCCACAGAAGCCACGCTCCCGGTGCCTCTGGAGGACGTTGCTAGGGACCCAGGCCCACTGTGAGCCTGGCCTTCCTTCTGTCATGTCCCCACGTACTTGGACTTGCCCACAGCGCTGTCCCCCAGGCATATGATCTTCACACTGTCATCAGCATCATATTTCTTTTGGTCCAGCTCACAGGGTTTGGCTCTGTCCTCGGCCATTGGCTCCTGGCTGCAACAAGGGGCTCAATTCAGGGGACGGGATCTTGTCACTGTCTGGGAAGACCAAGAACAGGCTGTTGTTAAAGAGGTGAGATTTCCCCTCAACCAACTTTGTTTCCTCCTCTTCCTCAACAGGGCAGACAATGAGCGGACGAGACAGGGGCCCACGGACACACTTACCTCCTTCTCTCCTCCCCTCTACCTTGCCACCACATGCTGAACCGTGGGGTACACTTGTCCCCCACCAAGATCCTCTTAGGGTGCTTTGCTCTGCATCATAGCACTACAGCTGTGCTCAGGGCCACACCTCCCAACTTACCCTGACAAACAGTATTGTAAAGCCACGTTAAAACTACAAATTTTACACACAAAGTTTTCTCACTTGTAAAACAGGGACAAAAAACAGTGCCCATGTCACATGATCAATGTGAGATACTGTCTGGCAAAGAGACCCTTCTCTGTAGTGTGAGCTCTCGTCGCTGAATGATGACCACACAGTCAAAGGTGCCTGACCTGTATTCCGGATCCTGTCTCATGCCTCGCACCTCCTTTTCAACTTTCTACCCCACTGCAACCAGTAGCTGCCTCTTCCTCGCTCAATGCGGGCACTCGCTAATCCCGACTCTGTAGGGTTATTTCAACCTTTCCCTGTTTCAAGTGTCTCCTAAATGCTGAGGCCAGAGCTGTCCCCCCCTCCCGCGATCGCTTCTCTCAGTGCCAGACTCAGAGGTGCAGCTAACTGCCTCCCAGATGTGGACGGCAGACTAGCCACACAGGCACGGACAACACGTGAAAGCACCTACCCACCTCCTCACACACCCCATCTACACAGGACGTCAGCAGACACCCCGTGCCGGCCTCGGGGTAACTTCATCGGCAGCTGCTCCGCCACCCTCACTGCCAGAGACAACTCCTCGGACACGACTGAGAATGGACCACAGTCCAGACTCAGCTAACGAGGCCCAGAAATGGCGCGACAAGGCAGCCGCAGTACTAGCGCTTCATGAGCACTCACCGCGCCCGGTGAGCACGACGAGGGCTGTCGCCTCCACCTCCGCCCTGTGGCCGAAGCGACCTGTTGGAAAGACCTTCAAAGGTTTGTCGCTGTTCTCACGGTCCAGTGGGCAAACTCTCTGTCACTCAGCAAACATCCTGGGGGCCCCGCGCACGTCTGGGAACCACCTCCCCACCGTGCCCGCCAAGGACGGCCAGGGAGCGGCGGACCCACAGGCTGGACCACGACCGGGCGGCCCCGGGCGACGGATGCAGACCAGCCAGGCCGCGGGGCGCCCCGCGCGTGGCCAGCCGCCCCCCGGGCTCCGCACCGCCCTCGGACCGCGTCCCATCCCGGATCCCGCCTCATCGCGGGCCCCACGCGCCAGCCCGAGCTCACGCGGCGCCACCCTCCGCGGCCGACTCGCCCCGCGTCCCCGCAGCTGCTACGCAACCGCACGAGGACCCCGACGGAGCTGCCCTGCGAGGGCCTGAAGGACCCCGGCGGCGCGGGCTGGCTCCGGCGGTGCCTGGCGGGAGTCCCTCGGGGACGGTGCGCCCGGCCTGCGCCGGCCTGAGGCTGCGGAGAGGCGGGAGCCTGGGGTGGGCGTGGGTCGGGACCGAGTCGGGGTTCACGCGGCCACAGGCATCGGGAGTGACCGGCAGCCTCGGGCGTCGGGGTCTGGGGCGCAGGCGCGGGGGCCGGGTGGCGGGGCGTCGGGCTTGGCCGCTGCCCTCGGGAGCGTGGTGAGGTCGGGCGTCACGTGTGGGAGGCATAAGAACTGGCGATTCTAAAGTTTCGAACTGTGATGGGGTGATGTGAGCAAATGTCTCACCTGTAGGCATTTGTTCTCTACCTGTTGGCTGAGCGAGAATTAGCAGGGACCCCCCCCCCACACACACACACCTCTGCGCCGCGCGGCCCGGAGCGCTGGCTCAGGTGCATTCGTTGATTCAATCAACAGGTACCTGCTGAGAGCAGGAGTGTGCCGGGCTGGCCGTTCCTCCTCGGGACTGAGGCTACACAGCCGCGAGCAAATCAGAGCTGCCTTCTTGGAGCTGACCTTCCAGGGGGCAGGTGTAAATTAAATGGCTGCACTCCTAGTTGCACAGCAGTCCTTTGAAGAACGTGCTCCAGTCGGGGGGTAAAGTGCAACGGGACTGGGGAGTCCATCGGTCGCGCAAACGCTCACGAGGGGAAAGTCTTGGAACTGAAAGGCTCATGAGGCTGGAGCAAAAGCAAGCTAAGGGGAGAGGGTGTGGGGTCCTGGCCCCCAGGCAGATGAGCTCGTGGGACACCGTGTGCCTGAGAGCGGGCCTGCAGGGCCCGCCAGATTTCACCCACAGGAGGGCTCTTTGTGTTGCTGGCCCTATATAACCTTGCTTATTCTTCACCTGGGTGTGGATCATTACGCCACTGGAGACTCTCCCCTGGTCAGTAAGTCGCAATAACCTATGTCCTGCACTCATCCACCTGGTGTGTTCTTTGGGCTTGGCTTCTCTGGCACAAATCTTGGAACAATTCAGACTCAGTCGGGACAGAGGGGTTCAAGGTGACTCTGGAAAGACACAAGGGCCAAAGCACGCAACACCTCGCAAGTTATGACTGGGTGGGGCTGAGTGAGTGAGTGTGAGTGTGTGTGTGAGTGTGTGTGGCGGGTTGGGGGAGGGTGGGTGGGTGGTTTCTACCCTGAGAGCAAAGAGCTCCTTGAAGGGGTCTATGACTGTAACCAGAGGCCAAAGGAGTCCGGGGCTCGTGCTGCCTGCGCCACTCAGCTAATAGACCAACTGCGGAGAATAAGCAGAATAAGACCGACTGGGTCATAGAATAAGCGTTTATTATCAGAGCACCGGTGGTCTGAGAACGCAGCGGGTTAACACCTCCAAAAACTGCCTTCCCATTCTCAGACTGGCTGGGGGTATTTAAGGGAAAATCAGGGCGTTCTCTCAGAGGCTGCAGGACATCCTGGGATTCTGTTCTCATTTCATGATGCCCTTCGCCCCCCTCCTCCCCACCTCCATCATATCTTGTGGCCTCGTGTCCAAAACGGTGGGGGAGTAACCTGGGAAAATGCTAAGCGATAGAGTTTGTAATTAGCAAGCATCTACAAGGTGATCTTCTAAGATAAGGAGCAGGAACTGGGACCGGGCATCCCTGAGCATTCTGAGTACAGGGGGCTCAGTTGGGCCCTGCTTCATGACTAGATTTGCATTTTTAGGTCCTGTGAGGAGGACTTGCTGCACAAGTGTGGGACTGGGGTGGTGGCAGTGAGAGAGCTTTGGGAGGTAAAGTTGCCAGGAGTTGGTGACAGCTTGGGTATGGAGGTGGGGTCGGAGGGTGTCAAGGGTAGCCCTCGAGATACCTGGCAAATATTCCTCTTGCTCTTGGGTTTCTCAGGGAGAGTGGGTTGGCTGAGCTGTCTGCGTTTTGCTGTGAAACGGTACGAAGCATCCAGGAAGCATTGGCCTGACTTCTTTGTTTGGGCCCGACCCTGCGTTGCTTTTCCTGTGACTGCCAGGCCAGTGTCAGGTGGAGAGAGGGCTGGCTGGCCTCTGTCCTGCTTGTGATCAGACACCTTGTCTGTGTTGGCAGATTTAGAAGGTCACCAGACAGGATCCTGCAAAGCGATTTCAAAAGTCTTTTAGTCCAATTTACAAAAATGCTTTGTTTTTATATCATTTCCACAATCAAAGATGCATAAAATAAGGCTACAGGGGTGCATTTAGTGGAGACTGGAGGAGCGCCGGTGCCAGGCAGTGTTCTAGCACCTTGAGATACCGATGGCTGGGACAGTGCCTCCCCCTGGCGTCGAGTGTCTATGAGCCACGACATTAGGGAGAACAGAGTGTGTAATAGGGTGTGATTTGGGCAGGTGAGGTCCTGACTATCTGTAAGCTTAGGTCAGAGGAGGCTGGTGTCCAGCAAGGATCCAGTCCCTGGCCACTTGCCAGTTCTCGTCCACTAATTTTCCAATTCTGGAACAGATGGGGAGGCACTCAGGATAGAGGCCTTAAGGGGGACAGCAGTCAGTGCAACCTGTGTTAGGTCATCCATGAGTGTGACTTGTAAATCCTCTGGGAGGTGCCAGCCCAGTGGCTCAGGCTGTTGGAGCTCTGTGCTCCTAACTCCGAAGGCTGCCGGTTCGATTCCCACATGGGCCATTGGGCTCTCAACCACAAGGTTGTCGGTTCGACTCCCTCAAGAGATGGTGGGTTGTGCCCCCTGGAACTAACAACGGCAACTGGACCTGGAGTTGAGCTGTACCTTCCACAACTAAGACTGAAAGGACAACAAGTTGACTTGGGAAAAAGTTCTGGATGTACACACTGTTCCCCAATAAAGTCCTGTTCCCCTTCCCTAATAAAATCTTTTAAAAATATAAATAAATAAATAAATAAATAAATAAATAAATAAATAAATAAATCCTCTGGGAAACCAGGATGTTAAAGAGAAAGCAGTACTGGTGGGAATGGGCAGGGCTTCAACCTGAGTTTCCCTTGAATGGGTGACTCCCTTGGAGGCTCACAGTCCCACAAACCAGAATATGTAGCCCACAGGGCAATTCAGCCCCTCTACCACTCTCTCCTCCATGTGCCTAACTGGGCAATTGAAAAGAATAATGTCCCCCGTCAAGCACTTTATGAGAATCAGTGCAGAGAGGCATGTTGGTGTGGAAGGCGATACAGTCCTGAAGTGGGAGGGGTGGGGTGCAGTGTTTGTGGGGTCTCCAGCTCTGTGAGCACAGGAGCAGGAGCCCGGCTCGCCAGGCCCCATTAGCCTGTGCAGGCCTTCACTTTTGTTCTGGAGGTGAGAGCGGGCCCAGCATCACGAGCTTTCAAGTGCCATAAACCCCTTTGGGGACAGTTGCAGAGGCTGTGCCAGCAGCAGTGGGCACTGCTTTCATTATACCCCACACATTTTCATACATTGTGTTTTCATTTTAATTCAGTTCAAGATACTGTAAAGTTTCTCTTGAGATTTCTTTGACCCACGTGTTATTTAGAAGTTTATATTTTAACTTCCAAGTGCCTGGGGTTTTCCAGCCATCTTTCCCTTGTGGATTTCTAGCTTGGTTCCATTGTGTTCTGAGAACACACACTGCGTGGTTTCTATTCTTTTAAATGCCTCAGGAGTGTTTGTGGCCCAGAATGTGGTCTGTCTGGGTGAATGTCCCTTGCGACCTTGAGAAGAATGTGGGTTCCGCTGTGGCTGGGTGTTTGCCATTCTTTAAAGTTGTGATCTGCGTCAAGTCTGAACAAACACCAGCTTGTGGCTCTCACAGAGCTAACACTGACCTGTGAGCCTCTCACCCGGTTGTGGCCACTGGCTCAGCAGCACCTTGGATGTGTGCTTCCTTGCACATCAGCAGTGGCCCTGGGCACCGTTCTATGGCAGCAGCCTGGGCTCTCAGCCAGGGCGGGGAGCTCTGAGGATGGCAGGGGCCTCTGCTCATGCCCGCTTGCAGTGCCTGATTCTGGCCACGTGTGCCTCTCACTCACAGTAGCCAGTCCAAGCCTATATTTCATCCTCTCACCTACAGGGACACCATGCAGCTTCGGCATGGAGTTGCAGCGTACCACGTCCCCGCAGCCTCACTTGATGGGAGTTTGGCCTCACGTACACCTGCCACATCCCCGACTCCTCACAGAAGCAGGTTTGGCATTTGTGTGCTGGCCGCTGTTGGGGCAGAGATCCAGAGCCCCCAGTGAGCTGTCTTCCCAGTTGTGTTTCTGGTCCAGTGGCCATCGCAGCTGGCATGGCCTGCGGACTTAGTGCACACGCCCGGGACTGAGGGAGTGGGCGGGCAGAGGCCCACCGGGCAAGGCTTCCACACCTGGCAGTGGGTGCCTCCTGCCTCTGCCCTGCCTGTGGAATGAGAACGCCTCTTCTGTCTTCCCTTTTCTACAAACTGCCTTCAGCTGGTCATAAGATTGTAGCCTTTGTCCCTGATGTCAGCAGGCAGAAGAGCTGTGTTTACCCTGGCCCTGAGTGCTGTGGCCCAGAGGGAGGTGTGCTCTGTGCTGCGGCCTGGAGGCCTGGGACCAGCCCAGTGCAGGCCTGTCAGTCTGTGGAGACCTGGCTTCTCAGCACTGTCGGGACCCAGGGGCACCTGGGCTATGCGGCGTCTCGGCAGCAGCCCTTCTGGAGCCAGCAGCTCAGTGGTGCCATCTCCTGTTGTCCGGGATGCTCTTGGGTGGCTCAGAGTAACGCAGCTGGAGGTCGTCACCTGTTTGGTTCTCTTTGTTGAGGAGTCTCTGTGGTTCTTCCAGGTAGAGTGAGCCACTTGATCTCAGACTTCCGACACTTAGGGCTGGATTATTTTCTTGTGGTGGGGACTGTCCTGTGCACAGCAAGCATCCCTGGTCTCTGTGTACTAGATGCCACCAACTTCCCTGCCCCCTCCCCAGCTGTGACAACTAAAATTGTCTTCAGGGATTGCCAAATGTCCCCAGGGCAGGGGGCAAAATTTCCCCCGGTTGAGAGCCACTGGTGTGAAGGAAATGTCTAGGGTTCCAGAGGGTCTCCCCACATCTGCACCTGCACCCACCCTCACCTCGTTCCTGTCACAACATGCGAAGGGCTGTGCTTCACGTCCACATGCACCCTGGGTCCCACCTCCCGCTCTTCTCTGGGACCTGCTTTGTTGGTCATCTTGTTTGTAATGTGTCCTGACTCCTTTACCAAGTTCATCCCCTTTGAATGTAAACATGTTTTGGTATTGCCCATCTTTTAAAATCCTTTTAACCTCCCCTCCTTCTTTTCGTGTCTGAGCCTCTGTCCCCACATGCTCACGCCCACTCATCTGTAGCCCCCTGCAACCTGCCTGAACGCTCCCCGCTCCCCCCAATCCCCCAGAAATTGCACTTGCCAAAGTCTCCAGGGACCCCACTGGTACCAGACTCTCAGCAGCATTCACTGTCTTCTTTTGATACCATGTCCATTTGGTTCTTGCTTTTCTGGCTCTTTCATTAGTTTTTTCAAATGTTTGTTTTAGTATCTTCTATATTTATGGCACGGTGATGATCACGGGGAGTTACAGATATGATGAAGACATGGTTTGGGTCCCCAAATTGCTTATTATGAAGTTGGTAGACAGGCAGATGAAATGTAAGCAGAAATGGATAATTGTGTGATAGAAGTTTAGAGCCCTTTAAGAGAACACAGGAGAGAAAGTTTTACTTTGGCTGAGAGATGATAGTGAGGTGACAGATGGGATGAGAAAGCTTTATGGAGGAGGTGGCATTGGAACTAAGTCTCAATGTCAGAGTGTTAATTAGGGTGGTAAGGTCAAGGGAGGGTCCCTGATATCTCACCTTCCAGTGTGGACAATTAGAAATTTTGTTCATTTTCAAGTTTATATGGGGCCCTCAGTCTGTGTCTGAAACGTCCAGACATGGACTTATAAAATACTGCACTTAATCAAGGGAATAAAACACTTGTGTGAAAATTTGGAACAGAATAGGAAACTATAAAAAATAACTAAATGGAAATTTTAGAGCTGAAAAATCTATCATTGAAATGCACAATAACTGAAAATAAGTTAGTGGATGGGTTTAACATCAGCTTAGACCTAGCTGTAGAATAAATAAAATGCATCGTAAGTCAGAAGAATATATCCAGGATGAAGCATGGAGAGACAAAGGTGTCAATAATACAGAAGAAAGAGTCAGGCAGATCAAACACAAGATAGAAAAGTTCTAACACGCATTTATGAAGTAAATGGGCAAAAAAGCAATATTTGAAGAGATAATAGTGAGATCTCCCCCCAAAGACATACAGGATGTAGGATCCCAAGCAGAAAAAAAAAGGACAAGACATCGACACAAATCATAATAAATTTGTTGAACTCCAAAACAAATGAGGTGTTAAAAACAGCAAAAGAAAAAGACAAATCATTAAATGAGCCAGACTGATGACAGCTGTCTTGTTGGTAGAAATAATAAGACAGGTTACCATGAAATGCTGTCTTGGAAGAGCTGAAAAATTCTCGGAAGCAAAGTGGAGAACCTTGAATCTAGAGATTCTATGGCCCAGTGCGAGGAGCTGTGGATACAGTGCAGCTGGTTCACTGTGACTGTGGTAATGGAGGTGTACAGTGGGGTCAGGCTCCGTGGCGCAGTGAAGGCAGGGCTGCTCTCAGGGCTGTGAGGGCCAGGGAGGACGGCGTTTCTGAGTTAGTAGTTACAGTAAGATGGTGCTTAGGACTAGGTTTAGGGTTAGTTTTAGAGGTTAGACTTACGGGTGACAGATTACGGTTTAGAGCTGAGCGTTGGGTGTTTGTGGTTAGGGTCATGGGGTAGGGTGAGTGTGAAGGTTAGGGGTCAGGTTTACCGTTAAGTTTTAATTCAGGGTGAGAGGCTATAAAGTTAGGGTTAGCTCTAGGGGCGGGGGTGGGGCTGAATGGTAGGGGTGGAGTTAGGGTTTAGGGTTTGTGTTTGGGGGTTAGGGTCAGGTGTCAAGGGTTAGGGTTAGGATTAGACTTAGTGTTAGGCCCTGTGAGGAGAAGTGAATAAAAGTGAGGATAAACGCACAAAGGTGGGGAAAAGGTCACGTGGGTGCTCAGCAGGGAGGGCGGCCTCAGTGCCCAGGAGGAGCTGGGTGTGAGCAGAACCTCGCGCCAGTCAGTCACCTCACAGCGAGGCGGGGTCTCTGCGAGCGCCCTGATGCTTCGCAGACCCTGGTCGGGGAGGACCTCAGGGCTGCGTGCAGCACGTTCTGGGTGGGTATGGAACCGGTGTTCCCAGGAGAACTTCACTTTCCTGTCCTTTCTGACGTGCACGACACCTGCACTGTTAACAGAAACCTGTCTCTATCCCGTCACCGGGTTTCCCTGCTGCCTTCTTTACCACGTTTGCCACCACATGTGCAGTGCTTCGGACAGTCTGCCCCAAACGGGCAGTCTCCCACAGAACGGCCCCAAAGCCCGGGATGAGAACGTGAGCGTGATCTGAGGGTCATAATCCACCTCAGGCCCATCTCCCCTCACACCTGTCCCACTGTGCGAAACGCCTTTTTCCAGTTGGATCCAGTTTTGCTGGAACTGCCCCTGAGACTGACCCTCATTTTCACACTTTGATGGCTTTAAAGGCACAGATGACTCCAGCCTGGGCCTGCATTCCTGCAGGAACACCCAGGCCTGATGCTGAGCTCTCCTCAGAGCAGCCCACAAGGAGGAATCTATGCATCCACAGCTTTATCCACTTTCTGTCTCTGGATTTGTCTGTTCTGGACATTTTACATGCATGGAATCATATACTACGTGTCCTTGTGTGACAGGCTTCTCTCACTGAGCACCGTGTTGTCAGCGGCCACTTATCTGGCAGCTGCATCAGAGCTTTGCTCTGTTTTACGGCTGCAGAATATTTCAGTGTGTGGATGCACCGCTCATCCCTCGATGGACACGGCTGCTCCCACCGTTTGGCTGGTGGGAATCATCTGCTGTGGACGTGGGTGTGTACATCTCTGTCCGAGTCCTGCTCTCAGCTTTGTGGGGTGTTCATACAGAGGTGGGGTTGCTGGATCACGTGGACATCTCACATTTAATGTTTGATGAACCATCTTTTCTACAGCAGCCGCACCATTTCACATTCCTCGCTCCTTTTTGTGACGGAATGTTAGTGCTTTTACGGGTGTCCTACATTCTGTGTGTTAGTGCGTCCTTGGCTTGACATCGGGGGTGTTGCCACCTTTCTGCTGTGGCGATGCTGCTGTGACAGCCACACACAGATCTTTGTTAGAACACTTGTTGTCAATTCTGGGTATATAATTGTGCGTATATAATTTGGAGTGTAATGGAGCTAAAAGGTAGCTACACTTTTAACTTTTTGAAGATACTTTAAACTATTTTTCACAGAGGCTGCAATATTTTACGTTCCTACCAACAGAGTAAGAAGATTCCCATTTTTCCACACATGAGTGTAAACGTAGCCTCCATTTCGTCATTACAGCCTCATGTGGGACAAAGACACCATCGCGAGTTTTCTTTCCCGTTTCAATAATGGTTAGTGTTGCATCTCCTCAGGTGATTGCTGGCATTTGTATGTCTTCTTTGGACAAGTGTCTATTCAAGTCCTTCACCCTATGTTTATTTATGTATTTATTTATTATTAGTTTCAGGTGTATAAAAAAACATAGTGATTAGACATTACACTCCTCACAAAATGATCACCCCAATAAGTCTATTACCCCTCTGACACCGTACACAGCTATTACAATACCATTGACTATATTTCTTATGCTGTACTTTATGTCCCATGACTATGTTTTTTAAAAATTATAGTTCACATTCGATATTATTTTATATTAATTTCAGGTGTGCAGCGCAGTGGTTAGACATTTATGTGAGTTATGAAGTGATGCCCCAATAGGTCTACCGCCCTTCTGACACCACACATGGTCTTTACAACATAAAAGTTCCCTGGATTTGTGTGGCGTCCTTGTGCAAGGCCGGGCTGATCTGCTCGGCACCGTTCCCATGTTAGTGTCTGTGCTGCCAAAGTGAGTGCCCTGTGCTCCTTTTAAAATTGCGTTGTGTGTCTTCCTGTTGCTCAGCTGTATAAATAATTCATATATTAGGACTAAAGTTAGGGGATAGGAATTAGGGATTAGGGGTCAGGATCAGGGTTAGAGGGTCAGGGTTTAGGGTTTAAGGGTCAGTGTCAAGGGTCTAGGGGTCCTGGGTTAGGGTTATTAGGATTTGAGGTTAGAAGTTAGGGGGTTAGGGTGAGGGTTACTTCAGCATTAGGTTTAAGCCTCACTGGCCCACTTCTCCTTCCCCTTGTCATCTCTCTCAGACTTCTATGAAGGGCAGGACTTACCTAGGACCACACATGAGTCAGGGGTTGAGTGGGCCACTGGTTCTCTGCCCCAGTCCTGGGCTCTGTTAGAAGACTGAAATGGTGCTCTGGGCACTGTGTCAAGTCCTACCCAACCTCAGGCCAGGGTTGTGCAGGGCCTGAGTCACGCACAGGCAGTTTCCACCTGCCCTCCCACTGGGGAAGGGGTGGTGCCAGCCCCACTGTGCCTGGGCAGCGCCAGGTTCCAGCTCAGCCCTGACACATGATGGAACTCAGTAGATACGTGTAGATTTATACAGGACTGGGTGCAATGACCTGCCAGCCCCCAGGTACTGAGGGCTGGTGGGCCCTCTTGGTACTGGCCGGGTCCTTCGTCCCTTCCAATTGCGCAGCAAGAGACAGTCATGTCTCAGGAAGACTGGCCCCAAGCCTCTGACCATCCAGGGAGGCATCTGTAGTCCAGCTCAGGACAGCCGGGCCCTGTCGAGCCCCCAGGGATAGTTACTGAGCTGACCATGGTGCTGGGCAATTGAACAGCTACCTGGGCAGTGTAGACAGCCCCTTGAGATGTTTCAATTGCCAACACCATGTGGTGAGACAAGCACCTCCTCCCTCACAGCCTCAGCCTCCAAGAGAGGTGAGAACCCTGCAACCATTAAACGTGGCCCTGGCCACAACAGCCACACAACAGCCCGTGGCCCTGCAATCCTTTGGCCCTTCGGTGTTAACAAGCCTCTGACGTTCACACTCAGTGAGGATCACAGATGTGGGTCCAGCTGCGTCTCCCAGTGGACAGTCGCACACTGAGGTCAATGAGAGTGTGAGAACCGGGACCTGCCAGGCCCAATCCCACCCTTAAACTTGCCTCTCGCAAGCACTGATTTATTTCTGCCATCACAAAGTATTAATTTGTTTTACTTCAGTAAGTGTGTCCAGTCCCTTGCAATCAACAAAGTCCTGGCTGACACAGCAGAATCAATAACCCCTGAGACTCCCTCTGCAGGGTGTCCTCACTGGGCGGGGCACATGGGGGGGGGCATGAGGATACCGGGTGGGGTCAGACCTTCGGGGACCTGCAGACCAGCTCTGTCCCTGTTCCTTCCCTGTCTCAGGAGAGGGAACCCCAGGACAAGAGGAGAACCAGCAGGGGAAGAGGTTCTGACGGATGGCTAATTGCCCTGTTTGTGTTTTCTGTATTTTAGGGTCTGTTTTGTTAATGTGGATATTGACCAGGAAATCACCCATTTCCTCTACATTTACAGTTTGATGCAATATGTTTCTCTTAATTGACTTTTAATTTTTCCTCCCTTTATAGTTTTTTACAGAATTATTACAATTAATGAACAAATGTCAATGCATTATTATTCAGTAAAGTCTGTATTTTATTCAGGTTCCCACATTCAGTTTCAGTCTCAGTGCTGGTGCCTCTTTCTGTTTAAACCCACACCTGTCATCCAACCAGACAGGTTAATGTTAACAGCTGGGGTACCTGGTGACCATATTGGGGTGTTATGATAGAAAATGAGACCAGGAGAAGAACATGAGGCGTGATAAAGTCTCAACACTGTGCTGATGATACAGACTTTATTCTCTATTCCGGGGAGAAACTGTTGGTACTGTTCTGCACAGCAAATGACAGGATTAGATCCTTAACTTGGAAAGATCTAGCTGGTCACAGCGTGGAGGTTGCACTGGACGAGAGAAGCACGGGAAGCAGAGAGACCAGTGACAAGACTGGTGAGAGGCGCCCTGGCCTGAGCTGAGGCGGGGGCCATGAGTTTGGAGAGGAGCGGGATTGTGAAGACCAGAGAGGAGCTGTGGTGAGCGCTGCTCCGAGGATGAAGCTGGCCCACAGCCAGAGTCAGCACTCAGGGGCTGTGGCTGTGTGGATACCAACAGGAGAGCTCATTCTGCCACCAGGAGACTATCTGCTAAACTCTTGATCCTTCCAGCCCTTGGAGGTAGAGAAAGGACTGGGAAGGGAAAAGGGAGGGGGAGTGAGGGCCCATCACGTGTGTGGCAGGAGCTGACCTGCCTCACCTCACTGATCTCACAGCCACCTGAGAGGGAGCGGTTATCCCCACCTGACAGGTGAGGAGACGGACTTTCCATGTCTTTGCCTGAAGTCACACAGCTAGTACTTGGAGGAGACCTCGGAAGCCAGCTCTGCACCTGTGTGAGGCTCAGGCGCCCCTCCATAAGGAAAGTGTCACCCCAGACTCCATTCTGAGCAGCCAGGAAGCTCCTGTCATTTGTGACCTCAGAGGAAGGGAAGATGGGGAGAAGCAGACCGGTGCTCGGGGCTGAGGAGGAAGAGATTTTCAAACGCCCGAGCACAGGACTCCCCCATCGCATAGCTGAGGGGGAGTCGTTGTCATAGGATCTGGTGCTGCTCATGCTCCTGGGAAGGGCCAGGCCACCACCTCACTCCCCACCTGTCCCTGTCCCCAGCTGCCTGCCCTGGTTCCACCCCAAAACCAGCCTGGGTGAGTGCCTGGCACGCTGCACCATTATCTTATGTGCAGATTTTACTCAGTGGAATAACCAGGGTTCCACCCAACACTGCAAGGTCTGTTTGGATCACTCTCTCCAGCATCTCCTGTGTGCACGCCCTAAGGGCCCATTTCGGCCTCCATCCTGGACTCAGGACTGTGTTAGAATCAGCCTCCCGTTGAAGTACCATGTGAACTGGAGATACAAATCGTCTCTGCTTTATCTGGAAACGGAGCAGTGGGTGAGATCACGCCTTGAAGGGCCTGAAACAGGGTTTATCTCAGTGAGCTTAATCCCAGGGACTAGGTTCTCATTGTAACGAAGAGTAAGGAAACGCCTTCTCTGCTGCCATCTAGTGTGAGTTTTAAGAATAACAACTGTTTCTATGTCACCTGAAAAAGGTATTGTCTGCTGCCATCTCATGTGTATTTAGGGAATAACACCTGAGTGGAGGTCAGTAAAAGCTCTTCATTCCAAAAGCTTCTGAGCCAATGTGTCAGACCCAGGGCTGTGCCCCAGGTGCAGTCATCTGTGCCCTGGAAGCTGCCCGCTGGAATGTGGAGTCCTAGAGGTGAAAGTCAGCACAGGGCTTGGCACACCTGAATTGTACCTGCCTACCTGTCTCTTACCTATGCTGCCTTATGCCACCCACCTCTCCTGGCTCCCTACCATCCCCAGGGCTATTTTTGAATTAATAGTGCGCCTAGACAGCCTCTGTAAGTCGCCACATCTGGGGGAGTGGGGTGCAAACCAAAGACTTATTTTGCATGTAAAAGAGGCAGCCCAGGAGGTCAACCACAAAAGGAGGCCAGCTCTGAGACCTGAAAGCTTGGGTATGGAAAGACCACAGGGAGGCCTGCAGGGGCCAGCCCCCAGGGAGAGCTGGGGAGGCAGCCTGTGGTGGGATCCCAGGCACTGGCCTGTGTGCTGGGGCTGAAGGGGCCTTGAGGCCTTCACACCTGGTGCAGCATTTTCAGGGGGAGCTGAACACCAGGCTCCTTGGGCAGCTTTGCTGGAACAGCCGACCCCC
Organism: Rhinolophus sinicus; assembly: GCF_036562045.2. Taxonomy (NCBI): domain Eukaryota; kingdom Metazoa; phylum Chordata; class Mammalia; order Chiroptera; family Rhinolophidae; genus Rhinolophus; species Rhinolophus sinicus. The sequence continues at coordinate 200,832,767 of NC_133752.1, forward strand.
TGCACAGCTATGGTAGCTGGACCTGTCCTCAGCTTTCCCTGACATAAGGGGTCTTGTCCAAGGCTGGGTTCACCCTCAGGTGCAGAGGGCTGGCCTGGTGTGGGAACTCCAGTCCTGGGGAGCCTAAAGGCTTATGTGGAAGACCTGGGAACACAAGAGTCCGCCAAGGACACCCCAAGAGATCCCAAACCCATAGGCCATGCACACAGTCAGCGACCTTGGTCTGGTATCAGCTCAGCACCCCACACCCCACATTCTTTGTCTATTTCTGTCCCTGTCTGACCTTCTCCTTCAGTCTCTGTCAACATCTGTCTTTGTCTGACTAGGTTCAAGATATTCATAAAACATGCTTGACGATGAGAAAACATTCAGCCTAAGAGAAAGCCTATAAAGAGTTCATTTGTGCAAAACCAATACCAATTGCTGGGAAGCAAAATCTCAATGGAGTGAAAAAAATGCTCCACAAAATGGCAGTTTGCAGCTTATTTTATACATAGAATCAAAGGAGGAGGGTTACATGAAACCCATTGGTGGTAGATTAATGGGCAGGGAGAAAGCAAAGCAGGGAAATCTCTGTGATTGAAGTAAATTGGGGAGACAGGTACATCTTCCACACAGGTGGGTACAGGATACTTAATACTTCACTTTTCACAGCACATAGAGATGGTCATCCGGACAAGAGTAATAATGAGGGGTGTACAGCTTCCTGCTCTGGTGGTGGGGGCGGGGAAGGGAGGGATTACTGACCTTCCAAAGGGTGTGTTATCTTAGATGTAAAAAGACAACAGTCAGGTTCACTTAAGGTAAAGACTGACCTTTGCCAAAGCAGCTGCCGGCCAAGGACGTGACTTCCCGCCACGGCCACCTTAGTTAGGAACGTTTATGTTCACGCCGTCCTTTCTATGCGGTTATTTTCAGTCTCCTGAGCTTGTCAGGTTTAACCTGTGGCCCCTTTTCCGTCCTCATGCTCTTGTCGTCACCCTGCAGTGACCCTTTCGAGCCCCCAAGAGACCTTACTTCATCCCTAGCTCAGGATGTCTTACCTACCGCTGTTCCCTTTCTGTCTCCCTACCTCTCCTGCACGTGGGGTCCCTGACTCTCCTTTGTGCAGGGTTCCCATATGTATGTATTAAATCTGCTCATTTCCTCTTGCTAATCTGTTTCTTGTCTATTTGATTATTACAGCAGTCAGAAGCCGGGGGTAGAGGAAAGCCTTCCTCCCCCACATAAGCAAGTAATCAGATATTTAATAAAAGGTGAAATGTGGGAGTGTGTCTACATCACTGGGTCCTGAAATAAGATTCGATAATGTAACTAAACTAAGTTATTCTCAGGACTGAGTGATTAGATCAATAAAATACGTAACAATCTACAAATTTACCTTCTGGATGTGAAACTTTTATTAAAGTTTCAAAGGTGGGAATGAAGAGGACCAAAAGTTTTGCCCTGGGGCAAATTGACTTTAAACTTGTTCTTAGGAAACAAAAGACTCATTTAGAACCTTTGACCCTCCCTCTTTCCTGCCTAAGAGATTCAGATGGAAAGACCAGGTTTAGGGAGGGAACCGTGGCATAAACTCCTTAGCATAAGGCGGGAAGACGCCCAGTGGAGCCTGCTGACCACCAATCCCCCATGTCCCATTCTTTTGTGGGTTGCCTAACAACTATTTACCTTCTGTGAGTGTGCCACTCTTCCTAAATTACCTGCAAAGCCCCCAATCTTACCTCACTGTCCCAGGAATTTTCACGTGTATGTGAATTCCCCATGTGCATATGTTAAAATTCTATTTTATCTCAGTTTGATTCTGTTAATTTTATGATCAGCTCAGCTAGAAGAAGTTGTTATAGGCACAGAGAACAGGGCCAAGGGGAGAGCAGGGAGGAAAGGAAGGAAGATGTGAGGGGAAACAAAGAAAAGAGAGGAGATGAGATCATTTCTAAGAAAGGGTGCAGCTACAGCTAATTGTAATGGATTATAATACTATTAGCATTGCTGGCAGGGAAAAATCTCCACCCTCTGTGTCACCAGGACAGTTCCTACGAGGGAATCCCTCCTCCGCTGGGAAGGAGTGGTCTGCAAATACAGGCCCTGGGAACACCTTGGAAATGCCCTGGGCTCACCTGTGACTCCACCCCTGAATGTTTGTGCCCTTTTTCAAGTATAATCCTAAATTTTCTTTGTTCCAGCACAGTCTGTCTTACTCCTTGGCTTGTCCCCTCTTGCATTTTGTGGATATGTTTTCTTTTAATACTTCCTTGGCCTGCTTGCCTTTGTTCATGAGGCGTTGTTACAACCGACATCCTGGAATGCCCTCCTGTGATGACTGACCTGCTCTCCGATAACACACTTACTAGGTTAGAGCAAAATAAATAATTTTTAAAGCCCCCACAGTGTTGGGGAGCCTGCGAGGAGAATTACTTGCTGGGGCACTGCTATCTCCTGGAAACCGCTGCTGCTGAGAGCTCGGGGACGTCTGTGGCAGAGGTAAGTGGTGTTTTTGTTCACCGTCAGGCTTCCTGGTCTATTTCTGTGGTGTTGGGGAGAATTTAAAAGTGCTGCATGTCCTTTTCCTCTCTTCCACATGTAGATTGGCAGGAAAAAACGTTTGTGAAGCTGGCTTCTTGGGAGTAGCAACTCACAGGTTTTCTTTATTGAATCTCTCCTCCCAGAGGTGGTCATTTATTGTGTCTATGTCTCTTGTGTCATTTGCTGTAACAAGGAAATACCACAGGGACCGAAAGCCTTTGCTTTCTTGTTTAAGCTGTGAAAAGGCTTATCGGTTTGAGTAGCTATTAAAATCCTATCTTCAGTGGTCAGACTATGGATCCTTTGAATTGGAAAAACTTCTAAATTGCAAAATGTGTCAGAGAACTCTTATGACAAACAGCTGTTTGAGTGGACCGTAGAGAAAGACCCCATTTTCAATACAAATGAATACAAGGAAATTTAACTATATTCTTAATCTTTCAAATGAGTATGTAGCTTCTTGGGTCATATCCGATGCTAATATCGATATTAGGTTTAAAAAAGGCAGAAGGGAAAATCAAGAGATGTGCAAATGTTAAAAACATTTCTGGAGATTTAAGATTTAGAGAACTGGTATCTTGAAACAGGTTTTAAAGGATTTAACAACCAATCAGAAACTTGACAACAAATGGAAGCTGATTTCTCAGTCTGATAGAAATGAGAAAGTCTCAACATCTGTCCCTGGCCCTCTGCTGAGTAGATCTGAAATGTAAACACAGCTCACAACTGCCCGAGGCCTGCTGAGCTAAATAAAATAAAAACTTCAAAACGGGCACTTTTAACAACACAAGCCTCCCTCGTCCAGCCTGGCTCCCCTTTTCCTGTCTCCTTAAAGACTGTGAAGCACAAATACAACCCTGAGTACAATCCCCTTAGCAGCAGACAGGAAGACTCCATGCAGGAGCCTCACAAAACTTTACCTGCCACGTGTGTTCTGATTTTCCTGAGTTACCTGTAAATCTTGCATTTTTACATCTAACATCTAAGAGTCCACTCCCACCCTTGTCGAAAATGTCATATTTACCTGATTTCTCCTCACTGTCTTTGGAAATTTCATGGTTATGTGAATTCTAGATGCTCATGTATTACAATTCCTGGTCTCTGTCTGTGGGGTTGGGTAGAAGTTAGAAGGTTGCGAGGCTTTTGTCTCTTCTGATTTTAGATTGGCAGAAAAAAAAAAATCTGTGAACTTCTTGCACATAGAGACTCTAGGGTTTTTATTCTTTCCTCCCACAGATGTTCACTTTTTCCTGTGTCTGTGTCTCTGATGTCGTTTCTCCTAAGAAGTCACTACCACAGGGACAGAACACAGGCACAGGCTCCCATAAGCCTGTCGTTGGAGCCGGCCCCACAGGCTGGGGAGTTAAGCAGTTTTGTCCAGACTGGCGTCTGCGGAGACAAACTTTGCTGTGGGTCCCTGTCTAGAAACCGCCTGAGGTTTTTCTTTCCTTCTCGTTCTGTGTCCCGGGAGCTTGGCTTTGTGACCAAGGAAGGTAATCCTCTCCGGTCCCCACCATCGGCCAGGTGCACTTACTCCATTAGGCCTGGTGGCCAGTAGGAGAAGCTGGGGTTCCCAGTGCGCCTCTGCCTGGCTGTGCCAGCTCCCAGGGGAGTGTGTCCTGAGGGGCCTCTGCCCATAAGGGGCATCTGTCTCCCAGCCTTCCTTACCCGTTAGTGCTGGGCAGATCCTGGTCCAGTAGTATCTGCTGGGGACCACGATTTAGTGGGTTTGGGGCTGGAGGTGCCTCACATTTTGTGGGTGACCGGAGACACCCTGTCCACTCCACCATCCCTACTTGCCTGTGTGACGAAGGTCTGTGCTTTCTCTCATTGTCTTTGTTTACCATCTGCTCTGGGGGGGCTGCATTCTCTGCACTCCGTATAGAGGGGCCTCTGGCTTCCTGGCCTGACCCTGAAAAACTTTTTGTATAAAACTAGGAACTTTTGGTATAAAGCTAAATGCTTTCTCACATCACACCTTTTGGTCAAGTACTTCAACTGAGAATACAGGTAGGGAGTGATTGAAATATGAAACACCACAAAAGAAGTCTGAATACTCAGAATCTTTGCTTATGTTTTAAAGTATCTGATAATACGTAGATAATATTGTCCAGGATCCCATGTATGCAATCTCTACTGGCCCATGTTGGCCCATTTCCGTCCCGGTTTTGGACTCAGAACTGAGTTACAATCACTCTCCCGTTTAATTACCTGTGCATGGAGATACTAATTGTTTCTGCCTTTTATGTAAAATGGGACCAGTAGGTGAGCTGAGGCCTGTGAAGGGCCTGTAACAGGATTTATCTCAAAGAGAATGTAGTCCCGGGGCCTGGATTCTCATTTTAAGGCCGGTGGTCAGGGAAATGCTCTCTGCTGCCATCTCGTGTGCATATGGGGAATAACACCTGGTTGCAGGTGACCATGAAAAGTTATTCTCTGCTGCCATCTCGTGTGCATTTTGGGAGTAACACCTGAGTGGAGGTCAAGATAAGCTCTTCAAAGGCTTCTGAGCCAATGTGTCACACCCAGGGCTGTGCCCTGGAAGCTGCCCGCTGGACTGTGGGGTCCTGGAGGTGAAACCCGGCGCACGGCTTGGCACACCTGAATTAACTACCTTCTCACCTGGCTCTTACCTATGCTGCCTTATGTCACTCTCCCCTCTTGCCTCCCGACCTTCCCGAAAGCCATTTTAAAATTAACACCGTGCTTAGAGAGCCTCTGTAAGACACCACATCTGGGGGAAGTGCGGTGCAAACTAAACATTTATTTTGCACGTAAAAGAGGCAGCCCAGGAGGACCAGACCAAAAGGTCTGAGAGCCGAAAGCCTGGGCATAGAAAGACCACGGTGAGGCCTGCATGAGCCAGACTGCAGCCCCAGGGAGAGCTGGGTAGGCAGGCTGTGGTGGGATCCCAGGCTCTGGCCTGGGCGCTGGGGCTGAAGGGGCCTTGGGGCCTCCACTCCTGGTGCAGCATTTGCAGGGGGAGCTGAACACCAAGCTCTTGGGGCAGCTTTGCTGGAACAGCCACTGCCCTGCACAGCTGTGGTAGCTGGACCTGTCGGTGGATTGGGGTAGAGTCACTCAGCTTTTCCCTGCCATAAGGTGTCTTCTCCAAGGGTGGGTCCACCCTGAGGTCCAGAGTGCTGGCCTGGTGTGGATACTCCAGTCCTTGGGGATCTACGGGCTTATATGGAAGACCTGGGAAAACAGTGCAGAGCCAGCCAAGGACACCCCGAGAGATCCCAAACACATAGCCCACACCCAGTCAGTAACCATGGGCTGGCAGCAGCTCAGCACCCCACACCTCACATTCTATTTCTGCCCCTGTCTGACCTCCTTTAGTCTCTGTTAACATCTGTCTGTCTGACTAGCTTCAAGATATTTATGAAACATCTGCTTTTGTCATCATCCTGCAGTGACCCTTTCAAGTACCCAAGAGACCTTACTTCATCCCTAGCTTGGCACGTCTTAGCTACATATGTTCCCTTTCTATGTCCCTACTTCTCCTGTATGTGGGGTCTCTGACTCTCTCCTGTGTGCGGGGTTCCCACATGTATGTATTAAATCGGCTTATTTTCTCTTGGCTAATCTCTCTCATGTCTGTTTGATTATTAGAGCAGCCAGAAGAAACCTTGAGGGTAGAAGACAGTTTGTTCCTTCCCTCCACCTGAGCAAGTCACCTAAGCAGGGCAGTTACTAAAAGGTGAAATTTGGGATTGTATCTACATCACTGCATCATGAAATAAGATCCAACAATTTAACTAAACTAACTTATTCTCCGGATTGAATGATTAGATCAATGAAATACGGAACAATCTACCAATTTAACTTCTGGATGTGAAACTTGTATTAAAGTTACAAAGGTGGGAATGAAGACGACCAAAAGTTTTATCTTTGTGCACATTGACTTTAAGCTCCTTGTTAGGGAACAAAAGACTCTGAAACAGCCTTTGACCCTCCCCCCTTCCTGCCTAAGAGATTCAGATGGAAAGACCTGGTTTAGGGAGGGAACCTTGGCATAAACTCTTTAGCATAAGGCGGGAAGACGCCCAGTGGAGCCTGCTGACCACCCTTCCCCCATGTCCCATTATTTTCTGGGTTGCCTAACAACAATTTACCTCCTGAGAGTGTGCCACTCTCCCTAAATTACCTGCCAAGCACCCAATCTGACCTCGCTGCCTTTGGAATTTTTAGACGTATGTGAATTCCCCATGCGCATATGTTAAAATTCTATTTTACGTTAATCTGATTCTATTAATTTTATGATTAGCTCAGCTAGAAAAAATTACCATAGGCAGAGAGCACAGGGCCACGGGAGACGGGGAGGAAAGGAAGGAAGATGTGAGAGGAAACAAAGAAAACAGAAATGCAATGCAATCATTCGTAAGAGAAAGTGCAGCTACAGCTAATTGTGATGGATTATAACACTATCAGAATTCCAGGCAGGGAAAAATTCCTAAGAAATGCTACAGCTACAGCTAATTGTAATTGGCTATGACAGTATTAGCATTACAGGCGGGAAAATTCTCCACCTCTTTCACAGTTCCTATAAGGGAATCCCTCCTCCGGGTGGGAAGGAGGCATCAACAAAGACAGGCCCTGGGAACGCCCTAGAAACGCCCACAGATCACCTGTGACTCCACCCTTGAATATTTCCCGCCCTCATTCAGATATAATCCTAACTTTTCTTTGTTCCGGTGCAGTCACTCTCCTCGTGGTCTTGTGCACTCCTGCATATTGGGAATATATTTTCTTCCTTTTATTAAATCCTTGGCCTGCTCGCCTCTGCTCATGATGCATTGTTCCTACGTCCTGGAATGCCTTCCTGTGGTGATAGATACAAGGACCTGATCTCCTCTAACACACAAGATGAGAGCAAAAGAATTTTGTTAAAGCCCCACAGTATTGGGGAGCCTGGGAGGAGAATTACTGGCTGGATTACAGCGCCTGGAAACTCTGCAGCTGGGAGCTCATGGACATCTCATCTGCAGGCAGAGGTAAGCGGTGTTTTTGTTCACCCTGTCATGTTTCCTGGTCTATTTCTGTGGGGTTGGGGAGAATTTAGAAGTGCTGCGTGTCCTTTTTCTCTTTTCTACATGTAGATTGGCAAGAAAAAATGTTTGTGAAGCTGGCTTCTTGGGAGTAGCGACTCAGGTTTTCTTTATTGATCCTTTCCTCTCAGAAGTGGTCATTTTTTTCTGTGTCTGTGTCTTGTGCCGTTTGTAATCGAAAGAAAATACCAAGGGGAGAGGGGGGTGGTAGATGAGGGTAAAGGGGATCAAATATATGGTGATGGAAGGAGAACTGACTCTGGGTGGTGAACACACAATGTGATTTATAAATGATGTAATACAGAATTGTACACCTGAAACCTATGTAACTGTACTGAAAATTGTCACTCCTATAAACTCTAATAAAAAAAAAAAGAAAGAAAATACCACAGGGACAGAAAGCCTTTG